>NW_005841839.1:6411709-6414219 GCF_000455745.1 Alligator sinensis | reverse complement strand
CCAATAGCTAGCCGCCACGTGTGCTTACATTAAGACTGGCCAATAATGTGGCGCGAATCTTAATACAAATGGCAGTGACTCCTTGCATTGCTATAATGCAAAAGAAATGCACTATGCAAAGAAAGCTACAGAACTGGCGGGAAAAGCTCCTGCACGCGGGTTCTCTGTTGCAGCAGAACACTCCACCGTGCAAAAGAGCTGCAATTTGGCGGGAACATGATTTAGCGATGCCAAAGCACACACAAACAAGAAAAACCACAACTTTGGGTTGTGACAAATTCTTCCTCTGATCTCACTCTCACTTCTACCCTACATTGTTTTGCAAGTTTCCAGTTTCTTCAGCATCCTTTGCTGTCAAGGACTATTGTCTTCCATGATTGCCTTATCTGTGGGTCCAGTGATAGCCGATGAGGCCAGTCTGGGATCGATAGACTCTATTGCAACTCGGGCATGTGTTTCCATGCAGACTGGGTGGCTCTGGATTCTTGATTCTCTCTGCAACATTCTGTTTCTGCTGCTTCCACTTTTCCATTTCTTGTTGGTGTCATGAGGTTTCAAAGCACTGAGATCCCTGCAGCAGATTCTTGCATCATTTGGGGAGGTCCTGGACAATAGTCTTCCATGAGTTGACATTGATGTTGCATTTTTTTAAGTTGGCCTGAGGATGTCTCTGAATTGCTATCTCTGCCCTCTTCTTGAGCATGTGCCTTGACTGAGGTAGGAGAATAAAACTTGCTTCGAGAATCTAGAGTTGGACATCTGTATGACATGGCCGGCCCAGCAAAACTGACGTCAGATGATTGCCTCACTGCTCATGACGTTCGCTTGTGAGAAGACACAAATGTCGATGAGTCTATCTTCCCACTGGATTTGAAGATTTTTCCACAGGCAGTGTTGATGATACTTCTCCAGCAACTTGAGGTGCTTCTTGTACATTGTCCGTGTCTCACCTCCATCCAGTAAGTAAGTAAGTAAGGTGGGGATCATGACTACTTAATTAATCATGGCTTGGTTTTGGATCTGATGTTAGTCATTGAACCCCATTTCCTCAAGTGTCTGAAGGCTGCATTTGCACATTTGAGATGATTGTTGAATTTCTTCAATGATGTCAGCCTTCTGTGAGAGCTGGCATTGAAGATAAAGAAATACTCAATATTCTCCAGAGGCTCATTGTGAATCTGAATTATCAGAGCTGGGGACTGCTCATTAAGAGTTTGTTGATGGAGGACCTTAGCCTTCTGAATGTTAAGCATCAGTCCCATTTTCTTGTATTCCTTGGTAAAGACATCAACAATTGCCTGAAGATCTGCTTCTTAGTGAGCACAGACTACAGCATCATCAGCATAGTGGATCTTTGATTGAGGTTGGGCTAGTCTTGGTTGTGGCTTGTAGTTGGCTGAAATTAAACAGCTTTCCATTCATTTGGTAGTCTAGCTTCACTCCAACTGGAAGCTTGTTGATGGTCAGATGTAGCATTGTGGTAAGAAATATCAAGGAGCTGAAGTGTTGGAGTGATGATGCAGCCTTGCTTAACGCCCATCTTAACTTAAAAGGGATCCTAAGAACCACCACTTGCATACCATCATGAAGCCGGCAAGAATTGGTGACAATTTTTGGTGGGCATCTGTACTTCAGAAGGATCCTCCACAGTGACCTCATGAAAGCCTTCAACTCTGACAACTGAGAAGTAAAGAAGGCCATGTAGAGAGATTTATGTTGTTGTTGGCATTTTTCCTGCAGCTGGCAAGCTGTGAAAATCATGTCAGTTGTACCTTGTACCTCTTGATGCCCAAAACACACACAAATTCCAGGAGGAGATTTTCAGCAAGTAGAAGTTTCCAACTCTTTGAAGCAGGTACTGGTGTTGCCCTGCTTTCTTGCTGTGGTATATTGCAGTTGTGGTGTGTGGAGGGTTTGCATCTCTTTCATATTAAGGATCCAAAATTTGTTATAGTGTTTCAGGGAAGCTTTGTGGTGTGGTGTGTGAGGGGGCTGAGGGTGGGTATTCTTGTGGCTCATTGGGACAAACATAGATAACTGATCACAGAGAGCTGGGCTCAGTGACCTGGGTGGTCCCTTCCAGTCCTATGTTTAGCTTGTTTCAATGGTATGTTATCCATGTTTATTGGATGTGTCGCATTGTTTATCATGCTTATTTGCACATCTGGTTTTTCAAGTTGCTTGCTGGCTTTGTTGACCGTTGATCATATATCATAGATTTCATAGACATTAGGGCTGGAAGGGACCTCGGAAGATCATCGAGTCCAGCCCCCTGCCCAAAGGGCAGGAAGTCAGCTGGGGTCATAGGATCCCAGCAAGATAAGCATCCAGTTTGCTCTTGAAGGTGTTCAATGTAGGCGCTTGAACCACCTCCCGTGGCAGGCTGTTCCAGACCTTGGGGGCTCGGACAGTAAAGAAATTCTTCCTTATGTCCAGCCTGAAACGGTCTTGTAGTAGTTCATGACCATTCGACCTAGTCGTCATCCCTTGGGGCGCTCTGGTGAACAAAC
>NW_005841839.1:6389637-6409032 GCF_000455745.1 Alligator sinensis | reverse complement strand
CTTAGTTTAAAGCCCGGTGGAGCAGGTCAGCCAGTCTGGCTGAGAAGAGCCTCCTCCCTAGGGGAGAGAGGTGGAGGCCATCTCTTCCCAGCAGCTCGCTGCCTCTCTCACCAAAGAGCGGGCTGTGGTCATGAAAGCCAAAGCCTTCCTGATGACATCAGCGCTGCAGTCTTTGGTTGACCACGTGGATCCTCCTCTCCCTCCTCGGCCCATAGCCTGAGACTGGGAGGATCAATGAGAACACCACCTGTGCCCCCAGACCCTTTAGCCCCGCTCTTTTTTTAGTGGCTCTTTTTTAGAAGATGCTGTACACATCAAGTCAACACTATATCTGTTGTTGTTTATATAGCCCATTCAGCTGCCTGCCTTCATCTTTCAGGTTTGTCTTAATCAGGGGCAGGCAAAATACAGCCCGTGGGCTGGATCCAACCTGCCAGGCACTTCCTTCTGGCCCATGGTGCCCACCAACGAATTGCACCCCGCCCAGCCCTTCTGCCCACAAGGGTGGGAGCGAGGTGCCCAGGTATATATTCCATCCAAAATACGCTATTGTGCCTCGCTCCCACCTTCGTGGGTGGAAGGGCCTGGCCCTGCCAGCACATGGCTTCCAGGTGGAGCTGCTGCTACCACTGCTGCAGCCACCAGGGACCTGCTTGGCTTCCCCGGTCTCCCGCTGCCTCTGGGCAACAGGTAGGGAAGCGGTGGAAGTGGAGCTGCAGCTGGGCAGGACCGGGGGGTTGGGGCTGGCAGCATTGCAGAGCCCGTGCCCGGGGTGGGGGTTGCAGCAGCATGGAGCTTGGGTGGAAAGCATATGGGTGGGCAGCCATGGGGCGCAGCTCTGGCAGGCAGCAGCAGCAGCAGGCAAGGGCACTTGGGGTGCTCGTGCCCATTGGGGCTAGCATGTCACATTGTGGCAAAGGGTGCAGCGCCTGCTGGGCCATCTCTATTCCTAGCGCTCCCTGCTGCACATGTGTAGTCCCTATGCAGCATGGGAAGGAAGCCCCATGCGCTGGAACCAGCTGGGGCAGAGAAGGCAGCTGGTTCCAGCACATGGGGCTTTCATCCTGTGCCACATGAGTGTGGGGGCTCATTCATGTGCAGCAGGGAGCACCAGTGATAGAGACAGCCTGGTGGGTGCTGTGCCCCTTGCTGCAATGTACAGCTCTGTGCCTGCTGGGCACCAGCACCAGTACCAGGCATAAGCGCCCCCACCTGCTGCTGCACCATGTAGGGAGTGTGGGGGGGCACCCCACTAATGCCACACACCCACATCCTGCCCCCACAACCTCCCACATATACACAACCCTCCAACATACCCTGTGCTCCCACTACACAGCCACACCCCCTACACCCCCCCCACCACACCCCTCCCACACAATATACAGGACTAAGAATATATTTTTGAGGTATTCTGCAATCACCTCTATATATACACAAATCATGACAAAAATATTTTTTGTAATAAAATTAAGATATGTTATAGTAGGTGTTTGACTTTTAGTGTATGATTTCCTTTTTTCTGGTTCTAAGAGGGCAACCTCTCTTCTCAAAAGGAGTAATTTTGGGGGGCAAGGGGAGGGACTTCTTGTGGCAAAGGGTGGGACTTCCAGTATCGAGATGGTGGCCGTGGGGCAGGGCAGCTGTTAAGGGGCAGGGCTATCCTTGCGGCCCTTGAAAGCTCACTTGTTAAGTGGCCCTCCACCCGAAATAATTGCCCGCCCCTGCTCTTAGCGATCCTGATATTAAATAGCTGCAAAATTATAATTAATTTGTCTTAAAAAGAGTAATTTGTCATTGTCTCTAGTTACTTTCCAAATAGGCCCCATCTAGAATTGCTTGCAGCTTTGTTAGGTTTACAGTATGTTCATCTTCTGATGCATGCAAATACCTTAGTTATTGACATCCGCCTTTATTGTAGCAATGGATGACCGAGTGATAACTTGGTACTATGAGGTGACTGTATCTGAGCTTTCAGGATGAGGTTAGAAGGTGACTGACACTGAACGCTCCTTTCTCTGTAAAGCAGGTGTCAGACAGATTTCAAGGGAATAGTAACTGCAGCAGAGAAGGGTCCGTGATGCTGAAGGTGCTTGGAGGAAGGAAGGTGGACCTGAAATAATTTGGAGAAGAGTAAAGGTCAGTTCCACTGAACTTGCAAGGATTCTTGTATTTGGAGGACCAAAAGAGAGAGAGGGAGCTCTGCTGATGTCCAGTTTTGTCGGTCTTTTCTCTCTCAATAAATGCAGTTATCTGCTTTCAGGATCCAAGGATTTCCCCTGCTCCTTTCTTGCAGGACCCTTTCAGCAGAGTGCTCTCCAACAGCCCCCACTCCCGTCTACCCCCCATGGCAGGCTTCATGGCCTCACCATGGGCTACTACCCCTGCAGTTTTCACCCCCCTGTGGTGTAACACATACACACGACATGAGTTTTGCATTCAGAAATTTGGGGTGCAGTTCCCCCTGAACCCCTGCACCGATCTTCTTGAAACTTGGCAGTCTTCATGCTCTCAGCAGAGGCTACTGTCCCTGCATGTTTCATCTAAATCAGACAAAAAACAACAAAGTTATAGATACTTCATTGATTCCCCATTATACCCTATGGCCGGATCTCCGAAGCGGCTCCAAAGCTTTTCCGAAGTGGTTTGGAAGTTCCAAACCGCTTTGGAAAGCCTAATGAGGCAACGCTTCGATCGGGACATGCTGCTTCGGACGCCAAAGCATCCGAAGCTTCTCCGGATCCGAAGCATGGTCTGAAGCCTTGCACTGCCCTAGGAAAAAGCTAAGGTTTGCTTGGACCAAGGATCCTTGTTTTATGGTAGGAGGACTAGTTGAGAGGTTCCCAAAGGAAGAAAGCCAGACAGTGGGGTTGCAGGCACACAAGCCCACTCGCAGACTATTGCTTGGACTTTTAAAAGGACTCTTAAGGGGGCAAAGCCTGCCTGCACAGCAGCCAGTACGCTGCCCTGCTTACAGTCTCCATCCTGAGAAAGAGACAAGTGCATTGCTGAAGCAAATGCAAGGGACAGAGGTAGAACGTGAATTTTTATTTTGGCTTCTGTCTTCTTGCAACTCCCCAGGGGTGCATGTGTTGTGGCAGTGGGAGGTCTAACAGTTGCATATAGAAGGAAATCCAAAATTCAGCACAAAACAATGTCTTTTCATACCTCTCATTCCAACTGCCTGATAAATTGACAAGCCTTCACTGGGTCTCAGCCCTGCTGGGAGGTGGGTTAGTCCCATACGTGCAGTTTATAGAGAAGTTAAACTACTTATGCAGGGTTGCCCAGCAACTGGGTACAGAACCCAGGAGTCTGGTCATCCAGTACTGTTTTAACCACTAGGGATCTCTAACCCTTTTTGTATAAAATTTACTGCAGAGCAGTGAATCAGTCTTCAAAAAGGCTGCTCTATGGGCTGAGTTGGTGACTGTGCAACTTACTCCTTGCCTAGAGATCTGATTGAATTGTCTCTTCAGACCGAAAATTTCTAGCCATTAGCATTTCCAGCTCCCAGAGCTGACCCTAGCGGGGTGTGGGGCCTGAGGCAAATCAGCCTGTGTGGGGCCCCCTTAACACTGCGTGGGGCTGTAGTACCCCTGCAAAAGTGTGTGTGGGGGGGGGTGTGGGAGAGAATGCAGCCACTCCTCCTGGCTCCACCAGGCCTCCCCAAAGCGTGGGGCCTGAGGCGGTCTCCCCAATTTGCTATACGTTAGGGACAGCTCTGCCTGCTCCCTTCTGCTTCAGTCCTGCCTCCCTGTAGTGTTGAGGGTATGTTAAGAGCAAGGATCCTGTTTTTTTCCTAATAAGAGTCCCAAATTCTCTGATTTAAAAAAAAATCCAAAATTTTCTGATTTTAAAAAACCCACCCCAATCCATGTTTTTCCATGGATGCTCAGGGTGGGCAGTGGTGGCATTGGGAGGGGAGCTATGGAGGGGCTGCAGCCACCCCAAAATTTGCCATAGGCCCCCCCCATTTCCCCTCCCAGTGCTGCTGCTGCCTGGCCCAGACTCTGCCACAGCAGGAAGAGCCCAGCACAGCCCCAGACCCAGCCCGCAGTGGCAGCCCACCCCACCCCACCCCACACAGAACTAGGGGCACATCGCCCCCCCCAATGCCTCCCGGGGTTCACATAGTGGCGGGAGCCATCCCCCGGATGAGCCACTCATGGCTCTATCCTGTGCTCTGCCTTGCCCCGGCTGGGTAGCCCCAGCCCCAGCCACGAGGTCTTGATCGCCTCCCTCCTCCCGTTCTGCCACAATAGACTTATCAGCTGCACGCCACTATCCAAGCTGCCAAGCTGTGCTCCTCGCTGCCTACATGCTGTGCTGCAGCTGCATGCACAGACGCATGGGGCATTTGTTGGCTAAATTATCAGCCACATCAGGCAAAAAAAGCTGATTTCTGATGCAGTCAATTTTCTTTATATCAGTGCTAATCCGATATTGGACCAATGTATCGGTGCGCCTGTGGTCATGGTCAGAGTATCCCTTGGGCCCCAAGTTGGCCAAGTACTCATGTGTAGGAGTGCTTTGGTGCTGAAGCATGTGCTTCCTACATTCCAGTGGCAGCCGAAAGCAGCTGTTTGGATGAGACTTCAGCCGGAAGTTGCACTTGGGAGCATTTAAAGACCCTCAGGAGTGTTTTTGTGGCCACTGGGGGTATGAGCCTAGTTCTTTGACTGAATTTTAGTCTGGGGAATTGCCCTCTAGCTAAAAATCCCCCTGCTGTTTAAGTGTTTCATAGCGTTCTCATTCACTTCCTCCCTTGATATTACATAGTATTTCTTTGTGGTATTCCAGCTGTGGTGTTTTCCAGGTGTGTGTGGGCAATATGGAATGAGGGAGAGGTTACTGCACTGGGACTCTGTGAGGTCAAGGTGTTATGTGACTTGATTCTGTCCTTCCGGGTCTTGCAAACAGGTGCAGTAAATAAACATGAGCTCATACCATTGCTTCTCACTTGAGACTTATTGAAACCCGCATCCTGTTCTACAAAGAACTGCAGAGAACTGTGAACGCCAACTGAAATACATCCCTCCTCAAGTAGAAGCTAGTGGCTTGTTTGAGGAGTTTAGGCACTTATCTGCCTAGCTGCTTCTGTATTTAAGTGGTAATATTGTTGGTATTTTTTTAATTTTTAAAAACATTTGTTCCTCAGTCCCAGCAGGGGTAGACTAATGCTAAACACATCTCAGGTATAGCTCAGTCAGAAGGACAGTATCACATCTGAAGTTCTCTGGGGCTCATAAATCTCTTCTGCTCCATCTGCAGGTCCATTGCCGTGTCCCAGATTTCCCAGCTGCTAATCTTCACAGCAAAGTTGGGAAGTTTCCTTGAGTGATTAGTATGAATCTGTACTATCTGAGTACATTATAGGGTGTGGGGAGATTAGTGGCATCATGAATACATTTGTTATGTTGAACTGCATTATAGGCTTTGGCTATAGCCTGGTTCAGACACTTTATTGCATATTTCTCTCGTCTCTCTCTTTTTCCCACCTCCTTCCCTACCCTGGTTTGTGTAAGTATTGGATTGGATGATATCTGCAGAAACAAACTTCAGCAGCTTGTAGACACATCTGGCAACCTCTGAGAATAGGAGAAAAACAAGGAGCAAAGTTACACATCCTGTTGTCAGACACTTACTCTCAGAAAGCTACAAAAATACAGACAACCCCTGCTTTATGCTGTTTCGCTCAGCACTATTTCACTACAACACTCATTTAAAATTGAGTGCTCAGCAAGTTTCGTTATAATGCTCATGGTCACCATCCTGGGTCATTAAGCCACTTGCAGTCGCCATCTTGTATCATCAAATACTTTGGGTTTCACCTAATGCTCGTTTTGCTTAAAGCTTGGTTTTTCAGGAACCAATTAAGAGAGCTAAGCAGGGATTGTCTGTATTGCTTTTCCCAGTTTTGTGGGGTCACCTTGAGTTTAAAGATGATGCCCTTTAAGCCAAAGCATTTGTAATTTAGCATTTGCATATTAAAGTAGAAAAATATAATGGCAGCTTTGGGTTTTTATGAGGAAAAAGTCCAAAATGTGTTGGTGGTGTTGATCATGACTGTGGCCTGACATTACTGAATGGTCAGAGCACTATTTAATTTCATGTTATAGATGAAAGTTGCTAGCCAGATACTTCCCTGGTATCTGTGACGTGTGTATGTGCAATGTTTTATCAGTATGAATTCTTGATGCTTCCTCTAACCACCTCCTATTCTGCAGGTGCCACGTGCTTCTGAAAATGCATTTGAGTTCAAATTATTTATCGGAGCAGGTTCTGGTACAGTCACATTTGTAACACTATTTCCTTTAGTTATCATGAATCTTTTAACTGCGTAAGATGCATACATCTCTAGCATGACCTACATGATTAGCTTTTCTTCACCTAATATTCTAGTGACTGGATTGTCTGCTGTTTCTGGCCTTTTCAGGGTGATGCTGCATCCCACAGGATTGGTTAGTACAGGGAAAATATAGTACTGTAGTAGGGGGTCGGGTGAGGGAAGTAGCTGAACAGGTCCTCTGTTCTTGGAAGCAGTGGGACCATGGCCAGAAGCCTGTGAAGAGGATATGCTGAAGGGAGTGGCAGAAGGACAATGCTGGGAGGAAAGGAGGGCTAGGATTAACTCCTGAGTATTAGTGTGTAGAAGATTTAATCTTGATTTCTTGGCTATTGATGCAATTAATTATCATCATTTATTAGACCAGTAGTTGGCACCCTAAAGGCTGCCAGATCCAGCCTGTGAAGCCAAGGGTTATAAAGCTCCTAAAAGAAGCCACTGTCCCTGCAGGAGGAACAAGCAGATAAGAATGGCCACTAGTACAGAGGCTGATGTAAGGTATGGTTGGCAGGGGACAGAACCCTGCCATGGCCTGCTTTTTCCCCAAGGTCTGTCTCTTCCCTGCCTTCACTCTGTACTTGAGGGGTGAGTGTGGCTTCTGTTGCTGTGGCTACTCCTCCAGAGACTTGAATGCTGGTGCTCAGTGCCCTCATTCCCTGCAGCACCTCCCACCAATCTGGGAATACAGGAGGAGTGGGGGAAGCACAGCCCCACATCTGCCCATCCACTCGTGGCAGAGCACACTCTTCAGGGTTGGGGTTGGGGAGGCGGTGGTTGGCATAGGGCTGCACTTTTCAGCACAGCTCATTCCCCTGCTCCTCTTGTACTCCCAGAGATGATGTGAGGGGCCACAAGGAGTTCTGCTTTGGACACTGGATTAGGTCTAGGGTGTCTGGGGGAACCAGCAGTTTTCTCCTCTCACAGGGGCTGGGCATTGCAGCACTCAAAGGATCTGGGGTGCTGTAGCACCCTGGTTGAGAATTGCTGCAGCAGACTCTTTGTATTCCCTTCTCTTTTCTCCATATGACAGTTTGATAGGAGGGGGAATAAGTCCCTAAATTACAGGCACTGCTCACTGCTGTATTGAGACAGGATTATGGCAGGTGGGTGCATTGGTTTCTCGCATGTACGTTTCCTTGGGGCTCAGCAGCCCTGCTGAGTTCTCCAAGGGGGACAAGGATGGTCCACTTCCTCCCTACTTCCATCTAATAAAGGGAGAAAGAGGTGATTACCCCAGTGATATGCACCTAGCAAGGAGAAGGTTGTGGTGATGGGATTCATCTCTCTTATTCTTCATTTACAGTAAGGGAGAGGCATTACCATATCCTCTCCCCTCTCCAAGCAAATGGAGGGAGAAGTTTACCTCTGCTGATTTATCTTCTTGTAAGGAAGTCATTCTTCTATTTTGAACACTTGAATATGTTGATGAGGTCCATCCAAGGACTACTGTATAAGTCAGTCTTTGCATAATTCCCCAACCCCATAAATAACTGACTTAGCTGAAAACAAGCTTTGCTGTGCCTGTTGTCAGGATGGGAGGCCCAAACAAAGCTCAGTTAGTACAGTACCTGTGATCAGCCAGTAGTGAGCTTTGCAAATTATCCTCAGGAAAACAGGATGGGAAAGGGGAGTTCTTGAAATGAGCATGCTTTGCTGTTGCGCTGCCAGCCTGCAAAGGAGATAAAGACTCAAGTCTTTAGGACTCTGGCTACCAACACTTAGCATGAAAGTCACAATTGTTTGTGTGCCACCAGTTAGATGTAGAGTGAACAGTAATATTGAATGATAGAGCATGTGAAGCGTTTTGGGGCAGGTTTTGCAGCAGAAAGCACCTTCGTTGACACCTAGGCTAGCCAGCCTGCTCCCAGACGGCTCAGGAGAGTGAGACTGCTTTTATTGAACTGTTAAGAGTAGATGTATGTGGCAGAACTTTTGACAAAGTGTTTATTGAAGTGGAGACGCCATTGCACTTTCCTGTACAACTCTGTCCTTCAAGCTGGGGGTGGGGAAGAAGTGCCTTAGGCAGATACCAATAAGTACTTGGGATTCTGCTGCCTTCTTGACTGGTCAGAGCAAAGCTTCCATGGGCTGACAGATAAAGCTTAGAGGAGCAGGGAGATAGGCATGCTACAGTGGTGACTTCAGAAAGTGCATTGACTTTGGTGCACACACCCTGAATGTTAAGCACGGGCCTGGCACAGCTGCTGCCTGGAACCAGCACAAAATTGACTCTCTCTCTCTCTCTCTCGCTGCTCTGGCCCTGGGCTGGCAGCTGCGACTCTTGTGGGTGTAACAGTTTAATCAACACAACCCGTGAGGGTGTTAACAAATAAAATAAACAGTGGGCACTGTCGGTGGGAGATCCAAACTGCCCCAGCAGTGCAGGCTGCTTGCCTGTCTAGTCTTGGTGACAGTACAGCTGCTTTCATTACCATGGTAACGACCGACACACTCGGGAGTGAATGAGTTGGGCAGCAGGGTGATCATTAGAACCAGGTGAATATTTATTTTTATGCATATAATTGGATTGAAATAATTTAATAATTTAAACAATTGGATTAAGGGGCTCCAATCACTGTAATGGATGATAAAATGTTAACTGTAATGGAGAAAATAATTTGCAAATATGTTATAAATACAAAGCCTTATTTTTCATGTGGCTTACTCACCTGTCCTTATGTGTTGACAGATAAGGGCTGGGGTGCAAGGGGAAGAAAACTGAATTTAAATGTTTGAAAATTATTAAATGAGTGGAATAATCTATTTAATTATTTTATCTGTTTTCATATAATTCCTGGCTCCATAACAGTGTTTTTTATCTGTAGATTAGGAAGTACTCTATAAAGGAAGGTTTGTTTTCTTTTTTTCTTTTTTTTTTTTTGATAATGTCTTTTGTTAAAACAAGACTATTCCCATTTTGTACAAGTGTGAAGGTAGTTGTCTGTTTTGACACTGATTTTTTTATTAAGGCAAAGACAAGAAAAGTAGCCAAGACCCCACAGTTTCCCTAGCATCCTCTGTAGTGGGCCACAGTCTTGCTAAATGTCTTGGGTAATCAGCAAGGATCCTGGTTTTCTTTCACTTAACTGAAAATTGGGGATTTTTTTTAAATCGGAGAAAACCAGGGTCCCTGATGATCAGCAGTGGGTAGGGGGAGGTAGAAACAGGGTCCTGTAGGATAGCAGCCTTTAGGTGGACATTTGTTAATTATTTATTTATGATAGTGATGGTACAAAATATTCTTACTCCCATGAACCTACCTGAGTGAGATTTGCTTAAATTTATTTCCAGTTTGAGAATTTGATGTGATGTAAACCACATTCTGTTCCTTGCCAAATCTTTTGTAAACCTATGCTAATGTGTAATTGTGGCTGGAAATCGTTTTACAGCTGACACTAAGCTAGTTTGAGCTCACTGTCTCTTCCATGACATATGTAGATACTGAAGTTCATGGGGCAGTCTACAAAAAGGGGTCTGAAGCTAAACTTGAACATTGCTATAATGCAGGGCTCTCCACCTTTGAAGTGGCCCAGGACTGCACAAGAAAGGACTGCAGCAGTGGGGGACCATGGGACTCCATCCAACCCCCCATCCCTGTCGCACTGTGCTTTCCCTCCACTGTATCCATAAACGACATATAAGTGTTGAGTGTGTGGGGGCACAACTCTGCACCATCCCCACTGTCACTGCTGCAAGGTGCTGGCTGCAGCCCCGCACCTGCACCCCACCATCAGCACAGAATTGCCACCCTGCGCTCGCCATTCCCCCCTGCCACCACCGCTGCCAACAATGTCTGCAGGAGCTCCCTGCTTACTGCTGCCACCAGTGCTGCCGTGCCCCCCCACCTCTGTGGGCATGCATTGTTCATTCTGGGGTGGGGGCACATGTTCCCACCCCTGCCCCCTTGGTCCCCTGACTTGTCGCTAATGGCTGTATCCCTTCCCCAGCTGCACTGCATGGCTGCTCCCACCTCCCACTACACTGCACACCCTGCTCCCCGCCTGGCCTGAAGCTTCCCAGCTGTGGGCTCCCCTGCTACTTGCCCTGGGCTGCAAGTTACTCCAGCCCCACAGGTTGAGCTATAGATAACATGGTGCCCAGTGTTTTGCAAACTCAGTTAAATTGGTTGTGACTGGTTTGTGCAACAGCCCTTTTTTTAGGGTGGGAAAAGTAAAATCTTGAAGAAACTGCCATTATTTGACTGTGAGATCTGTTTTTTTTCTCTCTCTGTCATTGGAAGCCAAAGAAAACAGAAAGCTGATGATCAGTATATTTTCTGATGCTAATCCTTGTTGGTGAAATGTTTTAATGACAAAAGGTGAAGGTTGTGCAATAACGTGTAGTTATAGATGTGGTATTCAAAGTTTCTGGCTTTTTTTTTTCCTCACAGTTTTGAAAGTATTAGAATAGGTTGTTTTTCAGCCATTATTGGTTTTGCCTGTCCTGTGCCTTTGAAATAAATAATTCTAATATAATAAAGAGCTTAGTCTGTCCATCTGTCTGTCTTTAACACTCTTGGGGCACTCTGGTAACTGAAACAACCAATCAGAGTGCTCCAAGAGTGTTATGGACAGGAGGTGCCGCCATGACAGCAGGGACAGAGAGGATGGAGCGGGGGGGGAGGTGAGGTCAGTGCTGCTGGCCTCGTTGCTTGCCCCCCCCCCCCCCGCCCCCCCCCCCCCGACCCTGCTCCTTGGAGGTGGCAGTGGCGGGGGACGGCGGGGCAAGCTTCCCTTTCCCCCCACGCCCAGTCTTGGTTGACAGACCGTTCACTAGTCTCATATAACAGGTGTGCCAGCCCAAGACAACTTTTTGTGTTATTTTTATTAACAATATAGAAACTTTTTTTTTACTGACAAAACTTTTTTACTGACATCTGTTCTACATAATGCAAGTACAACCTTCTGCTAGACCCTGGACAAGGGCCATATTCCAAATTAGTGCTTTAAGCCATTAATAGTTGGTTTAAACAAGTGATTGTCAGTAAAATTTTTGCCGATTTATCAGTACATTTTTTTTTCTTTAATTGGCTACCCTGCTTTACTGTAGCAATGGTTATACACTGTACTGCCCCTACCCTAGGGGTCCTTTACTCGCCCTCACACCGTTACCCTTGTCACGGAACAAGCACCCAAAGAAGGACTGTAGTCTGCGTACCTGCAAGTCGAGCACTGTTACAAGCAGGTGGTGGGTCACAGTAGCAGCTGCAGCACATGGCTGGGATAGGGAACAGCGGGTTATGGAGGAACTGTGGTTATAAACCCCTGAGAAAATGCAGGGTGCTGTACTCCTACTCGGACATCATGGGGTACTGCTCGGTCTGTCTGTCAACACTTACCTCCAGCCTCTTTTTGACTTAAGGGACTGATCCAGGGACACTGAAATCAGTGTGAGTCTTCCATCAGGCCTTTGTGAATTAAGGTAGGCATGCTTCTCTGCATAGATATATATTGGTAGTCCATTCAGGTCAAACTCAGGTTTCTGTTAACTTAAGTATTTTACCATTTCCTATTAAACCACAAATGCACAATTGTTCTCAAGAAACGGCCATGATAAGGACTGTAAAATTGTATCCCTTAACAAAATTTTGAAAAGACCATGGGTCAGGAATGTTATGACAAAATTACACATTTCTTCCTACTGAATATGTGTAGCACGTGTTAAATGTGGGTCAATTTAAACTGAGAAATGACCATGATGTAGTCTGCTCAGAGCCCCTGTGTACAATAAACTATTAATCCTCACTCAGATAGCCTTTCCCTAAAGCCAAAAGCTTTCGTTAGACGTCAGTATTTCAGTTCTTAGGATAGTAAAATACTTGCCAGAGGCAGAGAGCACATATGACCCCAAGTACTACTAATACCTGAAGCTCCTGTTATGGCAGCAAATTGATTAGATAGGGAGAAAGCAAACACTATGTTGTTGAAGAAGATAACCATGCTCTCTCCTTCCCAAAAGTACTAGTCAATGTGACCTGGGGTGAAAAATACTTTCTGAACTGAAATCTGGCAATCATTTTGACCCTGAAGGTATGAGTAAGATGCAGAAGCCAAGAATTGAGAGAGTTTTTTCTGTTGTACCACCTCCCAATGCTGTTTTATCCTGTCCAGTGTCTTTCCTCCAGCTGTGACCAGTCTCTGGGATTTCGGAACAAGGCAACCTCAGCCTCTAATTGAATACATCTAGCCAATTATACCGTGGGGAAAAAAGATCTGTTCTGACCCCTGCAGGTGACCATTTAAAGTTGCAAAAGCATGAGATTTGTTTATAATTTGTTGTCTTAATGCAAGTCCCTTAATACACTCATCAGGTCAACTTCCTGTTCTTTGGGAAGTTGAATTAAATGACTCATCTCCCTTAAAGGTATATTTCTAGTCTCTAGATCATTTTTTGGCCATTATGTGAATTCTTTCTGTTGTTTCCACATCTGTCTCGGAGTATGGACCCTATCCTCATATAGAGACAAGGTTGCTTCCATACTTCTGTTTGCTGTTCCCCTTTTAATTCATCCATGGGTCTCAACAGGCCCTTTTGCTGCAGCACTACATGGAGAGCTCCCATTGAGGCGATGCTGTGTGGTGAACCCTTTGTCCACTAGGGATATGCAGTGTAAGATTTGTGATTTCCCCATACTGTCTGGAACAGTTTTTGTTTTTTTTTTCAATGGTGCTGAAAATCAGTTCCTTTATGCTGTGGAATAAATGTAGATTTAGGAAAACTTAAGATGGCGGCTGGCAACCTTTTCAACCTTCAGGCTGGAACAAGCTGCTTCTAGTTTGGCACAGGACAAAGTTTCTCTGTGTCCACCCTGGGGCCAGATAGCTTGGAGGTAGGTGGTGGGGAGAAGCAGAAGCAGTGTAGATGCAGCTTCCACCTGCCTAGTGCTGGCTCAGTTACCCACCGTTCTGGAAGCTGCATCCATACCACAACTGGGGGAGTATAGGGGGTGGGGAGGAGAAGCAGTAGCAGCAAGGCACAACTTAGCCCCAATATGGGCTCAGCTATATGTAAAGCCTTCAGTTCTATGGGCCATATCCAGTGGTTCTGCTAGCTAGATCTGGCCTGTGGACCATGTTGCTGATCCCTGATAAAATATGCTTCAGTCATTCCCCATTCCGAAATGCTCACAGGCACTGTGGAAGGATGAGTACATACTCTGATGGGTGCCTGCTATAGACTTGTTGTTACCTAATGGAAATGGATGGATACTTTTTGTTTTGCCAAAGGTGCTGAGCATCTGGACCTCTCCCTAAAGTCAGTAGACATTCTTGGTGCTCAGGATTTCATAAAACTAGGCCACTTAAGTACAGCAAAAGCTCTGTTATCCAGCACCCATGGGAAATAGGGGGTGCCGGATAACCAAAGGTCCTGGTTATCTGAGAGGTAACCTCAGAGGTAACTTTGCCTGGTCGGGCAAAGACACCCCTCCTACTGCGTCTGGCACGTCCATATTTCAGATTAACCATGCCACCCCTCCTGCCCCTCCCCTGGTGTCAGTGTGCCAGGGGAAAGGGGGGGGGGGTTTGCATAGGCTGCTTTCCCCCGGGCTGTGGGATTTGAGAAAACCGGAAGTCCCACTTCCAGTTTCCCTTTTGCTGTGTCAACCGGCATGCCAGTTAATAGAGCATTCCGGTTAATGAAGTGCTGGTTAACGCAGCTTTTACTGTAGTTGCCTGTAGCTGGAGTTAGGCTCCCATCTTTCAGAGAGCCATGTGCTTAAATCTAAGCCCTCTGAGTTTCTGCAGATCTGGAGGCACTTCTTGTAAATGTTGGTACCATTTTACAGCTTTTGATTTCTTCCAGCTCAGTGGTGGATTTTGTAAACATGAGGATATAGAGATGCTGCTTATACTCGGTGCTTTTAGTGGGCATTTAAACACAGCTCTTAGGTTAATAGGCCTTTATGGGATTAAAAGGGAAAGCTTTAGACATCTCATTGACTTTTTAGCTGCTTATATTGTTTGTTTCACTGAACTTAGACTAGGATGGTCAATTATGCTGTTTCCTCTTAACTGTTTTCATTCTCCTGTTAGTCAAACAGCTAAAATATGCCTGGAGCTTTACTGCAAAGGAAGGCAAATTCTTTGCACAGAAGAATTTACAGTCTCTGGCCTGGGTCCTGCCAATAGCTAGATTCATGAGAGAAGTCATGCATATATGAGTCATCCTTTTAAACTGTGGGGTGACTCATGCCTTTCATATATCTGAGTGTATGAAGGATTGGGCCCTTAATCCACAGAACCACAAAGGGATGTACCTGGGCAGGTGCTTAGGCCCATTGGCAGTGAGAGTGAACAACCCAGTGCACTTTTGTGAAGGGTTTTGGGTGGGCCTTTCAAAGGTTTGGGATCTTAATGGGGAGTATTCTGATAAGCAGCCTAGTTCCTATATGTATGATCTCTGTGTTCACCATTCTTGCTCTGACGAATTCTTCACAAGGAATTCTTGCTTGTGTTGAGGATTCTCTTTCCATTTTGAGTACTTCCCTCTGCCTTCGCAATCCTGAATGTTTTTAACCTCCTGGCACCCCTGGGAGGCCAGACATTGTGAAGAAGGGGAACTGAAGCACCGTAGTTTTAAATGACTGCCCATGGTCACTCAGTAAGTCTGCTTCAGAGCAGGGATCTGAGCCCCCTTTTAAACAAAATTGCAGTGAAGCCATGTACAGGAAGGGCCAGGTCCTTGTGGAACAGTGGCTGGTGATGCTCCAGAGCGGGTGCACCATTTATAGAGGTGGAGAGTCTGCCTTTAAAATCAAAAATCCTTCTCTCCATTCTAGGTTTTGGTAAAACTTTTCCTTTAACAAACATTGTTAGGCTTATGTAAATCTGAATGTATCCTCTTTAATTGCCCAAGGTTTCTTTATCAAGATTATTCAGCAAAATTTATTATAAGATGTGTACAGGGGATATTAGATTCATCACAAGCCAAAGCAAAATATGCCCTTTGAAGACATAAGCTAGTAAACCAGCTGAGCTTTGTAGGGCTGCACCAATTCCTTAGATGCTTCTTGTGCCATAGAACCTACATGCTATGGGTTGATGTTCCTGAGCAGTATTATACTGACTCCTGCACTAGGAGTGTTCTGACTTCTAGGCTAAAAACAGATATCAGGTTTATCCCGGGCCTGATTTGTTTTGGGCTTTCATTCAGGCCTAGGCAGTCCTTTACACAGGCAGCTTGAATGGCAATTAACTTAAATTAGTCAGGATTTGTTGGGGGATGGGGACCAGTATTATCTCTGTACTTCACAAGTACTTAAGGTGGGACAATGTAAGGTGTAGACAGAAGTGTTTCTCCCCATTGTAACTCAGCGCGCTTCATAGGAAGTGCTATGAGTTACAGCATTTCCCCAGATGCAACAGACATTCTCTGTTGGGTCCTGGGGATTGAGGAAGTGAGTTGATGCTTAGACTGTCTGCAAGCCTGCAGCCACTCTCCCCTAGCAATGCCTCTTCTCCCTCCCAGGCCCTGAGCTGTTTTCAGAATGAGAGGGGTGTGAGGGAGTGGAGGGAGCTCATTTTGGCATTGCCCAGCTGGCGCTGGAGGGTGGGGTGGGTGGATTGGAACCCCACACCTTGGCTGAAAGAACCCCAGCTGCTCCCTTTCTGCCCTCCTGCTCTTCTGAAGACAGTGCTGGGAGCAGGGCTGAGCTGTATCAGTCAAGCTCTGCTATCAGTGTGTGCAGACAGAAGTTAATCATGGCGCTCCGTTTTGGAGTGTCTTCATCTGAACCCTCATGCAGTGAGGGTTCAGATTGTTGCGAGATCAGACCCTTTTAAAGTGCTCTGCAGCCGTGTACTTGTGTTTGGTCATGGATGTAGAGCACTTTCAGAGACCAGACCATGTGAAAATTGTCACTTTTGTCTGCACTTTATGTTTGTAGTCTCTAAAATGCCATGAAGAAAGGCTTTATCTCAGGAGAAATCCAACTTCTGTTTTTAGCCCTAGAGACTGAGTACTCCATGCTATCATGATACACTGCATACAGGGAAGAGGGGAAGTTGGCTTTTGAAGGTATGGATGGAGCGGAAAAAACAATTTTGCGAAGTAGCAAGGGCTAGTTTGATGGGGAACAGTCTTCTCTTCCTGCAACATTTATGAGGTTTCAGAAACTTTTTCCCAGCCCCCAAAATGGTGGAATTGAGAGACCCATCTCACATCATTCATGCTCACTCTCACCTCTGAAAAGGAGTGTGAAAGTGAAAACTTCAGCTTGAGCTTCCCACATATTACTGGTGAGTGTCTAGCTACTGTGCTGTTGATTACTTTGGAATAGCTTTTCTAACTGAGACTCTTTCCTGATGCATGTTTAGAGAAAGAGTTTTAAAGTTTTGATGAACTGGCATTTTCCAGAAAAAAAACTTTTATCAAAGAATTTCCACCCAGCCTAGTAGGAACTGTTTTTTTGTTTGTTTGTTTGTTTGTTTGTTTTTTCCCCAGTACCCCCAAAATAGTTGTAGTTGGAATTTGTGCAGCTGCCATTAATGATTATGGGAATACAAACACGCAGCAGGGAAGAAACAGTTCCATATAGGGATTATCTGCTTTCTCCCAAGGGGAGGAAATGTCATTCTCACAACGCATTGAAAATGTGTATTGAAATTGATAGTTTCCTAGCTAGAGACACGCAGTGGTGCCCTTAAATTGCTGTGGATCCCATTTGAACAGTGGTGTCAAACTCATGAGGATCTGCAGTCTGGATGAATGGTGCAGGGCCCATCAATTGCCTGGGTGAGTGGCTTGCGAGGCTGGGCCCGCAGGCTGGATCAGACTCACAGACCAGTCTGGTGTGGGTGCTGGGTGGATGTGGATCAACTCTGAGACCAATGGGTAGTATTGCAGGATGGATGATAGAGCTCCATGAGCTGGATTTGCTGTCTTTGATACCACCATGCTTAAAGAATAAATATGAGCCCCAGCTCTTGCTCAGACCCTCCAGAGACCTGGGTCCTTTCTTCCTGGGTTTCATCTACCTCTGACTGATGAAACCTGGGCATATGTGATGGTGGGTCACCTTATTAGAGACCTGTTGTCATTTGTTCAGAATGTGCTTCAGCCGAATGTTGCAAGTAAAATTTAGTGGGGAGCAGCAGGTGTATGATGATCAGCAGGTGATGTTCCAGTCCCGGAGAGACACTGCCATGCCAGTGTTTGTGTTGCACGCCTACAATCTCTTGCTAGTTTTAATGGTAGCACAGAACATATTTACACAGCTTGTTTGGGTGGATGTTAATTGCTGGATAAGAAACTGTCAGGTAGGAGTCAATTAGCAGCTTCCTCTGTTCTGGGTTAGTGTTTATATTTGACATCAGAAACCCTGTGTAACCAAGTGAGGACAGTGCTGCTATTTATACAGTTCACCTCTGGTTCCTTTCCTGCCTCTCCTTCATCACTTCTTAGGGCTAATTTTTTAGAACTGACCCTTGGTGTGTCTCGTTTCCAAAGCATGATCTCTGCTACCCTTTACTTAATTGTTCTGCTGGGATGAGAGCCCAGTGCGTATGAAAAGGAAGGGTGGTGGATCAGTGAGGAGGGGAGGGGTACCAAGTGCCCTCCTTTTTTCCCTCCCAAGAACCAGAGCACTCTTCACAGAGGCTGAGACTTGCTTCTGAGTAGAGGTTAACACAAGTCCTGTTTACATCCCACTGAGAACCTATTGAAGTGGTCACTAGGGTTTGTATTGGACATCTGCAGACAGAGAGCAAGCACCAGCTCAGCCATGGAGAAAAAAGAGCATTGTCATTTTTGACACAACATAGTTCTGTGTGTGGGTAGGGTATCTGAGTTCTTTTTCTGCCTCTGCCGATGATCTGTTATGGGATCTTGGGTGCAAGACACCTCCCCTTTCTGTGCTTTGATTTCTCCTTCTGTAAGAGAGCCACACATGCCTGCTTCTGTGAGGGTGGAGAGTGTAGTTTGGTGACTGTTACGTGACTGGCATCCTGGAGGTTTATTTGAGTCCACACGTGATGGAGCAGGAGGGAATTCAGATAAAAATGGAAAATCCCAATGGGAAGGGAGAAGTGGATGCCCTTTCAGTATCTGAATAACTGTATAGTCTTTCTCTGTGCACTTTACACTGTGGTATCTTGTTGCTGGCTAACCAGTGCCAAACAGATGAGTCATCCCCGGTGGTGACTTGGGTCACTGCTCCATGTCCCTCCAAGCCAGGGGCGGGCAATTATTTCGAGTGGAGGGCCACTTATTGAGTTTTTTGGCAAGGCTTCAAGGGCTGTAAGAGTAGCCCTGCCCCTTGACAGGTGCCCTGCCCCCTGGTCGCCATCTTGGGACTGGAAGTCCTGCCCCCTGACCTTTGCCACCAGAAATCCCTTCCCTTGCCTGCTCAGAGCCTCTGTATACAATCCTTTCAGCAAGGGGATTTGCCATCTTGGAACCAGAAAAATACCAAATTATATTCTAAAAATTAAGTATACTACAATATTCATTAATTTCATTTCAAAAAATATTTTTGTCCTGATTTACAGGTGTTTGTGTAGTGTACATAGAGGTAATGGTATAATAGCTTCAAATGAAGTCTTACTCTTGTGTATTGTGGGAGGGTGTGGGTGGGTGGGTATAGGTTTGTGGGGGTGTGGGAGAGGGTGTAGGTATGTGTGTGGGGTTTGTGGGGGGTGGATAGGGGGGTGTGTGTGTGTGCGCATGCGTGCGCACGCGCGTGCATGTACATGTGCATATGTGTGTAGGGTGTGGGTGGGTATGGCATCTGGGGGGCTGTGAGTGTGGTGGGGCATGACTGGGGAGGGTTGTGGCATGTGTGGTGGGGGAGGGCTTGCTCACAGCCTGCCCACTGCGGGCTTCCCCTCCCCCCCCAGCAGGCAGAGCCCCTGCCAGCACCTCTCCAAGCCTGGGCTTTGCACTTCTGCTGCTCCTGGCCCCGGGACACCAGTTCGGACCCCATCCTCCTGCATGATGCTTTTCCCCCCCTCCCCACTCCTGCACCACCGCCGAGACTGCAGGATGCAGCAAGAACTGGACCACCCCGGCCAGCACCGCATGGAGCCAGCCAAGAATCCTGGGGGCTGAGG
>NW_005841839.1:6383327-6389583 GCF_000455745.1 Alligator sinensis | reverse complement strand
TGCAGACAAGTACAGGGTTGCAGGATGTCCGCGGGGAGTGGCAGCAAAACAGGTGCGTGGAGGCCAGTGACAGCGGGGCAGGAGTGCAGGGCTTGTGTCTCTGCCGGGGCCAGCTTGGCTGGGCCATGCCAGCAGGGAGAAGGGGAAGCCAGCCCAGCTCCATGTATCCGGGCCAGCAGGGGCTCTTATGTTGCTTCTGCCCCTGCCCTGGGCCCCCACTGTGCTGGCCATGGGCACCAGCGCAGGCCCTGCACACCAGCCAAGCTGTCGCCGTGCTCCTGTGCACCCACTCACTGCCCCTTTACCTTGCCTTCCAAAGTTGTTTCCCCACTCCCCACTGCCCGCCCGCTGGCCAGCCACTCCAACATCATGTGGTTCCCAGCTGCAGTGCTAGGACCGCAGGAACTGGCCTGGCCAGCCCTGAGGACTGAGGCAATTGCCCGTAGTCCTCCCCTCCCTCCCTCCTTATCTGAATTTCCCTCCGGTGCAGGGAGGCAGAGGCTTCCAGCTGGGGGTGGAGTGGGGCCAGGTGGGCCTTGCTGTTGCAGCTGCTTAGTCCTGCCACTGGCCCCCCCCAGGTCCTACTGCTGCTGGTTCCTGTCATTTTTGACAGGCAGCCAGGGGCAGATAAAAAAAATTTAGAAAATTAATATTTAGGGGTCCTACAGGCTGGATAGGTTGGTCTGGTGGGCTGGATCTGGCCTGTGGGCTGTATTTTGCCCACCTCTGCTTGAATCAGTCTTCTGCCTGCTCTGGTGTAATTTATGGAAGACCCTCATTATTAAGCAGGTGAAATGTATACCCTCCCCTGGAGGCCTTCAGATTAGGGTGCAGTGAGCAGCAAGAGTCCTTGTTTAAGAACTCTGGGAAGCTGTGTTCCTGGAGCTGGATGTTCCAGCTAATTTAGGCAGTCTTCTTGGGAGGCAGGCACATAAGGTGCAGTGGTCTGCTCTAGAGAAGCAGCTGATGCTGAGCTAAGAGCATCCACGCAGAAACATGATGTGAAGGAGGAAGCTTTGCAGATACATCTTTTTAAAACTGATTTACTGCTTTTGAAAGCATTCCCTTGGCTGTACCCAGGCCTGCATATGAATCTTCTTGCTTTGAATAACAGAAAAGTTTTTTGGTGCAGTGAAGTAATATACTTGCCTCTTGTTGTATTGGAGGACTGAGCTATGAGGCTGGCTTGAGTCATGGGTGATCTTGAACTCATCTGCTTTTTCACATTGCAAAGCCCCACAAAGGTTGCCTTAGCAGGACTGCATGTCCTCAGGGCTGCTTGTCAGCATCAGTGCATGACAAATGCTGGGATAAGATCTGTGAGCTGTGCTGCAGGTCAGCCTGGAATTGACTTAGAAAAGATGCTCAGGGAAAGCTGAGACTTCACTGGCAAGACAGTGTGCTTTATAAAAGCCAAGGGCTACTAGAGATCACTGCTTTTTAGTAACTGAAGAAAAGGGGCTAAAGCTATTAATGATGATGACCAAAGTGGTTCTGTTGGATTAGGAATGTTTAGGCCTCATCTACATATTCAAGTTGTATTGTTCTCCAATTTAATGTGGAGCAGTTCCTGAAAGGGGAGGCAGCACCCTTGTGAACAGGACACTGGATCAGGGCTCAGGAGACCTGGGTTCAGCACTTGGTTCTGCTACTGGATGACATCAAGATTCCTCTTCCATCGCCTCAAGTTCCCATCTGTAAAACGGAGCCAGTGATGATGCTAAGGTGCGTTGAGTTCTATAGATGGAATGTGCTGTGTAAGGGCTAGGGACTCTTGTAGTAGGTTTGAGACAGTTACATGGGTATAAAAGTGTTTGTACCATGGTGGCATGTTCCATTAAATTTATGTGAGGTACTTTTGTACTGGTACAAGCATGTCTACAGCATGGGCTGTACCAGTGTTATTGTTGGTATTAGTAAGCTGTCCCCTAATTAGCATAGTCTGCCTTCAGCTGTCAACACCAAGCTTGACCTAACATTTTGTGTGTAGGGAGGAGAAGAGTGTGGGGTTGGGTGTTGAAAAAAAATCCATCCTATTCTGCTGTCCCCTGTCTGCCCCTTTTCTTGATAGGGGCCTCAGTGCAGAGGAGCCATGCTAATGCTTCTGTGTCCCAGACAAGGTAGCTTCATCATGCCCAGCTCAGTAGGCCTGTTCTACACCCATCGGCCAAGTCCCTGGCCTGCTTTCTGCTCCACATATGTCTGAGATGAGGTTCCAAGAGCCTCCAGAAGCATGTGTGGCTGGCGGTCAGAGTTGGATAGTGAGGAGACAGAAGAGCCATCGGTTGGACTGGTGCAGCTGGGGAACTCTGCAGTATAGATGGGACCACACAAACTAGATTCTGCGCAAGACAGCCTACAGCTACCTGGTGACTTTCTCTCCTTATCTGGATAAGTGTACAGAGCCAGGGGAACTTGGATGTTGGGACTTCCCTCATGGGAGGATGCGTAAGTAGAAGTATGATATAGAAGGTAAAATACTGTGGAAGCTACCGGGGAGATCCACAGAAGCGATGCACCCTGCCATGTGGCAGCCACACCAGGCCCTCAGCACTAATACCTCAACCCTTTTGGCATGCTTTGTGACAGTACGTAGGACATACAGTACTGCAGTGCTGACAGCTTGAGCAAGTTTGTGCAATTGTATTTTGAGTTGAAGGCAGTCAGAAAGAAGCCCGTCATGAAGAACGTGAATAAATAAAGAGCAAGAATGGGGTGGGAGGAACACTACTCTGCAGAGATAGAGAAGATAGGACCATTTTACAGTCCTTACAGTATTAAATCTTTGTGCTTTGGTCAACCCTGGCTATGCAACTAAGTACTAGAAGAACTATGTTGTAAAACGCAGGCTGCTTTGAGTGGCTTGATTTTGGAGCTTGATTTTGAATTTTTTTGTCATGGAAAATTGGAGCTCCCCCTGCCCTCTTCACTCACCAGGACCTGAGGCCTGCTGCAGCTGCCCTCCCTCACTGCTTTGTGGCATTGAGCACCCCTGATATGCCAGTGCCCTGCCCCGGTCCATGCTGTTGCCCCTCATTCCCAACCTGCAGATCCCTGACCTTGCAGGTGGCCCTCACTCCCAGCCTGCAGTCTGCTGTTCCCAGCAGTGCTCCCATCCTTGCTGGTGCCCCCTACTCCCAACTCACAGCATGATGGTCTGTGAGGACACAGTGAGGACAGCCTCCAGCATAAGGTGCATGCAGCACACCTCGTGCACAAGCACAGGCAGTGGATAGGGCACCACATGTTGCCCAATGCCTGGGGCTGGGGTTACAGCAGAAAGGACCAGCACCATGCTCCACAGCAGCAACGTGGAGTGTGGCTCTGGTCCAGGTCATGCTGTGGGCAGCAGGAGGAGGGTGGGGGGCTCCAGGCCCTGTGCCACCAGGGCTAGAGTATGGCGGCTGTGGCAGGTCTGGCTTGTGTAGCAGCAGCGGAGCAAGTGCAGCTCCAGCATGGGCTGGAGGAAGGAGGAGGGTATGCCTGTGGTACCCCCCGCCTTCCCCAAGCTAGCTCTCGTGCTGTGCCAGGTGGCCTGGCCATAGCTCTCCCCACAGGCAGTGTCTTCTAGCTGCCCCCACCCCTGCCCTTGAGAGCACAGGCACTGGCCCCTGGCACCCCTGGCCCTGCCATGCATCTCTCTGCCACCCCCTTTCTCCACTGGAGGAGCAGATGCCTCTGGGCAGGCCCTGCTGACAACAGCACGGAGCTTGACTCGCTGGCAGCATGGAGCATGGCCTCGATCCACCCCCGCCACCAACCCACACATACATACACATGCCCTTTGCAGTCCTCTGACAGTCCCCAAGCCCTATCCCTGTAACCCCCCCAACTATATGCTGGTCCCTTGTGTGTTTGCATGCACGTGGCACCCTCTGCCTCCAGTCACCCTCCTCCCACTCTCCCCAGCCCTAGCGGACCCTTGCAAGCTGGAAGGCTGCCAGCCTGTAAGGGGTAACCCATGGTTTCATCCTTCAAAGGGAAAATCTGTCTTTTTCCGCAGCAAATGGAAAACCCAAATCCCTGATCATCATTACCCTGTAGCTTTCCAGTTCTGAGCCAGGGTGCCTCAGTCTTACCTAGTAGTATTGCCAACTATTCCAGATATGAGCCAGTTCTCAACCACCTAGTGCCCTTCACTCCTGACGTGCCATTTTGAAACTGGTTTATGTGCACTGAACTTATGTTCTGTTACAGGTTTAAATAGTTGCTGATCACTTAAACCGGTTTATGTGTAATGCCTGTCCCTAGCCTTTTAGAGTCCAGTCTGGCTTTCGCTAAGTTCCATTTAGTTTGTGAGCCTTTCAGAGTAGAAAAAACCCTCAAAAACCTTCCTCAAAGGTTTTTAGAGTAGAGTAGAAAAAACCTTCAAAAACCTTCCTTGAGTACCTGTCTGTTATTGCTACCACAATGCAAATATGGCAATATTTATAATAAATAAGTGTCTGGGAATCTTCATGTGAACTTCAATGAGAGTTGGCCTGGGCCCATCTAGGAGAGAATTGTTTTATCACTAGGAGAGCTCCATAACAGACTACATACAGCTCCTCTGCAGTTGCCAGGCACATGCCGTGATCTGATTATTCACATAGTGAGGAGCACCTCTTCTCCCAATATGGGGTCACTTTTGGTTGCACACAAAAAAAGAAAAGAAGTGTTATGTACTATTGTAGCTAGGAAGTTAAGTGCTTTGGAGTTAAAGGTGTTTTTACCAGCAAATTTTGCTGGGTGCATTTGCAGGGCTGTTTGTTGAATGAAGCAGTGTTGATTTACCTTTCTCCCTCCTGTTTATTGCACTTCATTACTCTGGAGGTATAACTGGGCCTCATGAGGATTTTTGCTGCAGCTGCCCCTTTCCTTTTCTGTTTGTCTTTTTGTCTTTTAATGGAGCTGGAGCTCTTAAGCCCATTATCTTTTAATATGTTAATCTGCACATCAGGTGAGTAGCCTGAATCTATCTGCTCCAAGATGTGACACTCAATATAGCAAATAGATGCGATTCTGCAGTTGCTGAGTAAAGAGAGGTATAGAGATTCATGTTTCTGTTTCTTGTTCTTTATGGGGACAGTGGGCAGGACTGGCACTTGCCATGGTCCTTAACAGTCTACAATGAAGTTTTCTGGAGCTGGAGTTTCATGAGGAGGCCCTGCTGGTTCCTGCATTTGTCTTTGGGAAATTAACAGTCTTGTTAATTGATTAAGCAAATGTGCATTTCTGCCATTTGACTGATGATTCCATTTCCCAGCAAGAAAAAAATATATGACTACTTTTTAAGGATAGATCTTGAAGTTGACAGATGAGATTTCAGATACATAATTCTTGTTAGTGCTAATGAGAGCTGGGAAGTGATGGGCTCTGCCCCTTGTAATGATGCTAACCTCCATAAAATGCATGTGAGATCAGATAAATGACTAGATAAAATTGGCATTTTGGGATTCCCTATATATCCTTTGGCAAGTGAAATCAATGCTGGATTTAGTCTAGGTGGAAATCAAAGCAAAAATAATTATGTCTGTGTCCCAGTGCACTGCACTTTCCTATCGGTCAATCAGAATGAAAAATCAGAAGGAACAGGTCAGATATTAGGATTGTGGAGACTGCTGGGCAAGGAAGTGTGTTTACTTTTCCACGCCCATGGTATCTGTGCAGGGCCAAGGGGGGCAAAAACTTGGCTTCGTCAGTAAATTAAGCGTCCCTGGCTCTGGAATCACATGGTGGGTGGGAAGTGGAATTAAAATGACATTCTTTTAACCACCATGTACTTGCTTTAATCTGTTTGCAAGAATGGTGGTCTGCATGAGATGCAGTTAGATGAAGGTCCTCTGGGAACTTTGGTACTGCAGTCCCTCCTTTCTCATGCTGAAAAAGGGGCATAGTTCATGCCTTAAACAGGTTTAGAAGAGTAGATGCTGTTTCCTCAATGACCATGCTTCATGTTTAGTTAATTTCCTCTGCCCTGAGGACCTCAGTCTCCTCACTGCAACTCCCATGTACTGTCATATAGTTAACGGCATGTCTGTGTAGAATGGGAGAGAGTGGCTGACATGCAGGTTGGGGGCAGAATGGGATGCAGTTCTTGACACTGGTATCAATAGTAGCAGTAATGAAGGGGGGAAAAGGGTGTGCAGCCTTTATGCCCTCTCTGGGATAACACCCATTTGGCTGAGGGTGCCCAATTTAGAAGGAAGTTTATTATTGCTTCAGTGCTCCCAGGGAGTCTGGTCAGACACCCACGATCTGTTCTTCCCAGTGAGTC
>NW_005841839.1:6374718-6383296 GCF_000455745.1 Alligator sinensis | reverse complement strand
AATGGAAAGGAGCTATACTTGCATTTTCTTTTCTTTTTTAGAAAACAGTTACTGAGAGTGTTGGCTTGTGAGCGGAAATGGGATCTTTGAAGTTGAGGCTCCCCCTCTGCACTCATCGGGAAATGCATGCTTCATGTACACCCGGTTGGGGCAGTTGTAGACAAAGAGTTTCTTGATGCTTTTTTTTATCTTCTTTTGCCTATGGGCAAGGGAGCTTCTTGCTGGTATGTGAGAGTCTTGCCTATAGACCAGCTCTGCACTGGCAGAGCAGAGCTGTTAGCAAACTTTTTGTCCTGTGGGTGTATCTCTTAATTTTCAGTTTTCCTGTTGGGATCTTGGGTGAGGGAATTCACTGTTGCTGTTTACTGAATATTGGTAATAGCGATTGGGAGTTGCTGTGCAAGCACTTCGGGCTCTGGCCGGTACTTTTCATCGGAGAGGACGAACAGCCTTGTGATGAAGGTAATGGAGTAACATTTGGGATGTGTGCGTTCAGTCACTGGTTCTTGGACATGCCTTGGTAAGTCATTTTTGGGCTGCAGTTTCCTATGTGTAAAGCTGGTATTAAATTTTGCCTCTCCCCCCCTTGTCTGAAGAATGAATTGTTTACTTTGTTCATGGAGTCTTATGAGGAGAGTCTTGTGGTTGGAGGTGGGTTTCTTCTAGGAGGAAGTGCTCATGCCAGTTTTATTTCCCTTCCATTTCATTGTTGGGTGGAACTCCTGGCATTGCTGAGAATAACATACTTGGTGGTGTTTGAACAGACTGAGTTACAGCTACTACAGTAGTCTTGGGATAC
This sequence comes from Alligator sinensis, assembly GCF_000455745.1. Lineage (NCBI taxonomy): Eukaryota > Metazoa > Chordata > Crocodylia > Alligatoridae > Alligator > Alligator sinensis. The sequence goes on along the minus strand of NW_005841839.1, from coordinate 6,382,497 downwards.
CTGTTTCAGAGGGAACAACTGGAAATAGGCCCCTTTCAACAGTTGTAATGAATAATTTTTGGTGTTTTTTTTTTTTTTTTTCCCCTTCCCCTCTACCCACTAGTATAATTTTTTGTTTTAATTCATTTTTGAAGTTCTTCCTCTCTCCTTGCCCAGCTCTGTAGCCTGTGTGCTAAGAAATCATGGATCAAGTTTAAGTTCCTGCTCTTCAGCCTAAAGGGCATGTCGTCATGATCAATGGCTAGGAGAATGGCAGGCTGAAATGCTCCCTGCTTTGCCACATTTGCTGCTTTTGTTCCTAAATTTCACATTAGTTTAATGTGACTTCTCTTGGGTTAACAGAATTCCCTCCCCTCTCATCTTGACATCTAAGAACAATTGCAGACCTGAAGGCTGTTCCAGATGTTTTCCTCAGGGTTTCCTTCTATGTCTGTGTTCTAGGCTAACTACACTTACTCCTAACCCTTCTCTGCATCTCTGTACCTCAGTGTTGCTATTTGGGGTCTTATTTTTCCTCCTGTTGCTCTTTCCATGCTGGGCAAGCCATGGATTGTTCTTTTCTGCAGAGGACATTGCTAAGTCAGTTAATTTGGCCAGCGGGCAAGTAGACCAAGAACATCATGGGAGTGCTATATGTGCAACCCTTACAAAGTTCTTACAGGGAGCTGGGCAGTATGTGTCTTTTTTTTTTTGTCTTTTTTTTTAAGATGTCTTGGGACTCAGGGACCAGAGGATAAGCAAGAGGGCTCCCCAATCCTGGGGTCCTGGTGCCCCAGGATTTCTAAAAGCTGCACATGCAGCTAGGCAGTCCTGTGGCAGCCCTGGTCAGCCCCAGCCTTGCATAGTCCACGGTCTGGAACTGCATCTGGGACTGTCCAAGCTGGGGCTGACAATTGGCTGATTATTAGACCTGTCTCTGTGACAGCCTAGGTCTCCTGCTGGACCTGGTGCTGTCTAGGTCACGGTTGGGGGGCAGGCCTGGGTCCAAGACAGCCATCCCCTGCCCAATCTGCAGGAGGCACAATGGTTGAAATTGGGCATAAATTCCTCTGATCCCAATCATGCCACTGTTTTGACATCTGCCACAGGCTTTAGGTCCTCCCTCAGTGGCGTGCCTGCATGTGTGAATGCATTCCTCACAGATGGCCCTCCATTAACTGTTTCCTTTCTAAGCAGAGGGACTTTTAAAGTGTTGTAGTCCTTTTGTTCCTCTGGTTCTCAGCATGGCCAATAAATCACTGTGTATCTGGGCCCGTATCCAGTTTATATGGAGATGTCTTTTCTGAAGTCACTGTCTCTCTTTCCTCCTTGCTTTTTCATAGCTTGCTGTGGGAAGGGATTTTAATGATGTTGCCTACAGGGGACTAGACTTATTGATCCAGGAGGTATTTTCTAGACCGGGTTTCTAAATGAATCGAACACATTTGTACAGTGAGAATTCCAATAACCATTGCTATTACATGGCAACTATTATTCATAAATTATCACTGAGCAGCTCTACATCCTTCATGGTGTGGATCATATCTTGCTATGGAGCCTCTCATGGATGTATCTTCTGTTCACCATCACCTGGCATCACTTCCATTCACAGGTAAAGGGCTTGTCCCCCCTCCTATTTGTTATTGCCTGAGGACACTTTCATTCCTCTTTTCCACTGCATGGTCTCACATATGGTTGTACAGTATCACTGTGGCAATTGGTTGCTTAAATGGAAAAGTGATATACAGAATTGTTTAGTATCTAGTTGCAGAGGAGAATGGGCACAGTGGAGCCTGCTGCATCACCTTGGACTACAGGGGAACCATTGCTCTAAAGAGATGACCTTGGATGGCAGTTCAGATCTATTTGTCTTATATACTTGGATGGAAAGTTATGCCAATTTTTGCCAGATGTTTCATCATGGGACAGCTACAACAGTTTCTACCTCTCTTGCAGTTTCCTGTTTACATTTGAAAAAAGCAGTATTTTTTTGCTTCCTTCTTGTAATGGTGCAGAAAAGATTATTCCTAAGGATACTGTTTCAATTATGAATTCAGAAGAACAGTTAAAAAATTTAAAACCTCTTTTACATGGTCATGGTCTCGTTTATATTTGCTTTAAGAGATTTTCTGGAGCAGTTTGAGTTGTATGTGTAAACCTGGTGTATCAGAGTGTGCACTCCCCACTCCAATAGAAGGGGATGGTCAGCGGGGCATATGTGCTGGAGATGGAAACTGCAGTTTGCTTGCAGTTTCCCTTTCTCTGGTGTCTATATAGAGCAAGACTAGAACACAGTAGCTTAACTATATACATGGTTTATTCAGGTGCAGAATAAAAGAGGAAGGGAAAAATAACTGGATAGGTGATAAAGATAAATATTTACATATAATATAGTCAAGTCAGCAAATAACAGAACAGGTAAATATAGCAATCCCCAAGACCCATAAGAGAAACCTCGCCCACGGATCCCCAGAGAGTAAGTATGTCCCAACAATCGATGGGTAAGCACCCCAAAATATAAAGCACAACAAACAGTCAGTAAACACTCCAAAATATATAGCAATCCCGAATACCCTCCTTCTCTAGAGGAGTCTCTTTTTCTCTAGCATAAACCCCCTCTGATTTGAGCTATCCACGGTGTCCCTTCCCAGTGGGAAACCCCTACCCTAAAAGCTCACACTTCCCGGCTAGTAGGGGTCCAGCAAGGGTTCCCGGTGTTTCTTCTCCAGTTAAGCAAATGGCTCCTGCAGCTGGTGCTCTGTCTGCATGGCTCGTTCACATGACTGGATGGCTCGGTCTTCTCAGCAGGTTGCAGGCCGGGGTCACCTCATATGTGCCCAGGACCGGGGCTCCAGTACAGGCCTGCTGTGCTGCAGAACCTGTGCTGCCCACAGGCCCTCGTGCCCAGCAGTGGGGAATGGGCATGAACTGCCCCCTGCCCCCTCCAAGGGCCCTTGTCCCGTCAATGACTCGCTGGTGCTGGCCTCGTGCCAGGGTTGAAGACCCAAGCCACCTCGAGTGACTCCCAAGGTCCTGGTCCTTCTTGGACCCTCTGGGCAGCGATGCCTGTGCCAGCTTGCTGTGTTCTCACAGCAAGGGGTTTGGGACACGGTTGCCTGCTGCTCCCGTTCAATGGCAGAGTCTTCGGGCTCTTCAGGGCAACTGGAAATGCCCCTTGGGTAGCTGTTCCCCAGCTTTTCCTCAGCCCCAGCTTCTTCTTTCTTCTCCGTCCCTTGTTGTCTCCTCTGTGTGGTGTACACGCAGCTTTTTATATACCATTTTTGGGCTCTGCCACAAGATCAAAGACTTGCCAATCAGGGGGAGGTGGAGCGTGGTCTTCAATTAGGTCTGCTCCTCACCTCGCCCTGACGTAGGGGCAGGGCAGACTCCTCCTGAGGCTCCTCCCCTGCTGGTCTCTGATTGGTGGGTTTGCCCCACCAATTGCTTGGCAATTCTCTAAGCCCGAGGAACGGGGTGAAGATAGACAAGCCCACCGCGTATGTATGAAACACTTGTCACACTACTGTTTTTTAAGTCCACATGTCTGTAAAGAACTCAAAGGTCGCATCCACATGAGTGTGGACATTGGGTTCCCCAGAGACAACTAGCAGCAGGACAACTTGTGCCACTGCTACTTGTCCCCGGGGAACGCCTATGCCACATGTCCTCTGGCACGTGGTAGGTTACCCCAGGTGAGGTAAGAGAGGCTGGGGCCAGCACTGGGCTAGCCCCAGCAGCTTAACCTGGGGGTCTGGTGCTGCAGCAGTGGCGATTCTGCTGTTCAGAGCCTGGCCAGCAGCTGGAACATGGCTCCAGCTGGCCAGGCTCTGGTTCTGAGTGGCTCATGCTGTCCCCACATGCACTGCTCTGCTATTTATTTATTTTTTGCGCAGGTTTTTTTTGACTCCTGGCTATCCAGGGATCAAAACCCTCCAGCACTGCTCCCTTGCAATGTGGAGAACTCTTGAATGCGCCATATGTGGTGCTGCAGATGTGTCTGTGGCACCACATACCACATGACTGCGCTCGCCTGGACGTGGCCAAGCGGCTAATTTTAAACCTGACATTTTGAGGCAGAGTATCCTTGCTGACCAAGTTTAAAAGAAACTGATTACTGGTTAGTAATGAGCAAATTCAGAATTATTTAAAGCTGTGGCGAGACTATCTTCTAGAGAAAAAAAATTGCTGCATTCAAGAATTAGTGTAACTGCTGATCTGGGTTGGGCTAAACAGTGGAGTTTGCATTTCTTGTCTTTGATACACATTTATGTTTCTGGTAAGGGTGCTTGCTATCTCTCTTCAGCCAGCAGCCAAAAGGAGTATCTTCTCCTTATGCAAAACAGCCACCCCACGGAGTCCAAAACTTTGCTAATACTCATGTGACTATGGTTGTACTTCTTCAGGGAGGCAATGTCTGCAGGTACAAATTTAAACAAGTTAATGGCCTTTTCAAATAATGGACAAAGCTGCTGGGTGCCTGTGCTTAATGCAGATCACTGGGCACTCTGCTGAAGAGCTGAAGGCAGTGGCTCAAACATATCATGATTATGTTCCATTTAAGCGTGTACATTTCAAGTAATTGTACTGAAGCATTTCATCCCTTTCTGTGAAGTTTTTGGAGGTGGCGCTTGTGAGGAACAGCTTTTTGAATTCTAATGAGAGTTGTTCCATTTGAGGTTTATCTTCCTCTTGGGTCAGTATGTGAAGCAAGAGTGCAATGACAGATAATGATAGCTCTTTCAAAGGTCTCTGGGTGCTCTAGTGACCTACAGTGCCACTTTACATTTTTGCTTTGGACATTTCATTCAAGAAAAGGGAACATGGGGATTTCTGATTCACAGGATGAGCCCTTAGTCTTACAGCATTATCTCAGAGAAGTGTGAGAGACAAGGTAGCTGAGTCGGGCACAATGGTTCTCCCCTCTCCAGCACTCATGGAAGTGATAGCTCCCAGTGTTACATATGGGATAGTTTGTAACAACAAACCTATGACTGGTATTTCTCTGAGGATGCTTTGGGCTAGGGACAGACATTCAAAAATCCAGAGCCTGAATTGCTTCAGCCTTTGCAGATTAGTCTAACCTGCCTAGGCTGAACCAGTTTGTAACAGGAAAAACAATCGCTGTGGACTGAGGCAATGCAGGCACATGCCTGCAGTTGCTCAGGCCAGGCACCGGGGTGGGGTGCTAGAGCAGGCTCTCGGCTGCAGGAAAGCTGTAGAGGGAAGCATAGCCATTCCATGCTGAACTGGCCAGGGAAGAGTTTAATTCCCCCTCTCTATCCCATTGGCAGGGACCTGAGCCAGATCTGCCAGGCTCCCCCCTCACTGCTGCAGCATTGGGCACACCGGCCCATGAGGCAGATGGGGGCAGGGAGGAGAGTTAGTCTTCCTGCTACCGAGCCTGGTTTGCACACCCTCGCTGCTGTGCTTCCTTCCCTTCTCCAGGGGACCTGCCTAGCCATGCCCCTGCCCCTCTGCTGCAGCAGTAGGGGGCAGGGCCCTTGTTGGGGAGTCTATTCCAGGTCTTGGGGACTTGGACAGTAAAGACATTTTTTCTTATGTCCACCCTAAAATGGTCTTGTAGGTGTTTATGACAGTTTGTCCTTGTTTTTCCTTGGGGTGCTCTGGTGAACAGACTTTCTCCCAGATCCTGATGCACACCCCTTGTGTACTTATAGGTAGTCACCAGGTCCCCACTGAGCCTGCGGTTTTCCAGACTGAAGAGTCCCATGGCTCTCAGCCTCTCATCATAAGGCTTATTCTGTGATCATGCACGTGGCTCTCCTCTGGACTCTCTCGAGCTTCTCAACATCCTTCTTGAATTGCAGAGCCCAGATCTGGATGCATTACTCCAGCTGCGGCCTCCTCACCAAGGCGTAGTACAGCAGGAGGATGACATCCTGAGATTTACTTGAGAAGCATCTATAGATGCAAGCCAGGGTTTTGTTTGCTTGCATCATCATCATCAGCTGCAACATCGCATTGGTGGCTTATGTTCATCTTGTGGTCAGTCATGATCCCCAAGTCACTTTCAGCAGTGGTGCTAGCGAGCGTAGCGTTGCCGAGCCTCTAAGTATGCCTCAGGGGTTTTTTTCCTAGGTGGAGTACCTTGCATTTATCAGTATTGAACATCATCAGATTTGTGTCCGCCCACTTACTAAGCTTATCCAAGTCAGCCTGGATCACTAGCCTGTCCACAGGTGTGGACACTATGCCCCAAAATTACGGTCATCGGCAAACTTAGCTGGTGCACTTCTGGCACCAATGTCCACATAGTTGATAAAGATGTCTAAGAGAACTGGTCCAAGGACAGAGCCTTAGGGGATGCCACTGTTTATGGAGCGCCATAGTGACTCACTGCCATCAACCAGTACTCTCTGGGTCTGATCTCGGAGCCAATTTCCCAGCCGGACTGTGGTGTTGCTGAGGCCACATTTGGCCAATTTTTCCACGAGGAGGTCATGGGAGACCAGATCAAAAGCTTTTTTGAAGTCCAGGTCCAGGTATATGACAAGCCTCCTCCTGCCCAGAGGGGGCTTGCCCCAAGCACAGAGCAGCTGTCAGCATTGCATCGGGGTCTGCCCGGCCTGGCTGCAGCTGCCGGTCTTGTGCTCTGAACCAGTGTCTGAATAAGCCGCCTCCTGCTGTGAGGGGCCTGGCATAAGCACAGAGGAGTGGTGGCAGCCGGGTCAGTCAGACCATGCTGCAGTGCAAGCAGCAGCTCTGTGCTTGGGGCGGGCCCCCTCCGGGCAGGAGGAGGCTTATTCAGATGCTGGCCACTGGCACCGCATCAGGGTCTACCCGGCCTGGCCACAGCCGCCTCTGGGCCTGTGGTCACGGTTAGTGGATGAATAAGCTGCCTCCTGCCCAGAGGGGGCTTGCCTCAAGCACAGACCAAGTGGTGGGGGCCGGACCCTGCTCCTGCCCAGCAGCTTGAGTGGTGAGTGAGTGATGGTGATGGGCAGCAGCCTGTCACCACTTCCTGGAGCGGGAGCCTCTTCCCAGCAGGGGCCACTCTGTGGGGTCGGCAGAGCTGCTGGGGAGTGCAGCAGCGCTGCAGGGGGCTTTCAGGGCTCTGGCCCACTCTGGGCCTGGGTGCTGCTGTAACTCTGCTGGCCCCACAGTGCAGCATCCCCTCCAGGAAGGGGCTCACTCCCCCACATTATGACAGGGGCTGCTGCCCCAACAAGGGCCCTGCCCCTTCCTGTTGCAGCGGCAGGGCAGGGGCACGGCCAGGCAGGTCCCCTAGGAGGGGGAAGGGAGCGCGGCAGCGAGGGTGGGCACACCAGGCTCAGTAGAAGGAAGACTAACTCTCCTGCTTGTCCCCCTCTGTCTCAAGGGCCATTGTGCCCGCTGCTGCAGCAGTGAGGGAGGAGTGCCTGGCAGACCTGGCTGGGGTCCCTGCCGATGGGATAGAGAGGGGGAATTAAACCCCTCCCTGGCCAGACCCCTGCCCTGGCTGGGGAATAGAGGGGAGGGGCCAGCCTGGCTGGGCTGGAGCACAGAGCCCAACCCAGAGAGCATGCTGGGATGCTTGAGGTCTCTGGTTTATCTTTGTCCCAGACCCCTTGCTGGTTTGACATTACATAAACCAGTTTGAGCCAAATCAGTTAAGTCTGATACTACATTCAACCACTTTTATCTCAAAATGGTTTCAGCCATTTTCAGACTGGTTTATATGCACTGAACGTCTGCTCTGTTACAGGTTTAAACCAGTTTCTGATCACTTAAACTGTTTTATGTGTAATGTCTGTCCCTAGTCTTGATGCTGCTTGTAGAAGTCATGGTATACCTCCTCCT
>NW_005841839.1:6369301-6374697 GCF_000455745.1 Alligator sinensis | reverse complement strand
AGTTTGCTTATCCCAATGACTGAGGCAAAATGATTGGATTGAAATCAGGTCTAGTTTGTCTTTGTGGTTTGTTTCACCATGAAGAGAACTGAATAGTATAGAGTCATGGAGAGTTAGGGTTGGAAGGGACCTCAGGAGGTCATCTAGTCTCACCCCCTGCTCCAAGCAGGTCCATCCCCAACTAGATCATTCCAGCCAGGGGTTTTGTCAAGCTGGGTCTTAAAAACCCCTCTAGGTGGTGAATGGAGATTCCACCACCTCTCTAGGTAACCTGTTTCAGTGCTTCACCACCCTCCCAGCGAGAGAAGTTTTTCCTAATATCCAACCTAAATTTCCCTTGCTGCAACTTGAGACCATTGCTCCTTGTTCCTCATCCACCACTGAAAATAGTTTAGCTTCATCCTCTTTGGAGCCACCCTTCAGATGGTTGAAGGCAGCTATCAAATACCCTCTCAGTCTTCTCTTATCCAGACTAAATAAGCCCAGTTTGTCATCCTGTCCTCATAAGTTATGTGCCCTGTCCTCCTAACCATTTTTATTGCTCTCTGCTGGACTGTCTCCAATTTGACCACATCCTTTCTGTAGTGGGGGGCCCAAAACTGGACACAATGCTCCCAGGGCCAACCCACAATTTTTGGGCCCCCTGAAAGATATAGTTTTGGCACCCCCTGATCCATTGAAAAATCAAAATTGTGGTTAATTGTGGTATAAACTCACTGAAATTAAAATAGGGCCAGGCTGCACTGTGGCGGGGCATGGGGTGGGGGCAGCACGTGCTGGGGATGCCTGGGTTCCCTCCCTGGGGCTGGGACTGGGCTGGGGTAGGAGCAGAGCTGGGAACTCCTCCCACACTTGACCGGGAAGGGGCTCCCTGCCTGCCTGCATCGAGTCCTTTAAACATGGCATGGGGGGTGAGCAGGGCACGTCCCTTTGGCTGTGGGGCCCCCTGCAGCCACAGGTTCACAGGATAGGATGGGCCGACCCTGAGTACTCCAGATGTGGCCTCACCAGTGCCAAATAGCGAGGAATAATTGCTTCCCTCGATCTGCTAGCAGTGTTACTACTAATGCAGCCCACCCAGTATGCCCTTAGCTTTCTTGGCAACAAGGGCACACTGTTGGCTCATATTTAGCTTATTGTCCACTGTAACCCCCAGGTCCTTTTCTGCAGAGCTGCTGCATAGCCATTCGATCTCCAGCCTGTACTGATGCATGGGAACATTTTGTCTCAAATGCAGGACTTTACACTTGTCCTTATGAACCTCATGGCACTTGTCCTCATTTGGTCCAATACTCCAATTTGTCTAGGTCTCTCTGCATTTTAGCCCTACCCTCTACTGTATATACTTCTTCCCCCCAGTTTGGTGTTATCTGCAAACTTGCTGAGGGTGCACTTCATCCCATCTTCCACGTTATTGATGAAGACATTGAACAAAAGCGGCCCTGGGACCAATCCCCTGGGGCACGTCACTTGTTACCAGCTGCCAGCTAGACATCAAGCCATTGATTACAACCCCTTGAGCTGGATGCTTCAACCAGTTTTCTATCCACCTTTACAGTCCATTCATTCAACCTGTACTACTTTTGCTTGCTTGCAAGGATGTTGTGGGAGACTATCAAAAGTCTTGCTAAAGTCTAGCTATATCATATTTACTGCTCAAAACAGACAGGAACTCTAACTGAACCCCAAATAATTTTTTTTAATAAGTGTTCTGTATCTGCATCTCTGCACAGCTTCTGTAGTGATTGCACCTGGCAAAAAGGCTGGTACTGTATATATCATGTTTTTGTGTTGCTGTTCTTCTAACAAAGACATACAAGGCTCTTGTGGTAGCATTTATGTGCAATTTCAGTTCGGTCCTAGACTTCCTGTGTAAGCTTGACCAAGTCACTTGGCTTTCTCTTTGTTTTTAATGATCCTGAATTATCTCATTGCATTGGGAGGTTGAATTAATTTATGCTGGAAACATGCTTTGAGACATCTGTGAAATCTATGTGCTGATGGAAGGAGCTAGAAAATTGGAATGCAATACCTGTGCTTTATTTATATCTAAATCTGTATTTATCTCTACAACTTGTAACATCTGATCAGGATTGGCAGGAAAGAAAACCTAATGGGGAAATTTGGATGGAGGATGGTGGCTGCCCCATGCTGCTGTGGTATCTGTTGCTGTAGGCAGGTTGTGAGAGGGGGGTTGCGAGAGTGAGTATCTGAGGGGTTAGAACAGGGTGGAAGAGTTTGGGGACTGTAGGAGGGGAGAATGCTATTCTTCTCTCTCAAATATTCTTCATTCCCGAGCCTTTATCTGAAACTCGTTCCTTTGACAGATACAACTTAAGCTCTTCAAAGCTTGCCAGTTAGTCCTCTGCTTCTGCTTCACTCCCCATTCAGAAATTCCCTCTTTTTGCCACAGGGGAGATGCTTAGACAAGCCTTTAATGTTTACAGTGCAAGTGTAATGCATCAATTCCAGAAGTAGCTGTAGTAATTAACATGTGGACAGAGACCGTTATGAAGGAGGAGACATTTTTTCCCTTTGACAGCAAGCTGGGAAGAGAATGAAAATGGCATTTAAAGATTATCCTATGAAGGGAAAATATTATAAGGTCTTTTATTTTTTTCATTATAGTGTTGAAAAATATCCTTTTTTAAAATGAGCTTATTTTTATTGGAAACTTCAGTCTTCTTTTTTGATGTGTGCTTTTTTCTGCATTACTGGTGGACTAGTGACCTTGCAAGGGACTAAAAATAGAACAATTAAGAAGAGAAAAGCCTTTTAAACAATGCAACTAAAGATTTAAGAGCAAAGTAGAAACCTTGTATTCACATGAAGAGTTATTCATCTTAGTAGTCCCATTGACTTCAAGGAGATGGTTTAGGTGAGTTAACTGCTTCCCACCATGGCTGATAGTTTTACAATCTGCATATTAGGTTTTTTTGGTCTTTTTCTATTGTGGGCTATTTAGTCTCTAAAGAATGTTTTGGGGAAAAGCTTTCTTCATTAAAAATCTACCACCTCTGTTCTTTCACTCAAAAGTAAAGATGGGTTCTGCTTCATTTTTATTGTCCTCCACCAGATCTAGGAAAGAGAGATCTCATTGTTCCTGATATATTAAAATTTAAAAACAAAAGGAAGAGGAAAAGATTTTTGTAAAAATGAAATGAACTCCAAACTCATTCTAGCGTTCTCTGTAATTAATATTGATATTAATAATAATATCAGTCTGAAAGAGCCTTGAAGGGGCCCACATGCCATTTTTCTTCCTCCACAGGTCCCTTTAGGGTAAATTATGAAGCATCAGTAGCTACTTTTCAAACTTCATTTTCCACCATATGATTTGTTCAAATAATTATTATCTTGGGTAATGACCTGAAATTTTTGTCCAGCACTTAATGACGAGTCCCATTAGCTGTATCATAAAGAAGCATCATTCTAGCATCTTTCTCAGACCTCTTGAATAGAATCTGGAATATCTGCTTCTGCTTGCTGATCATACTTTCTTCCACAGTGTTTTCCAAGAGAACAAGTTTGGCCATATGTTTGTGAAGACTGTGGTTGAAACAGCAGGAGAAGGTCTCCAATCCATAGTCAGTCTGAAAGAAGATAAATGAAGGTTTGCAAGGGAATATATTTCCCTGTTACCTTGTGCATCAACAGAAAAGGATACAGGCAAAGTCGTGGTCAACAAGAAGAACAGATTCTAAAATAGAAGGTATGACTCTGGAATAGTACGGACAGCCTTTGTTTTGTACTTCTGTTGCCTTAATTGAGCAAATGCATCTTTTGCCAGCTCTCTTCTTTTGCTGTGCTTCTTCAAGGAAAACAAATCTGCCCTGGATAAGTTCTTGGAGCTTTGAAAAGTTTCAAAATGAAAATAGTAAGGTTCTCTTATCCCTGCTTCTCCCCATCTGAAATTTATAGTTCCATGACACTGAAAGACATGGAGCCTCTTTTTTCAGATGCACTGTTTTGTAATACACAGAAAAATTGGTCATTTGAATGACACACGAAAAAAACCTTAATAGTAAATTATTGCCTTTTTCTTTCGATAACAATATTTTCCTTTAGTTACAGCTATTATTCCTAACACAGCAAAAGCTTTCATATAAAGGCTTTGCTGCTGCTAGCCTTTCTGCCCTAAACATTTCTGTGTTTCCTCCAGTGGTGGGACTTCACTGAGAATAGCAATAGTTTAAGCACTTATGAAGCCATGGTGGCTTCTGGCATTTTAATCCCTGTGGCATGTAGGTACGTACCTAGCCGGGTTAAAGCAGTGGTTAAAATTCTTGTGTTGTGTTACTACTCTGGTGGAGCTATGAAGAGAAGTGGAAGGTCAAGTGAAGAGCTAGTATAGAGATCAAGTAGATTCCTACTTTCCTTTCTCTAGTACAGTGGGAATCACTGAAAATCTCTCCAGAGTTCAAAGGATAGAAGCAGCTATTCTTTGAAATCAGGCAATCAGAAGCAGCTCATGTATTCCTAGATAAACTAGCACCTTATGCTTCTTTTCTACAAAAAAGCATCAGCCCACAGAGAGGATGGGAGTTTCAAGATCTTCAGTGTATGTTTAAACAACTAAGAATCTCTCTGAGTGCAGCATACTTCAGCTGTCGAGCACATCAGTCTATGGTGCTGTCACTATTGCAGCATTGCAGTTCCTGGAAGAGCTTGTTCCTTCTTTCTTTGAGGAGTAGAGTCCCTTGCTGGAGGCCAAGTCTCCCCTGATTGTATGCTGTTTTGACTTCCTTGGGGTGATCTTACCCTCATTTACATTTTTATTTTCTCTCACTGTTCACAGCCAGTTACTTCTCATTAATGAGAGACTGGCAAATATTCTTCAAGAAAGGAAGGAAGGACTTTTGACTTTTTAACTAGTTTATTTCAGGGAAGGTCAGGTACAGAAAGCAAAAAACCCCCCATCAAACCACACCAAAGAGAAACCAGTCCAGTACATTAAAAACATCACCCCGTGACAAACACCTTCGCAGTAGTACACGTCATACCTAGCATGCCATTATAGCCCTCGAGAAACGAACAGTTCCACCCTTCCCTGTCCCGTAGTACACGTGCAAAAACCTTCAGCATCTCACCCCGAGAAAAACAAAAAGCAGCCTGGTGAGAGCCCAGGGCATGGCACAAGCCGGAAGCCACAGTCCACCACCACGCCCACCCGGTCGCCCAGACTGATCAAGACATCAGAGCGCGTATTTGAGACGGCCATCCTCCACGTGGCACAGCGCTCCCTCAAGGGCCCAGAGTGCCTCAAAGGCGTGCACCCCCCACTGGAGCACAGTGTGCTCAAACTCCAGCGAGAGGCGCGCCTGCACTAGGAGGCTGAAGAGCCACGGGGCATTGTCTGAGCCGGTGCCAGCGAGCCAGTTGCGGCGGGCCACTAG
>NW_005841839.1:6365203-6368225 GCF_000455745.1 Alligator sinensis | reverse complement strand
GATCAAAGCTAAGGGCGCCGACCCTCTGCAGAAACCGGCACGCTAGTTGTTGCCAGGGCAGGTGTTCCTTGCTGTAAAGCAGTCGCTGAAGGGCTTGCAGACGGAAGGCTGCCACCCTGTTCGCCAGGTCAACCAGACCCTGGCCCCCCTCAGGGGTAGGTGAAGGACGGCTCGCGGGAGCCAGTGGCGCCCATCCCAGAAGAAGTCTACCAGGATGTGCTGGAGTCTCTCAAGTAGATCTGGTGGGGGGGTCGAGCACGGCGCACCGGTGCCACAAGGTCACTGCCGCCAGGTTGTTGATGACGAGGACGCGCCCCTGGTAGGAAAGGCTGGGCAGGCGCCAGCGCCACCGCTGCAGGCAGGCCTCCACCCCCTCAAGGCCGTCCCAGTTCCGCGCCATGAAGGTCGGTGGCCCCAGGAACATGCCCAAGACCTTAAGGCCCTTGCGGCACCAGATGAGGCCCCCCAGGAAATCCGGAGGGGGGGCGTGCCAGTCCATGCGCCAAGCAGCAGAGTATTGCTCTTGGCCCAGTTAATGCGGGCGGAGGAGGCGTGCTCATAGGCACGCTGGCAATCTGCCAGGGCCCGCACGTCTTCCTGGGTGTTGAGGAAGATGTCATCCGCATATGCCAACAGCCGGAGAGGAGGGCCAACGGAAGGGCCCGTGGCCAATGGCAGGGCCACACCACTCAGGCGGCACCGCAGTGCATGTAGCAGTGGCTCAATGGCCAGGGCGTAGAGCACGCCCGACAATGGACGCCCCTGACGAATGCCCCTGCGTGCGGGGAACGGAGTGCAAAGCACACCGTTCACCTTGAGCAGGCTGGAAATGTCTTGGTACAAAACCCGGAGGGCCCCGGTGAAGAGGGGCCAAAACCAAAGGCCTCCAGATTCTGGAAGAGATAGGCGTGGCCATCCCGGTCGAAGGCCTTCTCCTGGTCCAGAGAGATGAGGCCAACATCGAGGCCAAAGAGTTCGCTAGCTGCGAGTAGGTCACGCAGCAGGAACAGGTCTTGAATGGTCCTGCCTGGCACACAGTAGCTCTGCTCGGGCCCAGTGAGAGAGTCCATGACTGCACGGAGGCGGGTGGCCAGCGCTTTGGCCAGAATCTTATAGTCTGCACACAGCAGGGAGACCGGCCGCCAGTTCTTAATGTAGCCAAGTCTCCCTTCTTGGGCAGCAGGGTCAGCACCGCTTGGCGGCAGCGGCCTTGTTGGCGAGGCTCTCCTGGAAAATGCGCAGGAGGCTGGGGCCGAGGAGAGGCCAGAAGGTCTTGTAAAACTCAGCAGGCAACCCATTGAGGCCCGGGGCTTTGCCGGAGGCGAGGCCAGCCGTGGTGGCTACCAGCTCCTCCAGGGACAAGTCCCGCTCAAGCTCGCCAGCCTCCAGGGCATCGAGACGTGGTAGGCTCTCATGGAGTTCCCACGTGGCCTCAGGGCACAACGGCTCGGTCGCAAACAGGTCACCATAGAAGGCAACAGTGTGCTCACGTACTTCACCCGGGTCAGTGATTACCTGGCCCTCAGGGGTCTAGAGGTGATCTAAGACTTTGCTTGCTACCTGCCATCGCTCCAGGTTGAAGAAGAAGCGGGTTGGGGCATCTGTTTCGGCCAGCTCTTGGCAGTGGGTGCGGATCCTCACTTCACGGGCCGCACTCTCTGGCAAATCACGCAGGCACTTATTGAGAGTCTCCCGCTCAGTGCTGCGTGGCTGCCAGTGGCCAGCAGAGCAGCCTTGAGCTCCGCCACGTCCTCCTTCAACTCTCGGATACATCGGAGTGTCTCGTTTGCGGCCAGCTGGGTGTACTGTTGGCAAAAGGCTCGGATCTGTACGTTGCCCGCGTCCCACCACAGCTTTCAGGAGGAGTGACTCGGTCTCGCAGCCTCCCACCTCCGCCAAAAGTGGGCAAAGCAGTCCTGGAAATAGGAGTCCTGAAGCAGGCTGACATTGAAACACCAATAAGGTGCCCGTGCACAGGCTCTCCTCGGCAGGCTCAGTTCACAGAAGGCTAAGCAGTGTGGGTGCTGCGCAGGAGTGGCAGGTGGTGCCTGGTGACATAAAGGCGGTCAAGGCGAGCCATGGTGAAACCACCGGCACCCATCCTGGCCCACGTGTACTGGCGCGCATCAGGATGCAGGGCTCGCCAGACGTCCACGAGGTCTGCCCCCTCCAGGGCAGATTGCAGCTTGCGAGCGGAGGGCAGGTGGGGCTCAGGCCCTGTGTGGTCGAGCCGGGGGGCAGTGGTGCAGTTGGAATCTCCACCCAGGAGGAGCAGGTCATCATCCTCACTAGCATCACGCAGGGCAGCCAAGGTCTTGAAGAAAACGACCCTCTCCTGGCCATCGGAGGGCGCATAGACGTTGACGAGCAGTAGGCGGTGTTGTGCGAGGGTGACACGGACAGTCAGCAGGTGGCCAGAGATGACCTCCCGCGGCACCGCTGCGTCAAGCTGCAGCTGCGGTGATAAGAGAATTGCGACCCCAGCGCTGAGGTTGGTGCCATGGCTCAGGAACACCTGGCCTCACCAGGCAGCCCGCCAGGCCACCTGGTTGAATCTATCAGAGTGTGTCTCTTGAAGGAAGGTGATGGCCAGCCTCTTCTGTTGCAGGAGCTCCAGGACGGCCTCGTGCTTCACAAAGTCTCGACAGCCGTTGATGTTAAAGGTGCCAATGGTTGTGGCTGCCATGGATGTGGGTGTGGGAGAGGAAGAGCGAAGCAAGGTATGGGTGGAAGAGTGAGCACCCAAGAGCAGAGCTAGGCAGTACAGATAGGTCAAGGAAGGCCTACCGTGCCGTACTCTACTCGAGGGACCTGCCCAGGCCCCACTCAACTATCACCTTCTGGGCAAGCTTCTCCAAACGGTAAGCCATCTGCCGGGTGCCCAGATCCTGCTGCATGAGCTTGGCGTCCCGCTACATTCTTCTGCCCCTTAGTCAGCTTCAACAAGGACAGGAGACCCCCATAGTCAGGAGGGACCCAGGGGGGCTCCTCCAGCTTGGGGTGGATGTTGCCTATGGAAGAG
>NW_005841839.1:6364334-6364967 GCF_000455745.1 Alligator sinensis | reverse complement strand
GCAGTCTCTCCCCCCACCCCCGGGGCCAGGCCTCCAGAAGAGAAGCATTCACCACTATCCCTGCTGCTGCCCGACTCTGGAGGCTGGGGGACAGGTGAGGGGGAGGGGACCCCCGCAGGTCCCTCCCCCCTGCCAAGTCTGCCTTGTTGATGGCTACATGCAACGGGGCGGGTGGTAGAACAGCCGGAGTGGGGTCAGGCTCTCTAGTGGGGGGTCCCTCGGCACTGGCCGAGGAGGGTCCTGACAGGGATGGGGTGTCCTGAGAGGCCCCCTTTGTCTTCCTCTCTTTCTTCTTCTTCTTCTTGGTGGTGGTGGGCAGTTCCCCTAGTGCTGGGGATGGGCCAGACTGCTCCTGGCCTGCCCCAGCAGGGCCAACCACCTCAGGAAGCACCACATTGGCGGGTGGCTGGGAGGAGGCCCTAGCCCCATCATCCAACGAGGCTCCAGCGCCGCAGTCCCCGGTCACCCCAGCCACTCCAGCTGGGGTGGCTGGGGTAGGCAGGGGGCAAAGGGAGGTGTCCGCCTCTCTGCCCGGTGGGGTTCCCGCATTGAGAGCAGGGGACGCCACAGATGGGGGGAGGTGGCGGTGGGGCCTGGGTAGTAGCACCAGTCCCTCCACTGGACGGCGGGTTC
>NW_005841839.1:6355041-6364169 GCF_000455745.1 Alligator sinensis | reverse complement strand
TGGGGGTCTCCCTTGAGGAGCATGAAGCCCTGCCTCCAAAAGGACACGACATGCTTCAGCTGAGGGTCCCTGCTTCCCATCGGCAGTCAGCGAAAAGGACTCGTAGGAACTCCATAGGCCTTGAGTCCCCTGGCCAGCTCCCGGTCAGAAATGTGTGGTGGGACGTTGGAGATCACCCCCCTCACTGCCTGAGTCTCTAGGGGCGTGACAGGGTAGTGAATGCCCACAATGTCTAGGCCCTCCGCACACACCCTGTCAACCAAGGCAGGCGTGCTGAAGTAAATCATTGGGACTGTGTTCACACGACCCGCATAGCGGATGGTACGCCATCCCAGGAGCGCAGCTAGAGCCTCTACGCAAACCTCGAGCCCCACATGGAGAGGGGTGTGAACCCTCAGGCCATGAGTCAGCGGGAGGTCCCGAGAGACATCCTCATGCCAGCTGCCAGGTGTAGGAGCAGCCATTCCTCGCTAGGACAGGGTTAACTGCAAAGCAAAAAACTAAGGGAACGAAAAAAACCTTAAACACAGGAGCTTAAGGCCAAGCTCCCGGGAATGCGGCCAAAACAGAAAGCGAAAATAAGCACCCGAAGGTGGGGAGGGAATTGGGGGGTGAAAGAAAAGCATGGATAGAGCAAAGTAAGGGGGGGGGAAAGAAAAATGTACCCCTTGAGCGGCAAATGATAAGACACCTCCCCGCGGAGGGGGAGACGGGTGGAGGGGAAAAAAAGCAGCAGGAGGAGGAGGGGAGGGGGAGGTGGGGGGTAGAACAACAAAAAGAAAAGGAAAAGGAAAAACAAAGGGGTCGGGGGGAAGAAGGGGCAATGAAGAGCACCTCTAGCATCAGGCTAATGGAAAAGGTAACTCCCCACAACAAGCAAACAGAAAAGAGAGGGGAAAAAAAAAGTGAAAGAGACAGTAAGAAAGAAGGCTGCGAGAAGCGACTCACAGACAAAGAAACTGGAAGCAGAGGGGGAGGGAAGAGAGAGGAGAGAAAAGTTGGGGAAAAAAGCTGCAAAAAAGCAAGAAAAGAGAAAGCGAAATGAACAGAGGCTAGAGACCTTTAGACAGGTGGGAGTGAGGAAAGAAAAGAGATAGGAAGCCGGGGAGTCTTACGCTCGGGATCGCCCCACGCAGCTCCAAGCGAGCCTGGTCCGAAGCGTCCAAAGCGGAAGGAAGGAAGACCCAGGGAACTACAGTCTGACATCCATCATGGGAAAGATCCTGGAAAAAATTATCAAGGGTTTCATCAGCAGCAGGCTAACAGAAGGCAACTTTCTGAGTGCCAGCCTACATGGCTTTGTTGCTGGAAGGGCTTGCCTGACCAACCTTGTCTCCTTCTATGACCAGGGCATGCATTGCCTGGACAAGGGAGACGAGGTTGATGTCATATATCTGGATTTCAAGAAGGCTTTTGACTTGGTTTCCATGATGTCCTCATGGCTAAGCTGGAAAACTGGCCTCGACCATCTCACGGTCCGATGGCTGGGGAACTGGCTGTAGGGTCAGACCCAAAGAGTACCGGTTGATGGGAGCAAATCAACATGGCGCGAGGTGACAAGTGGTGTCCCTCAGGGCTCAGTACTCGGGCCAGTACTTTTTAGCATTTTCATTAACAATCTGGATTCGGGTGTCAGATGCAGACTGGCAAAGTTCGCAGACAATACTAAACTATGGGGGGAAAGCAGTCACACTGGAGAAAAGGTTGGGAATACAGGCCAACCTGGACAGGCTTGCAAGGTGGGCAGACCAAAACCTGATAGCATTTAAAGAAGAGAAGTGCAGTGTGCTCAACCTTGGGAGGAAAAACCAGCAACATACTTTTAGGCTTGGCAGTGCTATGCTTACTAGCACCATGACTGAAAGAGACTTGGGGGTCTTGATTGACCACAAGATGAACAAGAGCCACCAATGCGATGCTGTGGCCGGCAAAGCAAACCAAACTCTGTCGTGCATCTACTGATGCATCTCAAGCAAAACCAGGGAAGTCATCCTCACACTCTGTTTGGCCTTAGTGAGGCCACAGCTGGAGTACTGGGTCCAGGTTTGGGCCCCCCACTTCAGGAGACGTGGATAAATTTGAGAGTCCAGAGGAGAGCCCCCTGCATAATCAAAGGCCAGGAGAGCAAATCTTACATGGAGAGGTTGAGGGACATGTCACTCTTCAGTCTGGAGAAGAGAAGGCTCAGGGGGGACTTGGTGGCAGCCTATAAGTATGGAAGGGGGTGCACCAGGATCTGGGAGAACAGTTGTTCACCAGGGTTCCCCAAGGGATAACAAGGTCTTACAGCCACAAACTTATGGAGGCCAATTTAGACTGGATATAAGGAAAAACTTCTTTACAGTCTGAGTGCCCAGGGTCTGGAATAGACTCCCCCCAGGGGTGGTGCAAGCACCTACTCTGGACTCTTTCAAATGGTGTTTGGTTGCTTATCTTAAGGGGGGTCATTTGACCCAAGCAGACTTCCTGTTTCTGGCAGGGGGCTGGCTGGACTCTTTGATCTTGCGAGGTCCCTTCCAGCCCCTAATGTCTATGAATCTATTAATGTAACTAATACATAGAGTGTTCTAATTCAGTATGTTAGTTTCTTTTTCGAGAAAGTGCACGTGCACTTCCCACTTGATGTCCATTATTTTGGCTGCCTTTGGTAAAGCACTTTATAACTGTCCTGGATGAAAGGCTGGTCTTTCTCATAAATCTAGTTAAAACCTTAGTAGTATAGCAAATCCATCAGATCACTACTCTTAATTTCATAGACATTGGGCTGGAAGGGACCCCGGAGGATCATCGAGTCCAGCCCCCTGCCCCAGAGGCAGGAAGTCAGCAGGGGTCATAGGATCCCAGCAAGATAAGCATCCAAATGTGTCTTGAAGGTGTTCAAAGTAGGCGCTTAAATACAGCAGGAGAATGACATCCCTGGATTTGCTTGAGAAGCATCTATGGATGCAAGCCAGCATTTTGCTCGCTTTATTAGCAGCAGTATCACATTGAAGGCTCATGTTCATCTTGTGGTCAACCATGATCCCCAAGTCCCTTTCATCTGTAGTGCTAACCAGCATAGCACTGCCAAGCCTATAAGGATGCTGCAGGTTTTTCCTCCCAAGGTGGAAAACCTTGCATTTTTCAGTGTTAAACACCATCAGGTTCTCGTCCACCCATTTCATGAGCCTGTCAAGATCTGCCTGGATCACCCTCCTGTCCTCAGGCATGGATGCTTTACCCCAAAGTTTGGTGTCGTTGGTAAACTTGGCCAGCCCGCTTCTGACACCAATGTCTACATCACTGATGAAGATGTTAAAAAGTAAAGGCCCTAGGACAGAGCCTTGAGGGACCCCATTTGTCACAGGGCACCACGACGATTGACTTCCGTCCACTACCATCCTTGGGTCCTGCCGCGGAGCCAATTCCCCAGCCAGTGGATTGTGGTGAGGTCGAGGCCGCAGTTAGCCAGTTTTGCCCAGAGGTGATCATGGGATACTAGATCGAAGGCTTTTCTAAAGTCAAAATATACGACATCAATCTCTTCCCCCTTGTCCAGGTAATAGGTCACCTGGTCATAAAAGGAAATGAGATTGGTCAAGCAAGACCTACCTGCAACAAACCCATGCTGGGTATCCTTCAGGATATTGCCTTCAGCTAGTCTGTTAAGAATGGCCTCTTTGATCTTTTCCAAGACCTTCCCCAGGATGGAGGTCAGGCTGACAGGCCTGTAGTTTGTTGGATCTACTTTCCTCCCTTTCTTGAAGATAGGCATGATATTGGCCCTCTTCCAATCTTCAGGCACTTCATTGAAGATTGTCCTAGCTGTGGGTTGTAGAGACACTTTATAGCTCTACTTTGGTTACCGTGTGGAGTGATGCATCCAGTCCAGTTACCACCAGATGAATCCTTCCCCAAAGTATGAGACAGAACTGCCAAATTTTGCCTTTCTTTGACTTCCCACTGAGGTTAAAGAGGCCAGGTGATTGCTGAGAATAGAGGAGATTTGGCTCTTACTTGTAATGAAAAAATGTTTTATTAATGGATGCATCTTTTTCTATCAAATTTTTATAGACTTTTGTTTTTTAAGAAAAAATTGTAAATTCCTTTTGGAATAATTCTTTATAATTTAAGTAAATTAGATCCCTGTGGCAGAATTCTGTTTGCTTAAAAAAAGCAATGTGGGTCTTGTGCAGATTTTATTGGGGTTTTTTTTTTTAATTTCAGTGGAATGTTGAGAGCTTCATTGTATGAATTTGTATTGGTCTTTTTTCAGAAGCATTTAAGTAGGACGCAGTCTACTCTGTGTGAGTCCTGTTTTGTTGCAGTGTCATGGGAGTGGGATCAGGAGTAAAGGAGGAATGTTACTTAAGCAGGAAATATAATTTAACAGCCAAGAAGTTTTTCCTTTCTCCTGTAGCTTCAGTGATTAAACTGTTGCTTTTGTGAGTCTCATCCTCCTGTTCCTCTGTATAATATACTTTGTTTTTGGACCACTTGCAAGTAATGATAAATAAAATGTGCATACAGTATGTTTCTATGCCTGCATGCTAAACAAGGCAGACCTGTTGTTGATTAAAGAACATATATATATTATCCACAAGTGGCAGAAGAGAAAGGTTTCTAAGTATAAAAACACAGTTTCTTTCTCCATTCTCCTGTCTATTATACTTTATAATTAACTGCTGTCTGTTACTTTATGCAAGTAATTGATAATCATCTTGAAATGTCTTGCATACCAATGTTATCTTGACCTATTCTCCACTGGTACCAAGCATACACTTCATGTGGAGGGAATGTATTTATTCATAAAATATAGCTGTGAACATGTGCACACATTAGTAGCTACTGATTTTTTTGAGACTCGGTTCATAGGCTGCTCCTTGTGCTCCCTCCTAAGAGACAAGGAAATGTTTCTTGCCAGATAGTTAGAACGGAGTGGTAGGTTTGGATTAACATTTCCAATAGTCTTAGTCCTGTTTCTCTTCAAGTGGTAGCATACAGTTTGCCCATCCAGTTCTCCCAGAGGTGAGGTCCGAGTCCCATGCTGACCTTGGTAGGTCTGACTGCTGGAAGTTCTTGACACTGCTCGCACTTGGCTACGTGCTGGTAACTTGTGTGGGATGCCTTTTTTCATCGCTGACAGGTGGGATTTGTTTCTTTTTCTGTCTTGCAGTGATGAAGTCTGTCTAACTATGGTGAAGCTTGGATCTGCATCATGGCTCATGATGTCTCTGTTCACAAGAATCTGGCAGTGGTTTCTGTGGAACCTGTGAGTCCAGAACCTGAGAAGAGAGGAAGCATGGACCTTGTCAAAGGGTGAGTCAGGGCTCTGTTTTCTTCTAGTCTCTCTCTGTCATTTCCCCCCTTAGGTGGTTTGCTAAAAACAGTATCAGTTTGTTGATGCATTATAAATTAGATCTCTCCTTGTGGGTGAGTGTAACCTAGCAAAGATAATTGGAACAATACTTTCTAGGACAAAGCCTTGTCCTAGTGCTTCATGCCAAACCAAACAACTAGAGAGTTTTGGGACCTTATATGCCCCTGGAAGTTCACTTCTCGGTTTAGGTTTTTCCCACTTTGGGGAAGATGTACTTGTAGGAACTGAGTTGCCAGACATATACAAGCAGGGCCAGATAATCATACTCACTTTACATATAAAGGTGTTGCCTTGTCAAGGCCAAAAACCAGAGTTGCAGTGATTGGTGTCTAGGCCAAGTGTCAGAGGAGAGGCAAGATCAAAACTTGTGGTCATTGCCTTATAGATAGGAGACCTTGAGCAGACTGCTGTTGCTTCCTGGCAAGCTATTTAAATGGTTGAGCAGCTTCCAGTGTGTTGTGGACCAATGGGGAAGCAAGTGCAAGTATAACCAGTCAGGACACAGGTATGCAAAGTTAAGTCCTTCTCCTGCAGGTTGTCTTCCTAAGTGGCAAGCTGTTGGTGTGTGAGCGAGGGTGAGCTGTCATGTCTGCTGTAGAGAGCTACCAAAGTGACCTGTCACAAAGAAAGACTGCTCTGGCTGGGAGAGAGCCCTCCTTTGGTAGTGTGCTTCCAGAAATGTGGTTCTTGGTTGAATGTCCTATGGCCTTGTTAGGATCTTCCTTCCAAGAATCATCTCTGTTCTGAAAGGGCCCTTTTGTTTTGGTGTCTGAAGCGGCAAGGCTGTTTGAAGAAGAGGTACTTTAGTGTTCTGGGGTCGCAAAGATGTTACACGAAGAAAAGTTGTTTTGTGAAGAACTAGGAACCCACCACAGAGAAGGTGCCACGGAGTGTAAGGTGGCTGTTTTCTGGGTTGTTTTTTTTATAGTGTGTATGACTTAGCACCTACTGTTCCTGACTGGGATACTATTTGATCAGAAACTTTTGTCAGACAAGCTGCTTACGCTGGCTTGAAGGTGGGATATTTTCCTGTGCTCACATGGCAGCTCTTTGCAATACACATCTCTCCTCCCCCTCCCTTTTCCTGGGAAGGGAGGAAGTTCTATCTATTCTCATTATGCAAAGCACTCCAGAGTTGCACTGGAACGAGCGGGTAACACTGCATACAGATGCAATAGGCCAGCAGTCTTCCTCCATATTTTGTGGTCTTTGTTCAGCCTTGTGCAAGACCTACCAGTATTTCATCTGACACTTTGTGCCAAAAGCACAAAGATATAGATAAACAAGGGATGTGGTGTGGTGGAAAACTTGTGTCCATGTGAGTTTTAAATGTTTGTGTCACTCTTAGGGAAGCTATGAATGAGTTATATATGTTATCCCTGACAAAAAACGTTCGGACCTGCACTGCACTTCTGACCCTCATGCAATCTGTGCAAGTCTCGTCTGCTATAAATCTAGCGTAGAGAGCCTAAAAATTTGGGCTGGGGATATTTCTTGTATTGCTCTGCCTATGTAAACAGGAGCACTTATTACTATGAAGCTAACTACACAGAGCTGGGAGAGAACCATATAAAACTTCAACAGTGACCTAGAAAAATGGACTAAAATGGGTGTTTTCAAAATGATGCGGCTTTAAGGTCCATTATCTCAGGTATTTCCAGAGCTGCCAGTGAGTGCTAAATCCCAGGAGGAAGCTGGAAATCCTGGAAAACTCCCTTCTCTAAAATTAGTTGTTCCTGTTTTTAGCCATGGGGAGCCCTGAGGTACTGGAGTTTAAGGTGCCACTATTTTCATCTAGAAACCTGTCAGTAGCTCCTGTCTGAATCATCCCAATCCTGGAGCAGTAGACTGAGGTGCAAAGGACAGAAAGCAGTAGGAGGTGCATTAAATATTAATTTATTATTTGAATTCCCCCACCCCACCACATACACACAGCATAGATTAATACATTGAGCATGTATGCGTACACGTACGTTCTTTTAAATACAGTATATACAGGTGATTGTGAATATGCTTCCAATATTAAGTTAGATGAGCAAGCCTGCAGGGGGAAGTGATGTCAAGTCATTTTTGTACAGTTTGATGCCAGTCTATTTGCACAGCCAGTGAAGGTAAGAGAGTTCTTGTGTTAACCTAGCTCAGGTCAGGCTCTTCCTGTTAGGTAAGGCACCTAACAGGAAGAGTTGGGAAACTGCTTGTGTCTCTGGTATAACTGATATGACACAGTTATTGGGATGTAGGGAGTTCAGAGTGGCTTGGTGGTGTTATCTGTGGAAACCTAAATGTGTATATATATTGTTTATTTTATTTTAATACATCCGTGATTGTTCACAAAAATCTCTAAGGCAGAGGACCTATTGTTATTTGCGTTTATTTATCTGATTTGTCTGTGTGCAGTACACACAGAGCTTTGATGTACTGAAAAGATGCTATACATTTTATTGAATAATGCAAGAAACAGTAAAGCAAGATACTCCAGAATGTCATTTGATTTACTTCTATTTTTCTTAAAGGTGACATTTAGAAGAAAATATGTTGCATTGCTGTCCTTTTTTTGGTTTTTTTTTAGGATGAGATAAAAGGGCCATCAAGTTTGGTCCCTTTTCCCCCTACAAACTCTACACCCCCCCCCAAAACAAACAAAAGGAAACAAAAAAACCTGGTTTATTTCCAGATTTTACATTTGAGGTCTGGTTATTTCCAGTTTTTACATTTCCAGAATTTGGGTATTGTGTACCCCAAAAGATGGAGATGCAGTGCAAGAGAGAATTGAACAAATAAGAGGAAAGCAGACTTTTAATCAAGCTGTGAAGAACTTTGTTTTCCTTAACCCCTGTTAAGCTCTGACTAATACTTTGGAAGCAAGATTAGTTTGGTAATATCTTTTATTTGGCCAGCTGTCTTGAAGATTCAGCATACCCCCACCCTGCTGGAGCTTTGCAACAGGTATGAACCTCTTGCAACCCCAGCAGAGCCTGCTAAGCTGCTAGCTCCTGTAGGCAACACAAGCTCAACTGTGGCTACTGCCCCTGCTCTCCCTAAGACAAAACACAAAGTGTTTGTCATGGGAGACTCCAGCCTGAGGGGGACTGAGGGGCAGTCTGCTGCCCCGACCCCTTAGTGTGGGAAGCCTGCTGCTTCCCGGGAGCCCATATCCGAGACATTGCGGAGAGGATCCCTAAGCTCCTCCAGCCCACTGACCACTACTCTATGCTCCTCATCCATGTGGGCACGAATGACATGGTTCGGAGCAATCCCAGCCAGGTCATGAAGCACTACAGGGATTTGGGAGCAGGGCTTAAGGGGTTGGGGGCACAAGTGGTGTTTTCCTTGATCCTCCCAGTTTCGGGCTACGGGCTGAAGAGGGAGAGGAGGATCGAGGTAGCAAACCAAAGACTGCGGCACTGGTGTCATCGGGAAGGCTTTGGCTTCCATGACCAAAGTCCGCTCTTTGGTGAGAGAGGCAGCGAGCTGCTGGGAAGGGATGGCCTCCACCTCTCTCTGCTGGGGAGGAAGCTCTTCTCAGCTGGACTAGCTGACCTGTTCCACCGGGCTTTAAACTAAGCCCGCCAGGGTATGGGGGGACCACCGCCACTGCTGGCCCGCTGAGCAACCTTTGCAAAGCCAGCAGGCCAAGGCACTCAAGGGAGCCCACCCCTGCCCCAGCCCTGGAGTGAGCTGTAGGCAAGGCAAGGGCCACCAAAGTGTCACTTGCATGCCTGTACACAAATGCCAGGAGCTTGGGGAATAAACAGGAGGAACTTGTCCT
>NW_005841839.1:6345761-6354813 GCF_000455745.1 Alligator sinensis | reverse complement strand
GGAAGAGCGCTCAGAAAAATCTGAACGGTCGCAAAGCTTTCTCACATGCATGGATAAACTCTATCTGACTCAAGAAGTCTATGAGCCAACAAGAGGTAAAGCGCTGCTTGACCTGGTACTGGCAACCAGGGACGACCTAGCAACCTAACAATCGAATGGAAGCTGGCCACAAGCTGATCACCTTCACCATCCGCTGTAAAGCTGGCAAGTCAGTGAGCAATACAGTAGCCCTTGACTTCAGGAAAGCTGACTTTGACAAGCTCAGGAGGCTTGTCAGGGAGGCCCTAAGAGTTGTCAAGTGAAGTCAGCAGGGCCTGTAGTTTGTCAGCAGACCTGGACAGGTTGGACAGATGGGCAGAAAACAGTAGAATGCGATTTAACAAGGAGAAATGCAAAGTGCTGCACCTAGGGAGGAAAAATGTCCAGCATACCTACTGCCTAGGAAATGACCTGCTCAGCAGCATGGAAGTGGAAAGGGATCTCGGAGTCATAGTGGACTCCAAGATGAACATGAGTTGTTAGTGTGACAAAGTCATCGGCAGACTTAACTGCACTTTATCGTGCATCAGCAGATGCATGACAGACAGAACCAAGGAGGTGATACTTCCCCTCTATCAGGCACTTGTCAGACCACAGTTGGAGTACTGCGTGCAGTTTTGGGTGCCACACTTCAAGAGGGATGTGGATAACCTGGACAGGGTCCAAAGAAGGGCCACTCATATGGTTAAGGGCTTGCAGGCCAAGCCCTACGAGGAGAGACTAGGGCACCTGGACCTCTTCAGCCTCTGAAAGAGAAGGTTGAGAGGCGATCTTGTGGCTGCATATAAATTCATCATGGGGGCTCAGAAGGGAATTGGTGAGTCTCTACTCACCAAGGCGCCCCTGGGGGTTACAAGAAATAATGCCCATAAGTTAGCAGAGAGCAGATTTAGACTGGACATTAGAAAGAACTTCTTTACAGTTAGAGTGGCCAAAATCTGGAATGGGCTCCCAAGGGAGGTGGTGCTGTCCCCTACCCTGGGGGTCTTCAAGAAGAGGTTAGATAGTCATCTGGCTGGGGTCATCTGAACCCAGCACACTTTTTTCTGCCTACGCAGGGGGTCGGACTCGATGACCTATTGAGGTCCCTTCCGACCCTAACATCTATGAATCTATGAAATGGGCAGACGAGAACCTGTTGGTGTTTAACACCAAAAAATGCAAGGTTCTCCACCTTGGGAAGAAAAACCTGCAACATGCTAATAGGCTCAGCAGTGCTACGCTGGGTAGCACTACTGACAAAAGGGACTTGGGGGTCATCATTGACCACAAGATGAACATGAGCCTTCAATGTGATGCTGCGGCTAGTAAAACAAGCAAAACGCTGGCTTGCATCCATAGATGCTTCTCAAGCAAATCCCTGGACATCATTCTCCTGTTGTACTTGGCCTTGGTGAGGCCACAGCTGGAGTACTGCATCCAGTTTTGGGCTCCACAATTCAAAAACGATGTGGAGAAGCTTGAGAGGGTGTGGTGTCAAAGCACCTACTTTGAATGCTTTCAAGAGAAATTTGGATGTTTATCTTGCTGGGCTCCTATGATCCCTACTGACTTCCTGCCCCTGGGGCAGGAGGCTGAACTTGAAGATCTTCTGAGGTCCCTTCCAGCCCTAATGTCTATGAAATACCCATTCTAGTTCAGGGCTCACAATACACATTTCTGAGATGATACAGAGCTCCTAGAACAAAACCAGTGAGGAGTGTGCTTGACTTCCTTGTTATTTCTAGTCAAAAGACACAAATCCAGTTTAAATAAACAAACAAATGAAGCCCTTAGAAGATTTAAGCCCAGCCTTGTGTCATCACAGGAATCCTGGCTTTCTCCTTTTAAAAAATCACAAATTCTTTGATTTAAAAACCCCCAAATCTGGGTTTTTCTGTAATTAAAATGAAAAATCACTATATGTATAGCTATCAATTGAACACAACAGTTTTATTGATATGTTTACAATTTTAAAGCAGTCTGGAAGCCTACCAGTGTATCAATCACTATAATAAAATAAATTCTAAATACCTATAAATGTTGGCGCTTGATTTGGGTTTTTTTATTATGGTAAATCAGAGGACCCCTTGCCCCCTTTGCTTACCAGGACATGCGTCCAGCTGCTGCTGTCCCCCCACCCATTGCTTTGTGGCACTGAGCAGCCCTGATAGGCCAGTGGCCTGCTCATGCCATTGCCTCTCATTCCCAACCCACAGCTCCCTGGTCCTGCTGGTGCCCCTCACTCCCCCACCCACAGCCCCTGAGCCCTGTTGGTGTCCCTCAATCTTGAATCACAGCCTTCTGGCCCTGCCAGAGGGGATCCCCAGCTTGCAGGGCTATGGGGCAGGGACCCAGGTCTGCAGAACTCAAGCCCTGGCTGCCGCCCGTAGGAGGTGGTGGTTGCTGCGGCCCATGTGGAGCGCAGAGCCCGGATCCCCCTCCCCCATGGGTGGCAAGGCTGGAGCAGATCCCATGGGGGCAGAGAGTGGGGTGGTGGCCGCTGGCTGCTCACTGTGGGCTTGGGGCTCCCTGCCCTGCTGCCATCCCCCCAGGGGCCTCCATGGCGTAGTGGGTGAGACCTGGCACATGAGAGCAGAGTGGGGTGGGGAGGCTTGGTGCCACTGCCAGGAGCCTTTGCCACCATGGTGAGGTGCTCCCTGCCCACGCAGCAGCAGGCGGGGGGTGCCTCACCATGGCAGTGCAGGGCTCCCAGTGGTGGCACCGAGCCTCCCTGCCCTACTCTGCTCCGCCATGCTGAGTCTCACCTGCTGGGCCGCAGAGGCCCTGGAGCGGAGGGCAGCAGGGCGGGGAGCCCTGAGCCCATAGCTGCCAGCTTGTATCCATCCCTGCCCTGCGCATAAATCTGGGGGCATGTACCCCCTTTGCCTCCCGCTGGAGTGTGTGCAGTTCTGGGGAGCCAGCCCCCCAGACAAGCTGCCTGTGGGTCTGTCCTGCTCCCTGCCCAGGCCCTGCACTGCACTGCACATTCCAGCCCTGGCCCTGGGCCTCAGGCCCCATGCACCACCCTGGCTGGGCAGCACCCCAGCGCTGCTCAGATCCCTCCCTCTCACTGCGGGGTCCTTAATTCCCCCCTTCGCCCTCAGCATCCCCTGCCTGATCGCCCTTCTCCTGTTCCTCCCAGCCCCTTGCAGGCTGGAACTGCTTGCCTGCAAGGGGAAACCTACTGTCTCCTGCATTGTTCTCCTTTAAAGGAGAAAATCTGCATTGTTCTGTGTTTTTCCATGGTGAATGGAAAACCCAGATCCCTGGTCATCAAGAAATAGGCAGGAAAGATACCTTTTCGGAAAGTGGGCCAGGAGCATGCCTCGTCTGCGGTAGGTACTGTAGGAGCCTTAGCAGGGACTGGATGTTGTATTGTTGGATCTATGCCGAGATTATCAGAGATGATGATAAATGGGTATGGGGGGTAAACAGACAAACAGAAGTCATGTAAGATGCTTTTGTGGAAAGTATGCGATAAGAAAGACCCCTTCTTATCGACTGAGCAAAACGGGTTTATCGTCAAGATCTTAAGAATTTTAGCAGTAAGCAAGAACAGGGGAAGATGTTGAATTTCAAACAGGTGGTACTTTCCCTTTCCTCCGTTATTTATATAAAAGTGGATTGAAAATACAAAAAAATTATTTCGCCCTTGATGGAATAGTATTGGAACAACCTGAGCCATGGAAATGCAACATTCTTGCCTTACTGTTGCATATTACCCAATGTTGGGATCAGTCTCTGAACCTGTGCAGCCCTTTTCTGTCCTCAGTCCTACCAGAAAAGTAGAAGGGCCAGCCACGAGGATGGAATTGATATGGGGTCATGCAGCACAGTGGCAAAGTGTGTTGCATCCTGTTTAGCTGCTCGTCTGACTCTTGGTATCTACTAATGGTATTAGCTACTTGAAGTCAAGCAATCAAGGCCTGTAGTAGGCATCCCATTTTCAAATCTTGTTGCTTATTTATGGAAGGAGTCACTGAGGGCAGACCGCGAGGTGTAGTTCGTCTTGCATATAACATGCCAGTTAGCCAAGAGGTGGAAACAGATTTTGGCCCTGTGGCTTTGAGCTGCATATGGACCAGTGACATCTAAATGCAAGTTAGCTCCCGAGCGAGTACAAATTCTATTTCTGTGAATTAGCTAGTCTTCCTCCAAATGTGCTTTTTTTAAATGTTCTGTTGAGCATATGTCCTAGTTTGTTGGTAAAGAATACATTGTGCTAACATTGTCTTTGTCTGTTCTCTATTTATTGTGAGAGCTGCAGATAACGTAGGGTGAGAAGCTTTTCAATAGGTGGATTGTTCTTCTTGCAGTCCCCATCCTGTTCACAAAAATAAGTAGAGAGAGAGAGAGTGCTCAAAACGTGTTTCAAGAGTCTCCTGTGCTGTTTGCAACTCTATAACAGCTGCACTAGTTATAACAATGGCAGGAATTATGGTAACATCAAGGGGAGAAAGGGCAGTCGGCCAGTGGAAAGAGGGTACAAGCCAGCACACTGATTTGCAGTTGTATGTGGCTGTAGACCTGTGGACACCATACGGCAGCACTGGGACATCTGGATTCAGTCAGCTCCAGAAATGCACTGAACCAGCTCCATCCATTGAACCAAAGTTGCATCTTGGGAATGGAAACCAATGTACATGCATGAGCTGTTCTGCCAACATTTCTACTGTAGAGGGAAGTGGTAGATACATACTTAAATGTGTCATTGGTCTGCATCCTAACTTTGTTTTATTTGTGGCTTATACTTGGATGTTGCTATCAGCTATATTTTAAAAGCTGAGCAGGTGGCTCTTGTGCAGGCTCATAGTTGCATGCTCTCTTCTTGTCCTGCTTATACTTGAAGCTCCAATCTCTAGGATGACAATTTTGCCTGCTGTGATAAATGCCTAGAGCAGGGGTGGTCAGCCTGTGGCACAGGTGACATAAGTGGCATGAACAGCCAGTGTGTGGCATGTGGGAAATCAGGGAGGGTACAAGCAGCAGTGGCAGATAGGAAAGGAAGCAGAAAGCAAAGCAGTGAATTGGGCAGGGAGTGCAGGGAAGGAAGGAAGGAGAAAGAGGAGCAGATCAGGCAGGAAAAGGGTATTGGAGTGACTCTTAAGAAGGGCATGGGCCTTAATTTGTGGCATGCCAGCCAGAAAAGTTGCCCCTCCCCCTGCTTTAGAGGTAAGGCCATCCTTGCTCTTAAGTGTGTAGGGTTCCCTTCAGCTTAACCCCAAGGAGAAAGTTAGTGAAGTAGTGAGACTTTTTCCAAAGGGGAAGTATTGAGGGGATTCCTGTTCATCAGAGAAAATGAATTAACTGCAGTACCTGCTGTGTCTACTTTGCTGGGCTGTCCATGTCATCTGGATGTCTGACTCCAGACTTCCAAAGCAAGTTTTTATTTTCCCAGCTCAGTCAAGGTGTACACTCAAGAGGAGGGAAGAGAAAGTGCTTGAAGGATATCTTCAAGGCCAATTTGAAAAAATGCAACATTGACATCAGTTTATGGGAAATTTATTGCCGAGAATCATCCCAAATGGAAGAAGAGTCTGCTGCAAGGATCTCAGTACTTTGAAACCTCACAACAACAACAACAGGAGAGGGAAAAGCGGGAGCAGCAGAAACAGTGTGTGGTGGACTGAATCAAGTATCCAGAGCTACCCACCCTGCACAGAAACGTGTCTGAGTTGCAATCGAACCTGTTGATCCTGGGTTGGCCTTGTCAGCCGCCTTTGGACCCACAGGTAAGGCATCATGACAATCATCCTTGACTGCAAGGGATTGCTTCTGCTGATGCTGTGTCTATACCAAGCCTCTGCTTTTATTTACTAACTTCCCATTTGGTGTTGGACTTAGAATCATAGAAAACTAGGGTTGGAAGGGACCTCAGGAGGTTATTTAGTTTAGTCCGACCCCCTTCTCAAAGCAGGACCCTCCGCAGCTAGATCATCCCAGCCAAGGCTTTGTCTAGTCAGGTCTTAAAAATCTCCAAGGATGGAGATTCCACCACTTCTCTGGGTAAAGCACTGGAACAGGTTACTACCCTCCTAGTGAGAAAATTCATCCTAATATTTAACCTAAACTTCCCTTGCTGCAACTTGAGACAATTGTTCCTTGTTCTACCATCTGCCACCACTGAGACCAGTCTAGCTCCATCCTCTTTGGAACCTCACTTCAGGTAGTTGAAGGCTGCTGTTAAATCCCCTGTCAGTCTCTTCTTCTCTAGGGATTGTGGCAATGGCAATCAGCTATGGCATTATCTCTTCAGTGCATGAGCATGAACCAGGCACTCATTTCCATTCATGGTATTAGGTGCACTGAGGTTAGAAAGCCCAGGTAGGGACAAAAGGAACAGCATTCATTTATGCTGTGACTGTGGAGTTCAGGGGAGCTATCAGCAGAGAGTTCTGTTCTGTCCAGGTTCTTACCATTGTATCTGTGCCCATCGCTACAGAGTAGATCTTCTGTTGTAATTGCATGGAAGGTTTCTTAACTGTTAACCAGTGCCAAGTAACCCTATTAAAAATGCGTGGCTTTTCTCTGACTGCATCTTCTTTTGTTAGATAGTGGGCTGTAAGTTGAGCTTGCTGCTGCTGCTTTTGGCAGCTATCAGAGTAGATAGCCTAGTTGTAGCAGCCATTCAAGGATAGGACTAACTTGGTCCATACTTACCCTATTGCCCCCTCTATTGAGAAAGGGAGATTCATAGCTGTGGGGGCAGGCAGAGGTGTTCTGCAGGTGCTGTTGTAGCACAGTCTTGTTCAATGGATACAGCCTGGTTCATGGAAGTGGGATATGCAGGGTAATAGTCATGCAGGGGATACAGTTGGACTGGAGAGGAGGAGGATGGAGACCCCTGTGAGTGTGGGTGATGCCCTGGTTGTAGCCTCTGTTCCTGGTGCTGGAGTGTGAATTATGGCACCTGTATGAACACAAGAGGGTGCTACTGCACCACTGCTCAGATGAACTGTGAAATGAAAGATTCTTGAGGCAAATCCCTCTAAGGCAAAAGGCGCTATGTGGCTCGAGGAGCTCTGCTCCATGACTTGGATGGCTGTCCGAACCAGCCTCTCTCTCTTTGCAGATGCCTGTGTGGCTTGGTGAGCCTCGGTGCTCCCCACAACACTGGCCGTTCAGCCGAGTTCTTCATCCCTGATGTTCTCTCTGCAGGGAACCTGGGGGACAGTCCCTGCCTGGTGCCGCTCTGCCCCTGCCCACCCTCGACTGCAGGACAGCTCTGCTGCTGCTTTCCCCCTGAGTTTTGACCTTGGTTCTAGGGGGGGGCAACCTCTCTTAGGCAGGGTCACTGTTGATTTGCCTCTTAAAGTGAATATGCTTGTTCAGAGGGAAGTTGCCAGTCACTGGGAGTGAGCTTAAGGCCTACTGTGCCTTATGGCTTAATTACTCAGATTTTTTTGCATGGGTGAGAGCAGCCCCCGCCTCCTCTGAGATTTGGCAATATTCCATCACCTGTGAAACCTAAGAGGGAGTGCTGGGCTAGCAGTTCCCATTATCTTGACTCCATAGATGTCCCTAGCTATGAAGAGCCGTTCTGCTTCAGGCTGGTTTGCCATGAACTGTGGACATTACCTGCAGAAATCGTTGGGTAATGCAAAGCTGTAGGAAGCTGGATGGGCATTTCTCAGTTTCCTTTACCTTGATTCTAAACCCTTGTTACCATTATGGTAAAATATCACACCAACAATACATTCTTATTGCAGATGTCTTTCCTTAAAGTCCCAGGCCTTTTTATAGCAAATATTTCAGAGAAAAGCCTCTCTTAGGTTGACAGGCATCTTAACAATGTGTTTTTTTTAAAGGATTGTCCCGCAGGGAGAGAATGGACAAGCTTACCTATCTGTCTGGTACAGGGTTTTAGTACAAGGACAAAAGGCAGCATCCATGCGTATTTGGGTATGCAAGTCTCTTCCTTAAACTCGGGCATGTCAGTATTTAGTGCTCAGCAAGTGCAACTGCCCTGATGTTGGCTTTATAGAAAACTAAACTCATCCATCAGCTCTGTGAACAATATTAGTCCTATGGTTCTTTTTCCTGCTGTGTCTGTCCCTTGGGTTACAGAACTGGACATGAAAGAAAATCAGAAGGCAGCAAAAAAGAAATTGAAGGCACAAAACTGGGAGGCATATAGTGAATATAAATTAATATAAATACTTTGTTCTGCTTTGGAAAATAATTGATTTTTTTTTTTTTTTTTTTTTTTTTTTTTTGCGAAATGCTTTGTTCCAATGAAAATCCTTGGTGGTGTTTCTTCTTGCCAGTAGCCAGGTGGCAGTAGTGTGGTTGCTAAGATATTAGCTGAAGACTTGTTTAGTAGAAAGGGATGCTGTCCAAAAGTTCTTCTGCTTCAGAAATGGTTGCTCCTAGTTGTTTGTGGCAGCACCACAGTAGTGATGTAGCTAAAGTCCAGTCTCCAGTTTTGTTTCATCTGATTTCTGGTTTCATGCACTTTACTCAGTTGAGTTCATCAAAGATTTGGCTAAATTTAGGGGATTAATTATTTTGTTATTCCAGGGGAAAGATAATGTATACCTTTGGTTGCATCCAGAGTTTTTAACTGTGGAAGCAGAAGTCAGTGTCTCCTGGAATATGTGCATGGATCACATGTGGATTCACATCAGTTCAGTCTGTTGGTCTGCAGGTACACATTACTATGTGTAGAACAAAGACCTCAGTGTACTATCCTGTCATGACCCAAAAGGCATGATTGTGTGTGTGCTTCGGCACCAGAATTATCCCCGCCAAGTTGCAGAGCATTGCACAGGAGAGTTTCCTGTTGCAAAGGAAACCCCGGTGCAGGGACGCGTTTCCCGCTTCTTCTGCAGCTTCTTTTGCAGAGTGCATTGCTCATGTTGCAAGTGGAATGCACGGTGCAAAAGAGTTCCCGCCACCGGTATGCAAATTTGTTCCCCGTGATTGGCTAGTGTTAAATTATTCACACATGGCGGCTAACGATTGGCCTGTTAGCCGTATAAAAGGCTTGAGCGGTTTCTGCCCAAGCCGAAGAGGACTCCACATCCATCTC
>NW_005841839.1:6336838-6338910 GCF_000455745.1 Alligator sinensis | reverse complement strand
GCTTGAGCAGTTTCCGCCCAAGCCGAAGAGGACTCCACATCCATCTCGTGGGGACTCTGGGTACACGGCAGGGTAATAGAAACCCTGTGTGAGATCCAGAGGAGCTTGGCGGCCTGATCCACCGCCCACCTCTTCCTGTCTTCGAGCGCGACTTTTATAAGACATATTTACGATTTCTATTTTGGTGGCTCGTTCACCCAGAGCATCCGGAGCTCTGCACCGTGGAGCCTAGCAACCTCCACGAGACCGTCTGTGTTGTCTGTCTGTAACTGCAACTCAATCAAGCTTCCCAGCCTACACCACTGCCATCTCGGTGTAAGTAAACAATCTTTAAAACTACCGATACGCGTCTGTGCCTAATTCCAGCTCGACGGCCTTCCCTCTCCAACCCGGCGTGCCCGGGCTACTGGCCACAGCCCGCGTGCAGCACGAAAAAGGGCTCGGGTCGCTCCCAGCCCGCACATATCCTAGTTCTTTGCTTGACCTAATTTAACCAAGAAGTTTAGAACAGGTACTCTGTACATGCTCAGTCAGTATGGTGCCCCTTCTTTTTTAGTAAATGTACAAGTCAAAGAATCAGACTTCCATTGTCCTCTGTCCACTACTTGTAGGTGTCCCTGCAGAGATTCCACTGCACATCCTTTATTCATTCACCTAAAATACCAGCCACACTATTGTAAAGTCGTACAGGAGCTTCGTTGACTCGCTTATCTCACCAGAGCTCCAGTCCTGCAATCTGAGTTGCTCTTACAGACCCCTGTGCCACAGTGTCCTCCTGAAGATGGATCAGGTTATGGGACTTGGGATCTTGATGTGCGTTGCATCTTGCTATTAGATCATTTGGTTGTCTTCCTCACTGGGTGCTTGTGTGATGCCTGCTCACTTGCTGTATAGTACACAACAATGTGTGTAGCTGAGTGTTCCTTGTTTTCTTCTGGATGAACAAATACCACTATACTAGAATTTCTGGAACATTTCTTCTTCCTTCAGATTGAGCTGCAGTGTTTAGGCTGCTGTCACTGTGCATATCAGGAATTGCCTGTTTCTCTAGCAAATTTTTGGATTCCCTAGAGCAGGGGTGGGCAGTTATTTCAGTAAATGGAGGGCCATTTAATGAGTTTTGGTGAGCTGTCGAGGGCTGCAAGGGTAGCCCTGCCCCTTGACAAGAGCCCCGCCCCCTGGTCACCATCTTAGGACTAGAAGTCCCGCCCCTAACCCCTGACCTTTGCCACTGGAAGTCCCTGCCTTGCCCCCAGAAGCACTCCTTTTGGGCTGAGGGGGCAGGGAGTTGCCATTTTTGAACCAAAAAAAAACCAAATCATACACCAAAAGTCAAACACCTACTGTAACATATTTTAATTTTATTACAAAAATATTTTTGTCATGATTTGTGTTGTGTATACAGAGGTCTTCGCACAACAGTTCAAAAATAAAGTCTAACTTTTATATATTGTATGTGGGATGTGGTTGGGGGTGGGTGTGTGTGTAAGGTAGGGTGTGGGGGGATTGTGAGAGGGTGTGGCTGTGTTTGGGGATGTGTGTGTGGGGGGGGAGGGTTTGTGGGGTGTGAGGGAGGATGGGAGGGTGTGGGAACGCGCTTCACACACTCTCCCCCATGATGCACAGCCTCTGCCGGCAGTGGCAGCAGCAGGAGGCAGCAGGCCCTCAGGGCGCTTGTGGCCCATGCAGGCACTGCCACCTGGCTATCTTCTCCACTTCCTGCCACCCCAGAAGCAGGGGCAGGGCTTCCTGCCGCTTCCAGCGGAGTCCTGGCAGCTGCACGTGGGGGAAGGCTGCTGGCTTCATTGTGCAGGCCTTTCTCTTGGTGGCATGCAAGTGCCAGGAGTTGCACATGCGCCATGGGGAGCCCCGCGCAGTAGAGGTGGGCCAGCCTGGCCGCACTCTTTGCTGCCATGTGCAGCTCTGGCTGGAGCTGCGTACTGTTGGGTGGCAGTGACTGCATGGGCCATGAGTGCCCTGAGGGCTCCTGCCTGGTGCTGCTGCTGCAGTCAGCAGCAGCTGTGCACCATGTGGGGGAGAAGTATGTAGGGGGCTCTCCACAGCACCCCCCC
>NW_005841839.1:6313930-6336572 GCF_000455745.1 Alligator sinensis | reverse complement strand
AGGCCACAAAGCCTGCCAAGTTTCAAGGAGATAGGTGCAGGGGGTTGAGGGAAACTGCACCCCAAATTCTTGAAAGTAAAACTCATGTCACATGTATGTGTTAAGCCACAATGGGGTCAAAACTGCAGGCTTGCTAGCCCCTGTGGAGGCCACAAAGCCTGTCAGCTGTCAAGGAGATGGGTGCAGGGGGGGAGTCTGGGGCCCTGTACCTCTGGCTGCTGACAGGCAAAACTCGTGTCATGGGTGCTTGTGCAAGTGTGTCTGTTTGGTCACGGGGGGAGGGGCAGGAGTTGAAACTCCTGAAGGTCTGGCACATACATGTGACATGATTTTTGCTTTCAAGAATTTGGGTGCAGTTTCCCCCAAACCCCTGCACCTATCACCTTGAAACTTGGCAGGCTTTGTGGCCTCAGTAAGAGATACCAGCCTTGCAGTTTTCACCCCACTGTAGAATAATACATAAAAGTGACATGAATCTTGCTTTCAGGACTTCAAGGTGCAATTTGCCAGAAACCCCTGCACCTATCACCTTGAAACTTGATACGTGTCATGCTCTCAGCAGAGGCTACCATCCTGGCAAGTTTCATCTGAATCAGCCAAAAGACAACAAAGGTATAGGTATTTAATTGATTCACCATTATACTCTATGGTCAAATCTCCGAATCAAATCCGAATCTTCAGAAGCAATTCGGCCGAATCGAATTGGAAAAATGATTCGGATCTCCAAATTGAATCTCTGGCATCTGAATTGGATGAATCCAAATTGAATAGTTCCCTATTCGCACAGGCCTAGTTGCTTCTTCCCCCCATCTCCTCTTTTCCTGAAGCTGTTTTGGTAGGAACTAGTATTGAGGGAATGACAGCACCAGTTTTTAATTAACTTGCAAAAGATGATGTAATTTGACACTTTTTAAGAGCTAAATTCTATCACCATCTATCACTGTGTGACACAGATACTAGAAGTGCACTCTCATTGTAGGATACTGCTATTCT
This sequence comes from Alligator sinensis, assembly GCF_000455745.1. Taxonomy (NCBI): domain Eukaryota; kingdom Metazoa; phylum Chordata; order Crocodylia; family Alligatoridae; genus Alligator; species Alligator sinensis. The sequence continues at coordinate 6,335,579 of NW_005841839.1, read as the reverse complement.
GCATGCCAAATCACTTCTATTGTGCATGCAGCTGAACCAGTGTAGCAAAATCAGTCCCCATAAGGAAAGCAAGCTATAGCACTAATAGCATGGTTTTGCTAGTATATCATAGAATCATAGAAAACTAGGGTTGGAAGGGACCTCAGGAGCAGGACCATTGTCAACTAGATCATTCCAGCCAGGACTTTGTTGAACCAGGCCTTAAAAACCTTCAAGGATGGAGATCCCACCACCTCTCTAGGTAACTCATTCCAGTGCTTCACCACCTTCCTAATATCTACCTTAAACTTCCCTTATTGCAGCTTGAGACTCCTTGTTCTGCCATCTGCCACCACTGAGAGCAGTCCAGCTCTGGGGCAGGCAAAATAGGCCCCATGGGCCGGATCCGGCTCACCAGGCAATTTTATTCAGCCCACGGGCGGAAGGCCACCAATTAATCATATCCAGCCGGCCTCAGGCTGTCCTTGCTGTGCTCTGCATGGGGCTGGGCCCAACCCACTCCTACTGGGGCAGTATGCTGCACTCCCACCCTTGTGTGCAGAAAGGCCCTGGCCCTGGCCAGCATACAGCTTCCAGGCAGGGCGGTGGCAGTGGCTGCTGCTGCCTCTGCCCAACAAACTGCTCAGCTTCCCCAACCTCCAGCGGCTCCTGTTCATGTCCCTGCTGCAGCACCCTGGGCAGCATGCGAGGGAAAGTGGCAGCTGGGTGGGATTGTGGGCCCTACACCCAGCAGGGCAGTGGGAGTGTGGAGCCCAGGTTGCCCCTGTTCCATGACACAAGGCTCCCCTCAGTTCATGTGCCACTCCTGGGACTCATGCGCCACTGGGAGCTGGTAGCCTTTGCTACTCCTTGCTGCCAGGTGCATCTGTGGAGACTTTACCGGAAGTGACAGGGAGCCCCATGCAATGGATCCAGGGCAGTTCTGCTCCCTGTTTCTTGGCAGAGTTTGGGGGGCTGCACATGGCGGCAGGGAACACGGCTAGGCTGCTGGCTCCATTGCACAGTGCTTCCCCCATGGCATGCAGCTCTGGCTAGGTCCTGGGATCTGCACATGAAATGCAGGGAGCCCTGCGTGATGGAGGTGAGTCAGCCTGGCCCACTCCTTGTTGCCACACGTGGTTCCTGAAAGTGGCTGGAGCTGCATGCTACTGGGGAGCTCTGCCTATGCAGGCCATGAGCACCTCAAGGGCCTGATGCCTGCTACTGTGCGCCATGGGATGGAAGGAGGTGTGTGTGCATGCATGTGGGTGCTCCCATACACACACCCCACCATACCTACACACTCTCTCTTATCTGCCCCCGCACACAACCACACCTGCCCACAAACCCCATGCCACCACAAACCACCCACACAAGGGAGATGATGTGGATGTTGTATATCTGGATTTCAAGAAAGACTTTGACCTAGTTCTCCATGGTGTCCTCATGGTTAAGCTGGGGAACTGTGACCTTGATCATCTTATGGTCCAATGGCTAGGTAACTGGCTACGGGGTCGGGCCCAAAGAGTACTAGTTGATGGGAGCAAATCCACATGGCTCAGGGTGACCAGTGGAGTCCCTCAGGGCTCGGTACTTGGGCCAGCACTCTTTAACATTGTCATTAACAATCTGGATTTGGGAGTCAGATGCGAACTGGCAAAGTTCGCAGATGACACCAAATTATGGGGGAAGGCAGTTGCACTGTAGGACAGGCTGGGATACAGGCCGACTTGGACATGCTTTCAAGGTGGGCTGACCAAAACCTGATGGCCTGCAATGTAGAGAAGTGTAAGGTGCTGCACCTTTGTAGGAAGAACCTTCAACATACTTACAGGCTTGGCAGTGCTACTCTCACTAGCACCACGACTAAAAGGGACTTGGGGGTCTTGATTGACCACAAGATGAATGTGAGCCACCAATGCAATGCTGTGGCTGGCAAAGTAAAGCAAACTCTGGTGTGCATCCACCGACGTATCTCAAGCAAAACCAGGGATGTCATCCTCCCGCCTTACTCTGCCGTGGTGAGACCACAGCTGGAGTACTGCGTCCAGTTTTGGCCCCCCCACTTCAATAGGAATGTGGAAAAACTTGAGAGAGTCCAGAGGAGGGCCACTCATATGATCCAAGGCCTGGAGGGCAGGCCATATGAGGAGAGGCTGAGGGACTTGGGACTCTTCAGTCTGGAAAAGAGAAGGCTCAGGGGGGACTTGGTAGCAGCCTACAATTATATAAGAGGGGTACATTGGGACCTGGGAGAACAGCTGTTCACCAGAGCTACCCAAGGGATAACAAGGTCTAACGGCCAAAAACTCCAGGAAGGCCGATTTTAGACTAGACATAAGAAAAAAGTTCTTTACGGTGTGAGTATCCAGGGTCTGCAACAGATTTCCCCCAGAGGTGGTGCAGGCACCTACTCTGGACTCTTTCAAAAAACATGTGGATGTTTTTCTTGCTGGGGTCACTTGATCCCAGCTGACTTCCTGCCTATGGCAGTGGGGCTGGACTTGATCTCACAAGGTCCCTTCCAGCCCCTAATGTCTATGAAATCAATCAAATCTGCTTAGCGTGGACTCCATCCCATCTTCCAGATTAATGAAGATATTGAAGAAATCTGGCTCCAGGACTAACCCTTGGGGCACTCCACTTGATATACTGGCTGCCAACTAGACCTCGAGCCATTGATCACTACCTGCTGAGCCTGATGATCCAGCCTGCTTGCTATCCACCTTACAGTCCATTCATCCAACCCATGCTTCCTTAACTTGCTGGCAAAAATGCTGGGGGAGACCATATCAAAAGCCTTGCTAAAGTCAAGGTATATCACATCCACTGCTTTCTCCGCTTCCACAGAGCCAGTTACCTCATCATAGAAAGCAACCAGGTTGGTCAGGCATGATTTGCCTATGGTGATTCCATGTTGGCTGTTCCTGATCACTTTCAAACACTTAGAAATCGATTCCTTGAGTACTTGCTACATGATTTTTCCAGCGACTGAGATGAGGCTGACTGGTCTGTAGTTTCCTGGGTTCTCCTTCCCTTTCTTAAAGATGGGTACTATATTTGTCCTTTTCCAATTGTCCATGATCTCACTCAGTTGCTATGAGTTTTTAAAGATAATGGCCAGCAGCTCTGCAATCCCATCAGCCAACTCCTTCAGCACCCACAGATGCATTGCATCCTGCCCCATGGACTTGTATACGACCATCTTTTCTAAATAGTCCCTAACCTGCTTTTTCGCCACTGAGGGCTGCTTACCTCCTCCCCAAACTGTGCAATTACATTGGGCGATTTTGCTGGCATTGAAATCTTATCCCCTGCCCCAAACTAATGTAGCTGTGTTAGCTGGAGTCCATAGGGTGGACCTAGATATGGACACTGATAATTCCTACACATAGTTGTCATTATTGGGCCCCTGGGTCTGTCTTTTCCCAGCCTAGAGCAGCTGGGAGCTGTGTAGGTTCAAGTACTTTACAATGACTGTTAGCATTCGTGACACTTAATAAATGAATTAATTAATGACAGTCTATGTTTAGTAGTGGAGTGCATCTCATTTTAGGGCAATGTTTAACCATTTTAAACAGGTACATAGATGCGAAATCATTAGAATGCTAGAAAGAAAAATATTTATGCAATCCCATCAGCTACACCAGTGCCTGTCCTCTAAATGGACAATAAGATGGAGCAGAGACTCTCTGCAATCTGTCTGCTGAAAGAAATCGTCACAGATTCAGTTATTTTGTCTACACCAATGGCTCTAAACAATTTTAGACCCGAGGCACCCCTGAGTAGGCTGGCAGCACTGTTTGGGAAATGTCAGCTCTTTGTTTTCTCTCTCTTTTTTTTTTTATCACTACAGAAGAATTATAGAGAATTTTTTCTGTTTTAGAGAACTTGGAAAGATCACAGCTATGGATTTCTATTTGGAATCTCTGGCCACATCCAGATGTGTGGCTGTGTGGTATGTGGCACCACAGTCAGGTATTCCCTGCGCTGCTACCATGCAGTGCTGGGGGAGGGGGAAAGGAGGAGTTGACCCTGGGATCTCCCAGGGTCAAAAAAACCCATGCAGAAGAAAAGCAGGGTGGTGCACGTAGTGGCAGTGCATGTCTCCCGAAACCGGAGCGTGGCCGGCCGGAGCCACACTCCAGCTACCGGCCAGGCTCCCAGCTGATGGATTGCCACAGCTGCAGCTTCCCAGGACCCCAGGTAAGGCTGCTGGGGCCAGCACAGTTGCTGACCCCAGCTTCCCCTACCCCACCCAGGGTAACTTTTCACATGCCAGAGCGTGTGTGGCACAGGCATTCCCCAGGGACAAGTAGCAGCAGTGCAAAGTGGACTGCTACTGCTTATCCCCAGGGAACCAAATGTCCATGCTCATCTGGACAAGGCCTCTGGGTTTATCTTGGGAATCATGTTTGCAAACCTAATGCTATAGAACCTCTGCCGCTACAGTTGTGTTGATAGGACAATGCCAGCAGAGGCCTTTTGTGAAGATGTGGTGTAAGTTGTTTTTTTTTTTCTCAACTGTCATAGGTATGCTACTTCTGCAAATGGCATAAAATAAGCCAATAAAAGTCCTCTTCTGGTAATATAGCTGTGTCCACATTGGATCATTGCCAGCACAGCTGCATGAGTGAGAGGGTGTGGTTATAGTATGATAACAAAGCTTTATATACAACATAGACCTCACCAGAATCTGCAGTATCAGAGATGATAGACATTATAGGCTGATGGCTACAGTTCTGGAATCTGGAGAAAACCAAACACTTAGGGCAAAGCAAATAAATTCTGTCTGGCTTATAAATTACAAGAGCTGACATTTATGAGTCAGTGCATCTTAGCTGTGAGTTTGCAGATGTGCCTTTTTCCATCCCTTTCAACTCTTCCCATCAGAGCTTTGGCTAACCTTGGAGTTCAGAAATCTCAGGGCTCCATATCCTTGATCAAGGCATCAGTGAGTTTTTAGCTTTAATCTTCTTCCCTAATATAAGTGTACCTTAAGCAGAGCCCTGTAGTGCCTTCAACTCATGGAGCCGAAACTTCACAGGCTTACAAAGAGGGGATAAAAGCACCAAATCAAAGGCTGAGAGAGACAGACAGTGCCAGATAGCTTCTGGAGTCCTGAAGATGTGGTCCAAACCAAGTAGATGGTGGTTAATTTGCTGCTGGCATCAGTCTTATCAGAAAGAGGCATTGCCATGCACCCAAGAATGTGGGATTTAACAGTAGCTGCTCCTAAGAATTTACAGCACTTTAGCATATGATGTTTCTGACTGTTCCAAGGTCTGAGCTAAAACTCTAACATTGTTAATTTTGTGTAGAACAACTTGTGTTGGTTTCCTATTTCCAAAGATAAAACTTTTGTGCCTGATTTTACTGATGTCCATTGACTTGAGTAGGAACTGTAGGTACTGGTCTGGTCCAAATTTATGCATCTATTCTACTGTTCTCCATTTGCTGGATTATAATAAGGTTCCTCAGTTTTCAGGTTCAGGAATTTTCCTGGACCGGGTAGGAAGGCTCCTTTCTCTTCTCTTGACTACCGGGGTTACATATGAAAAGAAATACTCCATTGAAGAACTTTGCAAAGCTGGTCTGGCTTGATCATCCCTGTTTAGCCAGGTTCCTACTGAAGTATAGAGAGTGGAAGAGAGATGGCCAGGGTCATGCAGATTGCCAGCAGCTGATTTGACAGTCTAATCCAACTCTGGACACCCAGTCCCTATATTCAATTTACTAGATGACTGTTTTCCACTATAATCTGCCCACAAAAAGGTTCTTTGGATTCTCTAAATTCAACACTGTGCATCAGTTGCTTTTGCCCATTACTGTGAACTGGAAGCCCTCTCTGAGTGATTAATCCTCCTCTGTATTTATCTCAGGTTTTAGGGGTCAGCTGCTAAGTCTTCATCTGCAGCATATTTAGAAATGCTGCTAAGTCTTCATCTGGCTTGTCCTCTGGGGCCCTTGGAAGATGTGTGCTTTTTATAGTTCATGTGAGGTTTTCTCTTTCATTTCCCCAAAGTCAGGTCTGAAAGTGTGGCTGTCCTCTGAAAGAAGAACATTACAAAATCATCCCTACTGCTCAGTTCTGTTCCTGAGTGTATTCAGTTATAGATGCTCACTGTAGTGTTAAAAGTAAGCTTTGTCTGTCTGGGGGTTTTTTTCTCCCCCCTCTTTACTTCTGTCAGCCCTGTGGAATGAGTACATCTTTAAGAGAGGGACCTGGAGTTGATCCTTTTTTGTATATCAAGAATAATGTTTAATAACATGTCAGCTTTCAAAAGTGACTAGTCATTTCAGGAGCCCCCAGTTCATATGCTTAACTCACAACACCTTCCCAAGGCTTTAGCTATTTATTTTTCCCCCTGATTTTCAGCACTTTATGGAAATTGGGTCCTTTGTCAGACCCCCAAATCACTAGTTATCCTCTAAAGCAGTGCTTCTCAAACTATCTGATGTGGTGGACCGGCAATTTTTTTTCCAGTGGGCCAGGGACGGGTGCCTGGTTCAGCCGGTGGCAGCAACTGCATGTAACAGCGCTACACAAAAGTGCAACCGGCTGCTTCTCTCTTTCCTCACCTCGCACAACGTGATGACACCTGGAGTGTTGGGACATATGAACTGTGGCGCTATGACATATCAGTGTTATGCTTCTGAAAATATATTTCTTTCTTTCCTGGCAACTCGCTGCGGACCAGCGACCAGTGGCTCGTCCACGGGCCACCACTTTGAGAAGCACTGCTCTAAAATATTGACCTACGTGCCATAACATGACTTGCAGAAAGGTTTTAGTGCTTTCGGTGATATCTGAAGGCGATGGAACCTGGATGTGACCCCTCTTAGTTAGTTAGCCAGTTAGTCCTGAGGCCACTGTGACTCTTGCCACCATAGATGCTGTGCATCATTGGTGATTCTTTGGGAAAAGTGACCTGGTGGTGTGCCCGTCTCCTCTCCAGGTATGGCTGGTATTTGGCTCACAGGGAGCTCATCCACCCTTTGACAGATCTTGTTTTTAGTCCTGCTGGGTGTCAACACACCCTTCTCACCCAGGCTAGCCCAGGTACGGGCGCCAATTTAGTTGCTGATAACCCAACCGTGGAACAGTCTGCACTGGTTTACATGGTACCAGATAGCAGACCAAGAGAGGCCTGGCCTGACGGTGACCCCTCTGATTTAGTCCCCTGTAAAAGCACCTTTATTCATGAAAAGCTCAGAACCCCCATTTAAACTTACAGATGTGTACAAATATTAAAAACACACAGTTGCAGAACTGCACCAGAAGCAAACTGTAATGCATCAAAGCCTCTGGCACATATAGATTATCACCTTCGTGCATCTCCAATCATCAGAATGGTCTAATTTGACACCATCCTCATTTCCTCACACCAGGAGAACTGCAGTGGTGCTTGATCTGTAGTACATCTGCATGGCTGTTCTGTGTGTGGGTAGCAGCATCCTTTGCTTTGATCTAGAGCAAGCATGTAGGCTATCATTTACTTTTTTTTAATTTTTTTTTTTAAGATGAACATGATTCTAGTCTCCTGTGAATCATTGTCTTTGTGTGTATTCTGTTAATGGCCAGTAAAACCTCTGCTTTACCCTTGGTTTCTTTCTCCACCTCATGCTCATAAGTGTGACTGCAGCTTTTCTCTCATCTATGGAGTCTATTTAGTTTGTGCATATTGCTGCAATGATTGTAGATTCCATCAGATGAGGGGCGCATCTTTCTTAATAGCCTCTGTAATTTCTTCCAGAGGGACACATTGCATTAAATCTTTAATCCAGCAGGCTGCTGAGGGAGCACACTGAGATTTCCATGTACTCATGATTAGTCTTTTGGACAGCACTAGTGGTATGCTACAGAGTAGTTGGAGTTGTTAGTAAAGAAGGAATCCCTTAGGAGGCAAGTCTTAGGCAGAAGTCTTTGTATCTCTCAGTCATGTTTGGATCCTGCTTATAAGATCATAACCCATGTGCATGTTGGGAGATATTTTATTTTCATATTAACCATTTTTAAGGTTTCATTAGAGGTGATCTATGCAGCATGAAATAAACTCTGTTGGAAATTAAAATGCAGTGTTGCGTGACTGTTGGGAACTACTCTAATTCTCTCTGGAGCGTACATGTCTGTCTTAGCTTTGCTTTTCAAATGTTATGCATTTCCTTCTTAGCTTCTGAGCTGTTGATCTTTTGGGGGTCCTATGTAGCTTGGGAGAGGTTTTATCTAAAAGGCCTTTTTGAAAATCAGCTGCTCTGTGGCTGTATTGAAAGCTCTTGGCTGGGCATGTGACTTCTTTGATTGGCTGTGTGAGCATACCAGGGGCAGGAGATGGTGTCATGAGGGAGTCCTGCCTCTCACTCCTTGTTCCAGACTCTAGGTAGCTCAGTCCATCTTATTTCAGGCTGAATCTTCCCCTTGGCCCAAGTGTCTGTGGTCTAGGTATGGAGTTAGAGACCTTAGCTTGTTTCATTCTCCTTTTTTCTCCAGTTTCTTCCCATTCCTCTCCACAAGAGTCACTGATGTGTGAGGGAAACCTCATCCATTTTTCATGCACAAGTGGCAGTGCAGCTGTTAACTGCATTGGCAATTGTCTTTGATGTAAATTTATAGAGACAGTGACCTGTAAAAGAGTAAATCAGGGACTCGAAGCTAGCGCCTGGTGCAGAGATTAGTACAACCTGCTCCCTCTCTCCTTTTTACAGAACCTGAACAAGGCACATGTGCTGCTCAGCCAGTGTGCCTTTGTCCTGTCTCTTGGCTTCTCTTTCATAATTGGTCATGCTTTATGGACTTTTCAGCCAAAATAGTCATCTGATTGGACCTGCATTGCTCAGGCTGGGAGAGTCACCTTGGGGATGCTGCTACTTGCCAGGCTTGGTTTAAAGTCTCCAAGTGCCAGGAGTCAGGGCAGCAGACAGGCTTTAGCTGCCAGCTGGCCTGTTTATTGGAGTGGGTCTGGCTGCCAGTATGTAACTAGGCCCAGCTGGCCCTTGTTACCTGCATGGGTGTGGCAGCCTGCTTATAAACAGCAGCTCCTTCAGTGTCCAGCAGGCTGCTCAACAGGACAGATGCTTTTCTGCCTGGCCTTGGATGTCTGACTCCTTGCTCCTAGTTTCCTGCCTGTTTGGTTCTTAACTTCCTGGTTCCTACCTCTGATTCCTTGTTTTAGACTCGAGTCCCAGTACCTTGTACCTGGGAGACTGATATCTGAATGGGGCTAACTGGTGCTACTGGAGTATAAATAATGGCACAAAATAAAAAGCCCTTGTCAAAGTGTGTGAAACGATTAAATGAGGACAGGGTTCTGCAATGACTGTTCACTTTGTGGTGGCCAGGATTAGGTCAGCTGCACTCACCAGAGGGAAAGTGACCTCTGCACAACATCACCAGTCTAGGCAGGTCCTAACAAAGTGTTGACTCAAAAGCGGGTGTACCATCCCTTCTCCCTCCTCAAGGGGAGGCTTGTACACAGAAACTGCGCAGACAGTGAGTCTGTGCACTTTGACTCTGAAGAAGTCTTGTACAAGAACGGTATACTGCAGGGCTGTCCAATAGGCAGCCCATAGGCTGCATGTGGCTTATGAGGGATTAATTTGCAGGCCCCAGGCACCCGCCCAGCTGCTGCTCCTCCCACTTGCTCTGGGTCCAGTAGCAGCCAGGGTCTCTGGGCTCCCCCATTCTTCTCCTGTCTCACTTTGTGCCCCTCCCCCAGGGCATAGAATGGAGTAGGGCTGGGGAACCCCTGGTGCCTCACCTGCGTGGTGCAGTCTGGGTGGGGAGGGAGGCCTGCTGCTAAGGAGCTGAGGGTGAGAGCTGGGATGCTTGTGCAGCACCATGCAGTGGGGGAGCCATGATTTGTGCTGGTGAGACCTGTAGGGCATGTGGCCCCAGCCTCTTAGAAGTTGGACAGCCCTGGTATGACAGGGGGCTATCTCTAAGCTGGCCCCAATGTTGGCCTGTCCACCTGTCTAGGGCAGCCTGCCCACCTGCCTGCCTTGCATAGAATTAAATGGTTGTTTCCAGGTGGGAGGCTGCCCATTTTGTGCCCTGATGGCTCATGTGTCCTTAGATGTGCCTGGGCCTCATGATCCCTCACTGGGGCCTCAACAATGTCCCCTCACCAGGGCCTCTGCTCTGGCCAGCCTATGCTTAATCCTTCAGGCCCCCTTAGACCCTACTCTACACAGCTTCTGACAGCCACTTCAGCCCCTCACTGGGGCTTCTGGGCCTTATGCCCCCCTAGGCCTCAGGTGTCCATAGATGTGCCTGGACCCTGCCTCAGACCCCATTCAGTGGGCCTGGGCCCTGTGCTTCTTTGACGGGGTGAGCTCCCCTAGCCTTTCCCCTCCATGGGGTTGTTGGGTGGTCACTGGATACGGGTGCTTCCCTTTGCGCCCAGTTGGCATTCACCGGTTCTGTCCCACGCATATGGACCCTCCGTCGGTGGAGTTGCGGTGGAGATCTCTTTTTCTATTCTCGTCTGCCACAACTTTGATGTTTAAGAGTATAAACGAAAAGGAAGGGGTGATGACTTCCCCGCCCCAATGACTATTAACAGCTGGTTCATACCACTGGGTTCCACACCGGCAAAAGACAGAGAAAAAGAAAAGAAAAGAAATTCGTTGGCTATGCCGAGTTCCCTTCCTGGTTGTCGGGGCTCAAGACAACCCCCTTCTGCTCTGCCCGCCTTCTCCTGTGTGCTTGACTGTCAGCGCCGCAGGCAAATAGGGCTTTTTTTCCCTTCTAATTGATGCTGCGCCGGCTCAATTGACCACCCGTGGCGATCGGTCGGGATCGTGGATTAGGCAGGAGAGACGTTCCCCTCTTCCCTTCTCCACGTTAAGCTCCCCCTTTCAAAACAGAGGCTCGGGGAAGTTTTTCTCCTGGGCTCAGCTCCCCTCATAACCAGGCTGCCTGGGGATGGGAGCAAAAATGCGGGGTCTTCCTACATCCACTCCTAATTGCTGCCGCACCAGCTTGATTGACAGCACGCAGCGACTAATCAGTGCAAAAAAAACCAACCAAGCAGAGAGAGAGAGAGAGGTGCATCCCTTTCCTCTCTCTCTCTCTCTTTTTATGAGGACTGGTCTGACCCCACAAGACCGGATCGGTCTCTTGCCCCGTTCCCAAAGGCTTCAGTCTGTGGGCTGGGTATGGCAACTGCCCTACCTGCCCGTCATCTTCCCAGTTCACTTGCCTCTCCTCTCTGGCTTACTGCTCAGTCCCATATATTGGCCTGGCTGCCGATTCCCGCCAATCCGCCTCACCTGGCGAGGTGGTAAAGGAGAGCTCGGGCAGATCAGGAGCTCCAGCTGTAGTGTGGCTATGTTGCTCCTGCTGGACCCATGCTTATGGGCAGATGCCCACCCCGGGTAAGTATCCTCCGATTCTTCACAGGGGTGCCCACAAGGCAGCAGGGGCTGAGACTTTCCAGTGCCCCATATTCTCATTTCACTAGGGAGGCACAGGTATGGCATTTCCCCACCACACCATCCAACCCCAGCAGGGTGTAGTTTCAGGTCATGCCCCAGGACCAGGAACCTCCTCCATCCCCGTAGTTCCTACCCTTGACCTCCAGGTGTTCTGGGAGCAGCAGATCTGGCTAGGAGATATTCACCCTTCAGCTCCCCAGTTGCAACTGGCAGCCCTACTCCCTCAGTCTGGTCTTATACCCTGGCTACTTAGCCTTCCTCCAATCAGGCAGCCTCCTGACTGCCACGTGACCGTCTGATTGGGTTTGCTCCCACCTGCAGACTGGTCTGCAGCCTGCTCAAGCCCTTAAAGTGGCAGGCACCCAAGGTGCACTGCCATACCTGGGTTAAGGAAGTTGGCCAGCCCTGGCTTAAGGAAGCTGAACACAACTGCAAGCATCTTCAAAACAAATGATCACAAGCAAGTTATGTCCTCAGCCAGCTGCACATCTGATTTACTCTGTGAAAGCCAAACTGTGTATTCAAGAGAGACGGTTGTCTCCAGGTATAATGGTTGGGTTCTGATCTTCCACTGCTCATAGTTAGCAGAGAGGGGAGATCTGTGTTGTGGTGGCAAAGATCAGGGAGGAGGAAGGGTTTGGAAAGCGCATGTTTAGAAACAGGCAGCTGGGTTGGAAATCTAATACCATCCAGTTAGGTAATGCTTCTGAGTGCTAAGATACAATGATAAAATAGTAGTTTCATAGTTTCTAGGGTCGGAAGGGACCTGAACAGGTCATCAAGTCCGATCCCCTGCCCTGGGCAGGAACAAGTGCTGGGATCATAATACCCCAGCCAGATATCTATCCAGCCTCCTCTTGAAGACCCCCAAGGCAGGGGAGAGCATCACCCCCTTGGGAGCCCATTCCAAAGCATGGCAGCCCTAGTCATAAAGTAATGCTTCCTGATATCAAGCCTGAACCTACTCTTTATTAATTTGTGGCCGTTATTCCCTGTTATCCCAGGTGATGCCTGGAGGAACAGAGCCTCATCTATTTTCTGCTGGTCCCCCCTGGTGAGTTTATAGATGACCGCCAGATCCCCTCTCAGTCTTCTCTTGTGGAGGCTGAATAGATTCAGGTCCTTTAGTCTATCTTCGTAGGTCCTGGCCTGCTGCCCCCTAACCATGCGAGTGCCCCTCCTTTGGACCCTCTGAAGGTTAGCCACATTCCTCTTGAAGTGCAATGCCCAGAACCAGACGCAGTACTCCAACTGCGGCCTGACCAGCGCTGCATAGAGGGGAAGGATCACCTCTCTGGACCTGCTTGTGTTGCATCTGTAGATGCACGACAAGGTGCGGATAGCCTTACTGACTGCTTTCTTGCATTGGCGGCTCTTGTTCATCCTGGAGTCAACAATAACGCCAAGATCCCTTTCAACCACTGTGTTGCTGAGAAGGGTGTTCCCCAGCCTATAGGTATGTTGCAGGTTCCTTCTCCCTCGATGCAGCACCTTGCACTTGTCTGGGTTGAATTCCATTTTATTCTCATCTGCCCACCTCTGTAACATCTCTAGATCTAGTTGGATTCTGTCCCTCCCCTCCAGTGTGCCCACTTCTCCCTGCATCTTTGTGTCATTAGCGAATTTGGGCAGCATGCTTTCCATACCCACCTCCAAGTCGCTGATAAAGATGCTGAGTAGTACAGGCCTGAGGACCAACTCCACTGCCCACATCCGTCCAGGCCGAGAACGACTCGTCCACCACCACTCTCTGGGTGCGACCATCAAGCCAATTTGCCTCCCATCTGACTGTGTAGGCATCAATGCCACAGTCACCTAGTTTTTTTTTATGAGAATGGGGTGAGAAACAGTGTCCAAGGCCTTCTTGAAGTCCAGGTAGACGACAACCACCTCAACGGCCGCATCCAGGGACTTTGTGACCTGGTCATAAAAGGAAACAAGGTTAGTCAGGCAGGATCTGCTCGCAGTGAACCCGTGTTGGTTGCCCCTGGGCATTACCTCCCATGCTGGGCCCCTGCAGATGTGTTCCTTGATAATTTTCTCAAAGGTCTTCCCAAGGACCAAGGTGAGACTAACTGGTCTATAGTTACTCGGGTCCTCCTTTCTCCCCTTCTTGTAAATGGGAACCACATTGGCCCTTTTCCAGTCCTCTGGGACCTGGCCAGAGCACCACGAGCATTCATACAGGTGTGCCAGGGGCCCTGTTATGACCTCCGCCAATTCCCTCAGTACCCTTGAATGAAGAGCATCCGGACCTGCTGATTTAAACACGTCCAGCCCCTCCAAAAGTTCCCTAACTAGATCGTCCCTGACCCTAGGCATGGCATCGTGTCCCCTGAGCCTGTCCGTAATCCTAATGGGGGAGTTGTCCCAGTCCCTGCTCAGAAATATGGAGGCAAAGAACTTGTTGAAGAGATCAACTTTTTCCTTTGCTGCAATCACCAGATTGCCAAGCTTGTCCTGTAGGGGCCTCATGTTACCTGGTGCTGCCTTCTTACTCCCTATGTGTTTGAAAAAGGACTTACTGTTATCCTTAATTCTGGTTGCCAGCCCTAGTTCCGTCTCTGCCTTGGCCTTCCTAACCGCCTCCCTGCAATCATGAGCAACGGAGGTGTAATCCTCCTTGGTGATAGCCCCTTGCTTCCACTGATTGTATGCCACCTTTTTTTTGCCCTCAGGCCCTTCTGGATGCCTTTGCTGAGCCAAGGGGGCTTTTTAGCACTCTTGCCCCCTTTGGTTTGCGTTGGAACTGACTCCCTCTGAGCTTGGAGGATCGTCTCCTTAAGTAACAACCACCCGCCCTGGACTCCCATCTCATTGAGGTTCCGAGTCCCCAGTGTCTCTCTTACTAATCTCCTTAGTGCATTGAAGTCAGCCCTTCTGAAGTCAAGGACTTTTGCTTTACTGCTTGCTTTCGCCTTCCTGCGTCGGATAGTAAATTCCAGCAGACGATGGTCACTAATGCTTAGGTAATTGAGCACCCGCAGATCCCTCACCAGGTCATTGCCTGTGGCAAGAACCAAGTCCAGCAAGGCATTTCCTCTGGTGGGATTGTGTACCTCCTGGGTTAGGCGGAAGTCCTGTATGCAAGCTAAAAACCTACGTGAGCATTCAAACCTGGCTGACTGATCGTCTCAGGAGATGTCTGGGTAGTTTAGGTCACCCATGACAACCACATCCCTTATCCTTACGGCCTCTGTGAGCTGACCTGAAAATTCCAGGTCCAGCTCATCCCCCTGGTGGGAATGTAGTAGACACCCACTATCAAGTCCCTTTCCCCATGACCCACTTGCTTTCTAACCCAGAGCGCCTCAGTTTGCCCCTCTTCTGAACCCATCCTGATCACTGAGGACCTGTACTACTCTTTAACATAGAGTGCTACACCCTGCCTTTTCTCCGTACTCTATCTCGTCTATACAACCTATAGCCCAGTCATGGGTAGAATCCCACCAGGTTTCTGTAAGCCCAACCAGGTCTGGGTTTTTGCTAGCTAGCAGGAGGGCGAGTTTCTCCTGCTTATTCCCCATAATTCTAGCATTTGTGTAGAGGCAATTGAGACCTATGGGTGTTCGTGCTGCCCTCTTGTTCCCAAGCTTGCCTGGGCCCTTGTCACTTACCTGGTTGTTCCTGCTCATGTTACCTGGCTTGATGTCAAAGTGTTGTCCTGTACCTCTGCATCCTCATCCCCCCAATGAACCTAGTGTAAAGCTTGCCGTACAAAATCAGTCAACCTGGAAGAGAAAATGCGCTTACCTTTTGGGGAGAGATGTAGCCCGTCCCGCCCTAGCATGTCTCCTGCATGGAAGTGCCGGGTTATGGTCGAAGAATCCGAAGCCCACCTGGTAACACCAGCTCCAAAGCCACCGGTTGACCTTTCCGATGCAGGCGTCATGGCGCCATCCACGTCTGCTTACCAGATGAACAGATGAGAAAACCACCTGTGCTCCCGTCCCCCAAAGCTTGGACCCAGAGCCCTGTAGTCTCTCATGACGCAGTCCAGACTACTCCCGGCTGCATCATTAGTGCCCACATGGATGAGGACCAAGGGGTAGTGATCAGAGGGCCGGATGAGGTCTGGGATCATCGCTGTGACGTCCTGAATCTGAGCTCCGGCAGGCAGCAAACCTCATGTGCCATGGGATCCGGACAACAGATGGGTCCCTCTGTTCCTCTGCAGGGAGTCGCCCACAACGATGACATGGCGCCTCTTCTTCTGCTTACCTGGCCAGCCCTTGGCTTGCTCAGTGATGACAGCAGGCTCCTCCTGTGCACTTTCCCCCACCGCACACTCTTCCAGCGCAACCTGGGCCTCATATTTGTTCCCAAACTGCACATGGGCAGGGGGGGGTGCTATTTCTATGGTGAGAGGTCTGGCCCCAGAGGTGGCCATCCTCCTCTCACAAATAGCAAATTGTTGTTCTTAAGAGTCATGGGGACTGCATTTTTCTCTGATTTGGCAATGGAAATCACCTCAACCAGTGGTCTGTTGGTTGCCAATATGGTACTGAGGATGCATGAAAGTGGCCTATGGGGAGCTGCTTGGTCACGTGGTGCTGCCTCGCTCTTTGTTTTCTGTTGTTAGAATGCATGAAGAGGAGCTAAAAATATATTCCATGCTTCGCTAAAGCAAATCCTCTCTGTAATCAATTGTTGTAGTTGCCATAGAGATGACACTTAATCAGAAATGGGAGGGGAAGGTCCATGAGATGGCCTCTCTTTTACAGGATGGGCTATGTATATCATGAAGAACTTGGAGAACCCCAGAGGAATGAGATTCATTCCCAATATGTTCTTACTCAGCATTGTTCAATACCACCAGGTTGTGATATTCAGCTTGCAGTTGCTGCACAGGTAGGTTTTCAGTGGAATAAACTAAATCCCATTTCTACTGACTGCAGGCTTTTACAAAATCTGTATTTTTGGTGCCATATCTGTCTAAGCACCCCTTTAAAATGCATCTGTGTTTACTGATTTCTCCCCTTATGTGACAGGAGCAGGAGGCTTTGTGATTTGGGTGAATGTGGGTCAGCAGATGCCTCAGCCCTGGTGTGACCATTGGCCACTCTCCACTCCAGATAAGTAAGCAAATCTTACTGCCCTGCTGCAAGAGCTGTATGTGACAGCTTCCAGGTCCTGACAGAGAAGTGGAACAAGTCTGTGCATCCCTGTGCAGAAGGGAAGCAGCTGACAGAAACCCTTGGCTGTAGTCTTCTTTCAATCAGGAGGGTGCTAAAGCGAAGACAGTAAATACTTGGGTGTTGGATACAGGCTGCACTTAGTGTTGGTACCTATTTTTAAGTAGTATCCAGCCTTGCATTACTTTCAATTCTTCTCTGGTATTGGCCACTGTAACATTTGGACATCCTTATTATAGTCTAAGGGAACATTCTAGTAGGGAGCTCAGAAATGGGGAAGAGGCTACTGTTCCTGAGCAGGTGTGAAGCTGTGTGTTATGGACAGAGTTGCTTGAGGATGTTTCCTGAAGGACTTGAATGCTGATGGGTCTTAGGGGGAAACCGGTGCTAACAGTGCCTTGCATTTTGCTCTGAGGTCTGTCAGCGCATTTTTCAAGGGTCATAGAGCAGTGGAGAGGCAAGTCAGAGAGAGATCCCCATAGCGTAGGGCAGTGGTTCTAAATCTTTTTTGTATCAGGACCCATTTGTAAACATCAGTGGTCAGTCCTGACCTAGTGCTTCTCACTCCCAACCCACTGCTCTCCACCCTTAGGCCTCAGCCCCCCAATGTGTGGGGCAGAGGTGGAACGGGGGGGCAAGCAGGCCCCTGCAGGCTGGAACCCTGCCACCCTGCAAGGGAAAAGCCACAGTTTTCCACATTTTTCTCCTTTAAAAATGGATTATTCTTTAGTGTGTGTTCACGCCCCTTTCATATATTTTTGCAACCCACTTTTGGGTCACAACCCATGAGTTGAGAAACAATGGCCTAGGGTCTCTACAGAGTTCTTGTAGTATCAGTGTGGGTCTTCTAGGCTGCAGCATTTCAGTGTAAATCACTTGGTGGCTCACGGATGGGAAGTGTTTTTTCCCCTGGTTCCTTCATATCTTTGTAATATACCAAGATATTGAATTAGTCTTCGAAATTCCTGAGGGAATCTGGCAGACAAGGTTCTTTGGGTGAATCTGATATCTTTTATTAGACCAACTTAATAGTTGGAAAACAGTGATTAAGCAAGCTTTCGGGTTCAAAAACCCTTCATCAGGCTAAGGAAGTTTCAGCAGTTGGTATATGCTCTTCCTGGATGGAATGAAAAGTAATTCCATCCAGGAAGAGCACACACCAACTGCTGAAACTTCCTTAGCCTGATGAAGGGTTTTTGAACCTGAAAGCTTGCTTAATCAATGTTTTCCAACTATTAAGTTGGTCTAATAAAAGATATCAGATTCACTCAAAGAACCTTGTCTGCCTATGTCCTTAGACCAACAAGGCTACAACCTACACCCCTGTGAGGGAATCTGGTGTGATGTGCTTATCTGGGCTATCCAGGAGGTGTGGAAGCATCTCTGTATGGTTAGCTTCCTACGCACTGGGGTTTGTGTGCCCTGGGGTGAATGTCATTACCTGTCAAAATAAATATTTGACTGTTGGGCTTTTGACCATTTGCTGAATCTCCATTTTTAATTTTTGCAGCTGCCTTCAAGATGTTAGAATAAATAATCTCCTCAGTACTATTGGTTACACAGCTAATTGGGCTCTTTTTTGTAGGATCTGTAACTGTATCTCTGGTGCTGTGTGTGTGTGAGGCAGGCTGGTAATATCTCAGACAGGCGGGGCTACATTGGATCATAGATTTCATAGACATTAGGGCTAGAAGGGACCTCAGAAGATCATTGGGTCCAGGCCCTGCCCAATTTCTTCTGTCCCCTTTCATTCACAAACAGGTTTGCTGCCTGGGCCCCTGCAGTGGTGTTACTTGCACAGCTGTTCTTGGTGAGTTCCAGTTCCTGTGTTCAACAACTTCTCCAGTATGTTTCTTTTTCCCTTGCCTCTTATCTTGAAGTGCTCAGCAGTGAAGTCTTTTACATGCCACTGGCTCTGCAGTAAGTGCATGGGCCTCATTTGACCTGCAACAGCAAGGTACATAGCAGGCTGGGGTACCCGCCAGACAAACTCACTGTGGGGTAAATGAGGGAGAGTGTCACCCAGTCCTTTATTTTTCCAATAACTACAAAGTTTGATCATATTTGGTTTCAGGATTAATTTTACCCTGTAGTAGATTGGTACGGACTGTGGGGGCTTTGCAGCAGGTGATGCAGCCCTCTTCCTTGTATCTCCGGAGCATATTTTAACAACCTTTGCAGCAGCAGGGCATTGACCATTGTGATCTTTGTCGGTGACAGGTGAGGGTGTTATGCCTTGTGATTGTGTCAAGGTTGACTGTGGTTTTACTAATAGGGTAGATAATGGATTTATATAGGATGGGTTGTTTGGGAATGATTCTGTTTCTGGTGGGGTTTTGGACTAGATGACCTCTGAAGGTCCCTTCCAGCCCTACTTCTTTTTGATTCTATGATAATCCACCAATGTTCTATTTATGTGAATAAAAGGATGCAAAGGCACTGATGGCGAGGAGGAGGAGGAGGGTCTTAGTGAGGGTGGGAAACAGCGTTCAGAGGCAGGAAAGTTTTCTTTTATAAAATTAGGTGAGGAAAGGAGGTGCTATCAATCTCAGTAGACTGGTGCATGTAAACCTGAACTCTTGCCTCCAAGCTACAAACCATCAAGTACCTTCTTTAGATTGCAGTGTGTGGGTGTGGGCGTGGGTGGGTATGTGTGTGTGTATGTGGGAGAGGTGATTGGGAAAACTAAAAGTTCTATAAGTCACCTTGAATGTCAGACCTCATGGTGAAAGTTGTTATAAACTTTGTGCAAGGTGTTATAAACTTCTAATGCACCACGATTTTGGGGAGCTTTGAAAATGGTACCCAGTGAAACTAGCTAATTACACAGAGACACTAAATCCACTGAGAAAAATCTACTTTTGGACATCATCAACGTTTTGGAGTTTGAAAAGCTAATATTTGTCATTTAAGCAGTTCTATAATGAAAGATCTTGAACCACTAATTATATTGTGAGCATCTGACTAGGGAAAGTAATGAATTGGAGATGTTTTACAATTGAGATCAGGTAATTAGATACAATATAATAATTAGATAATTATTCACAGATAACTAGTCATAATACTTACTACTTCTGATTCTATCGATTTTAAAGATGTTACATTTTCTTTGGTCTCCTTTAGAGGAAGCATTTGATGGTGAATGATGATTTTGTATTACAACAGAGGGACATTGCACTGTGGAACCTTCACAGAATTGTAAAAGTTTTTCTTAATTTAAGATGGAAAATACCAAGGTTAAGGGCCTGATTTTGCAGAAGTGCGACTACTCAGAATTCCATCCGAATTCCAGATGAGCAAGGCAAAGATTATTTCTGAAATGCTGTACTTCTATACATTGTATACATGTGGGATTGTCTTTCTGTTTCACTTGTTAATAAGTAACCGCATAAATGGAAATATTTTAAGCTAGACATGTGCCCTGACCTGGTTTGTTTGCATTTTTTAATTACAGTAGGTTTGCGGGCTTCATGTTTTCTGGGTGTTATTTTAGATTTGTTTGTCTAGATTTCCTTATGAATTACATTTTACAGTGAATTCTTTTAGGAGTTTAGATGCTTGGTTTTTGTTTGTTTTAATTAGGTTACTTTAAACAAGGCAGAATCTTGCAGCTGAATGTAAAACAAAAATCTACCTTGAGTTATTGGGACATCCCTGTTATGTCTGACTACTGGACTGTTGTTTAGTTTAGGGCAGATGATCTAAAATATGTCTCTTGGAGGTGTTTAAAGTTTGGAGGTGTTGGATGCAACCTGCCTGGCCAGTCCCAATGGTGCTGGGAAGAAAACAGAGCAGCAGAGAGGTGTTTATTTCATAGACTTAATGTTGATGACTGTGGGGGAGTTGGTGGGAGGGGAGAAGAGAGCTGTTGGCAATAGAGGAATGAAATGGCTTTTCCTAATATTAGTCCTTAAAATGTGCAGTCTATTTAATCTTGCATTTTTCAGGAGTAACTTTCTGAACAAGTATTTCCTACACAGAAAAAAGGGTCATTGGCTTCCAGGGCATCTCAGGACCTACTACTCAGCAGGATGGCTTCACTGCAAAATGAACACAAGTTAACTGTACTTGAGTAAAAGCAGCATGCTGAGAAATACAGCTGGATTGCTGCCAAGCAGTGTGTGCTAGTTAAGGATGGGTTCCACTCACTTAGGCTGTTGCCCCAGACCTGCGGGCTAGATGGGTACAACATGAGTAAAAGTAAGGGTTTTGTATGTGACCATTAGCTCTGCTGTGAAGGCAGGCCCCAAGTGGTGTTGTTTCATAGATTTCATAGACTTTAAGGCTGGAAGGGACCTTGGAAGATCATCGAGTCCAGCCCCCTTTCTGAAGGCAGGAATTCAGTTGGGGTCATAGGATCCCAGCAAGATAAGCATCCAATATTTTCTTGAAGGTGTTCAATGTAGGTGCTTGAACCATCTCCGATGGCAAGCTATTCCAGACCTTGGGGGCTTGGACAGTAAAGAAATTCTTCCTTATGTCCAGCCTGAATCAGTCTTGCAGTAGTTTATAACTGTTTGACCTCGTCATCCCTTGGGGCGCTCTGGTGAACAAACGTTCCCCCAGATACTGGTGGTAACCCCTCATAAACTTACAGGTGGCCATCAGATCACCCTTGAGCCTGCACTTTTCCAGGCTAAACAGCCCCATATCTCTCAGCCTGTCATCGTAAGGTCTTTTTTCCTGACCTCTGATCATGCGCGTGGCTCTTCTCTGGACTCTCTCAAGCTTCTCCACATCCTTTTTGAATTGTGGGGCCCAAAACTGGACTCAGTACTCCAGCTGTGGCCTCACCAAGGCCGAATACAAGGGGAGAATAATGTCCTGGGATTTGCTTGAGAAGCATCTATAGATGCAAGCCAGAGTTTTGGTCACTTTACTAGCCACAGCATCGCGTTGCAGGCTCATGTTCATCTTGTGGTCAGTGATGACTGGACATTAGGAAGAACTTTTTCACAGTTAGAGTGGCCAAGGTCTGGAACGGGCTCCCAAGGGAGGTGGTGCTCTCCCCTACCCTGGGGGTCTTCAAGAGGAGGTTGGATATGCATCTAGCTGGGGTCATCTAGACCCAGCACTCTTCCCTGCCTATGCAGGGGGTC
>NW_005841839.1:6280040-6313639 GCF_000455745.1 Alligator sinensis | reverse complement strand
TGTCCAGGTCAGCCTGGATCGCCCTCCTGTCTTCTGGTGTGGATGCTTTGCCCCAAAGTTTGGTGTCATCGGCAAACTTGGCCAGTCCACTTCTGACTCCAATGTCCACATCATTAATGAAGATGTTGAACAATATGGGTCCAAGGACAGAGCCTTGGGGGATCCCACTGGTCACAGGGCACCATGATGATTGACTTCCGTCAATTACCACCCTCTCAGTCTGACCACAGAGCCAATTTCCCAGCCAGCAGATTGTGGTAGACCCAAGGCTGCAGTTGGCCAGTTTCGCGAAGAGGTGATCATGGGATACCAGATCGAAGGTTTTTTTGAAGTCAAGATATAGGACATCAATCTCTTCTCCCTTGTCCAGGTGACAGGCCACCTGGTCATAGAAGGAAATGAGATTGGTCAAGTAAGACCTACCTGCAACAAACCCATGCTGGCTATCCCTTAGGATGTTGGTGTCAGCCAGTCCTTTAAGGATGGCCTCTTTAATAAACTTTTCCAAGACCTTCCCCGGGATAGAGGTCAGGCTAATGGGCCTATAGTTTGCCGGATCCACTTTCCTCCCTTTCTTGAAGATAGGCACCACATTGGCCTTCTTCCAGTCTTAGGGCACTACACCAGAGCGCCAGGAGTTCTCAAAGATCTCTGCCAGAGGCTAGGCTATGATGCTCGCCAGCTCCTAATGTTGCCGTTGCTCTTCCTCCAGCTCCCCACATATGTAAAAACACGCTTTGCCCACACGCTTCCTCATTTCTCATGTATAACCTCCTCTCCTGATGTAAAGTAGGGTATGTTACTGTCAGCCTAATTTTTTGGTTGCTCTGCTTGGTCTTTAGAAAATATGGCTGGGAGATAAAGAATTGTTGTGGTGGAATCCCCAGATGAGCATGCAGGGACTGGATATTAAAATAAATGACAGCAAAGGCTTATGGAAGGTGGGTAGGGTAGGAGCTGAGAGTCTGCTGATGAATTGAAAAAGAAATGTTCCTGGATCTGTTCTCAATGTAATCAAAAGTACAAGGTACAGAACTTGTGGGGAATTTCTCCTACCTGCATCCCATAGTCTTGTTAGGCAGAAGGCAGGGCAGGATGACACCTTAGAGCAGGGGTAGGCAGTGTTTTTTGACTGGAGTGCTGAAAAAACCACAATGTCTACCTTGGAAGGTGCTGGAGTGCTGGCATGCCAGAAAAACAAAAGGGGGGCGGGGAGAGTGTACATGGCAGGACGTGCTGCATATTAGTATATTTAATAATCATAAATTTTGCCTTTGTTCTGTATTCCTTTTTTGTTAAGCATGTTGCAATGAGAGAGAGAGAAAAAAGAGACAAATAAGAGAAAGAGGAGAGAGAGAGAGAGAGAGAGAGAGAGAGAGAGAGAGAACCAGGGACACGCATACAGAGAACCGCGTGCACAAACACGGAGAACCAGAACACACCCAGAACAGCCAAATGCACATAAACATCCACAACCAGACACATGAGAGCGCACATAGACACACAGACCCAGACAGAGGCAGACAAACGTACAGAATCAGATGCTGGGCTTGGAGCGGGAGCAGGCGTGCTCAGCTGCTGCCAGCCACGAAGCCAGAGCTGCTCCCAGCAGGCGGCTGGGCGCCTGCAAACCCTGCTGCAAGCAGACCGGGCTCCGTGGGTGGCAGCAGCTACCCAGAGCCTGGGCTGGTTGCAGCCAGGAGGCTGCAAACATCTGGTCTGGGCTCTGGCATCAGCTCCATACTGGTGGGTGCACGCGTGCCTTGGAGCGAGCAGTGGGGATAGGGCCTGAGGCAGCACAGCCCTCACACTATCTGCTCTGAGGTCCACGTGCAGTCGCTGCCAGCATGGAGCTGATGCCGGGGCTGTGAAGCCTGACGCGGGTGTTTTGCACTCTGCTTGCTGCCTGCTGCAGCTGCGCAGAACCCAGGCTGGCTACAAACAGCTGCACCAGGCTCCAGAGCTCTGTGCCGGCAGTGGGGGAGAGGACGGGGTTGCGCGGCCTCAGGCTCCACCCCTGCTCCGCTCTGAGGTGGACGTGCACCCACTGTTATGGAGCTAATGCTGGAGCCCAGAGCAGATGTTTGCAGCCTCTTGGCTGCAACTGGCCCAGGCTCTGGGTAGCTGCTGTCAACACGGAGCCCGGTCTGCTTGCAGCAGGGCTTGCAGCCACCCAGCTGCCTGCTGGGAGCAGCCCAGGCTTTGTGGCTGGCAGTAGCTGCCTAGAGCCCAGGCTGGCAGTGGCATGCTGAGCAAAATGGCCTTGCATGCCATGCTCGGCACATGTGCTGGGGCTTGCTGACCCCTGCCTTAGACTAACTTGTTCAGAGATGCATAAGCTTTCATGGGTAACAGCATACTTGTTATTCTTGTAAGGTAACCCATTTGCCGAGTGAGTGAATTATGTGGCTCTTGAATTATGTAGATGGTAGCTGTGTGACCCAGAAAGCAGATAATATGATGAGAGAAGCTCCTTGGAATGTGCCTTTTACTCATGAGGTGGAAAAGCTTGTGGATCTGGGGAATAACATGGAAACCTTCCTGTGAACCTAACAAAAAGCCAGAGTCAAGTGGCTCACTGAACTAGTGTGGTTAAGGTATACCAGTTTCTATAGCCAGCGATGCACCGTGGAGTGATGTGCGTAGCATTCCATCTGGCTACTCGCAATTACCAGTTGCCTGTTTACAGGGGGGTTGATTGGGGACAGACTTTGATACAAGTTTGGAGCTGGCCTTGAACTCCTTTGAACTTTAGCAAGCCACTACTCTGCTGCCATAACCTGGCCAAAAATCATCATGGGCACAAGTAATTCTTTATGAAACCAGCCTACTTATTGCTTATGGTTCCTTTATTTTCTAGATATCTAGAGCAGTGGTTCTTAACCTTTTTTATACCAGGATCCATTTGTAAACATCACTGGCCAGTCCTAACCCAGTAAGTGGTTTAAGTAGAAAACAGGGCCAGCCTGCAAGGGAAAACCCACAGTTTCCCGTATTTTTCTCCTTTAAGGAGAATCCATTTTTAAAGTTTGTTCACAACCCTTTCATATAATCTTGCTACCTACTTTTGGGTCACGGCCCATGAGTTGAGAAATAGTGGTCTAGAGCAGGGGTGGGCAAAATGCAGTCCAAGGGCCAGATGCGGCCCTCCAGGCCATTCTATCTGGCCTGCAGGGCTCCCCAAAAATTTGGAAAATTAATATTTATCTGTCCCCGGCTGCCTAACATGCAGCCCCCAATGGCCTACCAAAAGTCAGTAAGCAGCCCTCTGCCTAAAATAATTGCCCGCCCCTGGTCTAGAGAGTTCTTGCCCCGAATTGATTGATGTGTTTCTCCAGGGAATGATGATAAGTGTGCTGGGCTGTACTTCTGGGACCACTCTGCCTTTCTTTTCTGAAACTTTTTACCATGTTTGCTTCTTTTCCACCTTCGCTGTGCAAGATCCTTCTTTTTTGCCTAGATTTTTTTAGTAATTTTCAATCTTTTTTTTAAAGTAATGAACTATTTTCTTAGAGAAATTAAGACTGTGAACAGCTGAATTTGCCTGGTATAAGGTAAATCCTCTTTGCCTCCCTTGTGCAAAGTCCAAGAACATTTTACACGAGTAAAACTGACCTGGATTTAGGGAATCTTTACACAGAAATGAAGTTCAAGGCCGAGAAAGTTGGACATTAGCCCATGCTAATACTGTTGTACTGCTTCCTGTACCCTAGATAGCTCATTTGAGAGCTAGCCGAGGCAAGTCTGTGCTGCACTTTACAGTTCAGTGTAGACCTATCCTCAGTTTCTATGTTCCATTTTATTGCACTACTGTATTTCCTTCCCATCATCTTGTTTATTGATGTTTTGCTTGGTTTTTGTTACTTACAGACTGAGCAAACTTCCACTCCTTTCTTTAAAGGGATCAATTTTCTCTCTCCCTTTCCTCAGTTTATGAAAGTCTTTTTGATTCCCTTTAACCTCTTTGGCTGCTACTAACTCATCTTGGATTTTTGCTGCCCTTATCTTTCCCTTGCAAGCCAGAACAAACTCTGCATGCTGTCTGCAAGATGAAGGAACAAGGGGCACCACCTGCTTGGGAATATGATTGTGCCCAAGGTCACACTGATTTAACTGTACACAGTTGCAGACCGGAAGAGCCCTTTTAAATGGGGATGAAATAACTTTCTGGGGACAGCTTTGTGGTGAGCGATAGCAGCATCTCATTTCCAGTGATCCCTGGGGTTAAAGGAAGGCAGTTTCCCTTTGCCACACTGGAAAGGGCTAGATGATGCTGAATTGCCATGAGCATCCAAGTTGATTAGATCCACTTACTCATAATTGCCATTCAGCACATCGAATACTGTCACTGTCCCGCTTTCCCTGTCTGTGTCGTATGGCAATGATGCCTTTGCACCCTCCCTGGACACTTCTTCATGGAAATTAAATTTGAACTCAGCTGAGCAGTATTCATTTGCACCAAAGGATTCACAAAGCCATGACACTCATAATCCGTTCTTTGCACCACAGAAAGGTGGACTTAGAGCTCAGTTCTACCCTCTACTCAGTATAGTTATGCCTTGTACAGACGGTCTGAATACCACACTGCCAGGCAAACATCAATGAACAGCAGTTAGGAGGGACAATTGTCACTATATTTTAAACATCTCATTGTGATTTGAGTCTTACTCTTCTGTGGGACCCTGGGGTTGTGTTCCATGTGCAGAAAAGTGACCTAATTACAAAATAACTGTGTAGCTCCTTGAAGCCTTTGCCATACAGTTCAGTGGCTTTTCTATGAATAAGTTGTTTTAACTGTAATTTGTGTCCTGGTACACCAGGAATTCCTGTGATTGGTGCTGGAATTATACTACATGAATAGTAATTTTACTACATGAATTCTAGTGCTGAGACTTGTCAATGATACACCAGGCAAATTAGTAAATTAATGTGGTTGGTGCAGTACCATGTATCAGAACTGAAGTTCATATGTAATGCAGTATAACTGATAATTAAAGTAGAAGTGTTTGGTTGTACTGAAATTATAGTGTATTGAATGTGCTGTATTCTTTGTTACAACTATGTTAAAATTTAGCACTTGCCCATCTTCAAAGAAACACACACAGCAGCCTCAGTAATGTTATATACACAATTCTGCCACAGCAGTGCATTTTTTTCCTGCGATTCTCACAGAAAAGATTCACTCTTGAGTGATTTGTCAGCTAAGCTGAGTTGTCTGAAATCAGTGGAAGTTATATATGGATCAAATTTTGCTGTCAGGCTGGTGTTTAAAGTCCCAGTAATTTCAGTGTCTTCAGTGAAAGTCTCTAGATCAAAATTGGCCTGAGATCAGAGATTGGCACAATAGCCTGTGCATGTGTCACTGATAACTGCCATGAGGTTGGGGCTAGAATTGAGGTTTTCAGTCTGTCTTCATTGTACCAATGGCTATTTGCATACTCTTGAAAAAAGGATGATTATTCTTGGACTCTTACACATGCCCAAATGTAGAATTCTCAGTTTTACAACAAAATAGTTTACTTGTGATAGTGGGGCAATTGGCAGAGACAGAAAGGTAAATCACTTTTGAGGTGATAATACATATTTTAATGGGTACTGTAAATACGTTTGACTTGTAGATACAACACATGCTGCAGGGGAAAAAACTGTAAATTTGAAATAACTAAATTGTCTTCCAACCTTCTCTGAACTATCATCAGTCTTGGCACCTATTTTTATTAAAGAGAGATTGTTTGCCTGCTGATAGATTTCTGTATTAGACAATCTTAGACAATCTTCCACCATACTTTCCTGTTGGATTTGCCCTTGGGTACTATAGGCAGGTTTTGGGTACTGTAGGCAGACCTGGTTCATCTGTGGTATAAGTTGTAAGTCTGAGTGGTGATACATGTTCAGGGTGCAGCATGCAGCATCTGAAGAAAAGAGGTTTCCTCTTTGTAGGCCCTCATTACAATGTAAAGGCAGTGCAGCAAAGAGCATTTCTTTTATTGGGTTGTGGTACAAGTAGAAACTTTCAGGTATTGCCTTGCCCGTCATATCGAGTTATGTAGTCTTTCCAAGGTGGTGTAGGCTGCAGTGCTTAGAACTCAGGCGAGAGCCTTGTGCAGCCTGACTTTGCATTAAGAAGGGAGCGTATTGTCTTAGTACTGTCAGCTCCAGCCACCTGAGCTGTCACAAAGCATTTTGCCAGCTGCTGCTAGCACATGGTGGAGGTGATGAACGTTATGAAGGCCACATTCATGTCCACAGTGCCTCTCTTGATACACAGGAGGGAGAGAGATGCCAGCAGCACAACATGCTATGGTGGCAGGGCTCCAGAAACCCAGCAAAAGAAGAGCTCCAGGTCTGATGACCCAGCCTTTCTTTGCTCAGCAGTAGTTTTCTTCAATGGAATGGTTACAGTAATTTTTCAGTGAGTTTAGTCCTTGGAATTAAAAATGTAGAATAATTGATTCCCCCTTGCAATTAATGTCTCCAAGATCCTCTGTTCATTCTCATCCTCGCCAGCTGGAGAAGACTGTGGTGGACTCCTTTCTGTGACACCCAGAACTGTACTCCCTACCTCAGGACTGAGCACACTGCTTCCACAGCATTTATAGTTTGTCTGCATCAGAACTGGGAAAGATTGAACCCAAGTGTAGACATACAGTGGTAAACAGGACAATAGCCTCCTGAAAGGCCAGTGTAATTGGTTTGCATTGGCTTCATAAAGCTCTTGTGTATGGTGATGTTACATGTGTATATACTGCCTGTCATCCTTAATGGTTTCAGAGTGCTCTATCTGATAACTGTAACTGTAGGCACAATATTTTAAAATAAAGAATCCACAATCTGTACACTTAACTCTGGCAGACAGCCAGCTCTGAGGTGAAACAACAACTGTTCCATAGTACACAGCAATGGTTACGCCAGTTCAGAAAAAGAAATGAAGGAAAATGCATTTGCATTGTAAGATGAGCACGGGGAAAGTGTGTGTAACTGCTCGGATTCGCAAGTGAGTGGCAGGCCAAGATAGTGCCCCATCTCTTAGAAGAAAGGCAATGGGATCTTCAAATACTTGTGGTCAGTTAAAGGCTGTGCTTGCATCTCCTATATTATGGATTCAGCACTCACTCAGAGAGAGAAGTGCTCCCTAAGCTGGCCCAAGAATAGTGGGAGCAACATTTCACAAATTAGCCTCACACCATCCCTAAGTGCCACTCCAGTTCCCTTCCCCTGCCTAGCCAGCTGCTCAGCTTTCTGCTTCCTGCCTGATTTGCTGCTCTGCATTCTGCTCTCTGCCCTGTCTGCTGCTGTATTGCCTGTCTTGGTCTGTCACATGCCACACACACAGGTTGCCTGTGCCACTTGTGGCATATGTACTGCAGGTAACCACCCCTGCACTAGAATAAGTGATGCAGTACTGCAGTTCCATCAGGATAATGTCAGCTTATTTCCTTCTAACAATAAGTAGAAATGGAGCTATCTAGCAAATAGGTATTGGGAGGAGAAGAACGGAGTCTTATATTTAAATATGGCCTCATGAAATGGACACCCCAGTGTTAGGTGAGATGGGGGCTGGCAGCTCCCCTAGGTGAGATGGAGAGAATACTGGTGTGATGAGTGGAGCCTTTGGAAGAGCTGGCAAAGATGATGTCCAGTACAGTGAGGAAATGGGATTACCACTTGTGCTGGGTCTGGAATTCCATCCTATGCTGGTTTTGGATGCTCTGTTGTGGCCAGCAATACCTCCTTCCACTACATCTGGTGAGAGGATCACCTTCCTTAGAGAACTGACCCTTGCTGCTTTTTTAAAAATTGTAAGCTTTTTGAGGCAGGTGTACAAACTGGGTGGTAATAGTGAGCTCTGGATGCTACTATAACTAATTACTAATTCCAGGTCTTTGTCACTGAGAAGAGGTCCTCAATGGACTTTTTGTCTCAGACTACATCTCGAGATGCTCTGAGATTGTTGTACATGTTAGTGCATTGCACAGAGAACACCCACCTTGCCCTATTATGCTGTTGTCTATGCTGGATTCAGATACATTTCTGGGTGAAATATACTTTGACAAGTTAAGTCCTAAATGGTTCCTTGTTTCTTGAGAGACCTCCCTGAGGTTGATAGAGACACTCAGCAAAGGAAGCCCCCAGGCTTGAAAGAGGGCTGCAAAGCCCAGGTTTTTTATTTAGCTACTGGGGAGTGGGCTGCTTCAGGGATAGAGCAAGGTCTACTGTAGGGTGGTTGCAATATCCAGTAGTCTCATTTGTCGAGCATGTTGTGGATTTTAATTTGTGTCAAGTCCTGGCAGCTTGCAGCATAAATTTAAGGCAGCAATATTTTGAGTCTGTTTAAAGTCTGCGGTTGCATTTTTATAAAACAATTGGAAACTGAAGTAATAGCAGCACAATTTAGAGTTTATGTATGTGCCTCATCCTTTCTGTTGGATTAAATTTGATTCTCTTTTTGGTCCTGAGTCTGTTAATCCGTATAAGAATGTGACTGTTGTGAACATTAAAATCAACATAAACTTGGAGTACCTTCTTTATAGAATCTAGAGCTGGGTGAATCAGCTCAGGTGAAACTGAGAGATGGCTCAAAACTCAGGTTGAACTTTCTCTTAGTTAAAAAAGAAATCATTCACTTTAAAAGAAGCATGTGTGGTTTTGGCCATGTCTATGCTTCCAAGCTGTGCCTGGAGGATCTCAAAGTAGCAACAGAAATGCAGAAATAAGAGAGAGGTTCATGCCTCTGTTTTTTGCCTGATTAGACAGCCAGGGTTGGATAATGTATTGTATTGTGGACCTGACAGATGGCTGAAGTAAAAATACAATAAATAACATTTTGGCTTATGGGTTACAAGATGCAGTGCTGCCAATCTCAGCAGTCATGGGTTGAGTTTCTCTAGTGTTGTGGGAGTGAGATTTTAAAAAAAAAAAATCAACCTCTGTCCCTTGCATGTGCTCTTCAGTGAGAGCCTTTAGGATTCACCTTCTCAAGCTTCTCTCTGCAGCTCTGGCGACTGGAAACTCACTACTTTTTAAATGAAAATGAACAACACTCCATTACTGGGATTAAAGAAAGCATGCTCTTGAAAGGCAGTAGCAGTAAGGCTTTTATTCCTACTATAGTAGGCAGTTTGATGACAAGATAACCATACATACTTGAGTGTGTCACACAATTTTGCCTTCATTTTTCCCGAAGGTATGGATTTTGAATACTGGGCTCCAGCACTCCCCAAGGACAGGATCCCTTTACCCCCATGCTTTTTGACTGATACAAATGTGTTACTAATAACTTCCAAGATATTTTCTTTTGTGTGCACTTCTTCTTATTTCCTTTGTGTGGCCTTCCCTGTTTTCAGTCTCCTTTTCTGCTGCTGGTGGCTCCTTCCATCTTCTTTCTCTTTGTCCCATCCACACTTTTCCATCTCCTTTTTCCATAACCTGTGTTCTCCCATTCTCTTCTGCCCTCCTCCATTTACAGACCCCATGTTCCCAACTTTCAGGAAATTTTAGTTTCCCACTTCCTCTTCCTTCCTTGATTCTGCTTCAAGATGGACTCCTGCCTCCCTGTTCCTGCTACAAATGACAAGTGTTCATAAGCCACAAACTGCTACGGTGGGACATGCAGTCTGAGCTTTTCCCCATTGTGGGTCCCACTCCAGCCAAAACTTTTGATAATGCTTATCTCTAAGTATGTGCATATTTCTGCTTACTTCAGTGGGGCTACTCATATAAGTATTTTCAGGATCAGAGCATCAGACATTTTGTATCTTTAGCTGCCTCACTGCATGGTTGTATTAATTATTTGCATTTTTTGTGGCAGTTTCTCTTAGTGCACATTGTCTGACTGCATAACCAGACCCTGTTTTTGACCTCTCCTGAAACTCTTTATATTTATACATTCATATTACACTAATAAGACTGAATTAATACTATGGTGAATTATGCTCATAATCTTTTCCTCAAGCACTGAATGTATTTTAAGATAGTATCTAACTGTCTAAGTCAGTGGTTCTCAACCTCATTAGACTCAAAGCACATCTCAGAAGGTGTCAGCTCTTAGCTTTCACTTGTTTTTTTTACTATGAAAAAAATAATAGAGCAATTCTTCTGTTGCAAAGAACTCATCAAGACCACAACAGGTTAAAATGTTTTTGACAGTGTGCATTCCTATCTGAAACCTCTGGGTTTATCTTGTGAATCATGCGTAGCAGGTGTTTTGCATATGCAACAGTGCCAATATTGTGTGGCTGTCTTAAAAAGATGTCATGGCACTCCAGTATGCCATGGCACCCTGGTTGAGAATCACTGGTCTAGGTTTAGATACCCTAAGCATCTATTAGTTATATATGCACATCAGGGATGAGATGTTTCCAAATTCCTCATTACTAGATCATGACAGTTCCCAGAAAACTTTAAGGAGTGTACTGCTGGCATTATCAGTGCTGGGGGGGGATAATATAGCCTGTTTGAGAACCATCACCCACGCAGCTTTGAAAGCTAGCTGTCTTTCTGGGCAGAGGTTTCCTCAGACTCTTTCTCCATGAGGTGCACAAACTCTGTCCAGAAAATGAAACTGTCTTTTCTCTCTGGTGCCAAAGTCCATGTAATCTTTTCTGCTTCTTGAACTACAGCTGCCTCATCAGGTCATAGATTGTAAGGCCAGAAGGGACCTCAGAAGATCATTGGGTCCAGCCCCCTGCACCAAGCAGGAAAGACAACTGGGAGTCAGATGACCCCAGCGAGGTGACTGTCTAGTCTCCTCTTGAAGATTTCCAGAGTAGATGCTTGCACCCCCTCTGGAGGGAGCTTATTCCACAGTCTGGACACCCTGACTGTGAAGATGTTTTTCCTAATGTTGAGCCTGAATCGATCTTCCAGGAGTTTGTGGCCCTTACTCCTGGTTTTTCCCTTGGGTACCCTGGATCACAGGTCACAGGATTATAGGAAAGTAGGGCTGCAAGGAACCTCATGAAGTCATCTAGTCGAGCCTCCTGCTCTCAAGGCAGGATTGTCTTTGACTAAACCATCCCAGCCCAGTGTCTGTCCAACCTGCTCTTGAACGTTTCCAAGGATGGAAATTCCACAATATCTCAGGTAGCTTGTTCCAAAATGTGACCAGCTTCAAAGTTAGAAAGTTCCTCCTAATTTCCAATCTGAATTTCCTCTGCTGCAGCTTGAGGCCATTGCTCCTAGCCCTGTCCCCTATGGCCATAGGGAAAAGCCTACCTCCATCCTCTCTATAATCACCTTTCAGGTATTTGAAGACTGCTATCCAATCTCCCATCAGTCTTCTCTGCTGACTAAATAAACCTAATGCTTTCTTATGCTTCTCAAGCCCTTGATTTTTGTTGCGTTCTGTTGAATGTTTTCCGGTCTATCCATATATGCTTCTTGAAGTATGTGGTCCAAAACTGGAGGCAGTACTCTGGGTGAGGCCTCACTAGTGCTGAATAGATTTGTGCAACTTTTGCCAGTTGATCACATGGCACCTCAGTATGGTTTGCATCTGTGCGGGGCCAGTGGGTAAAACAATGTTAAGGGGCAACCAGCATGGGTTTATAGCAGGCAGATCCCGCGTGACTAACCTGGTCTGTTTTTATGACCAGGTCACAAAGTGCTTAGATGCAGGAGTAGAGGTAGATATTTTACTTGGTTTTTAAACAGGCTTTTGACACAGTGTTGCACCCAATTCTTACAAGTAAACCAAGTAGCTTTGGTGTGGATTACTTCACAGTCAGGTGGGTGAAAAACTGGCTTATGGGATGAACACAGAGAGTGGTGGTGGATGGGTTGGTTTCTACCTGGAGAGATATGGGCAGCAGTGTCCCCCAAGGCTCTGTCCTTGGACCAGTACTGTTCAATACCTTTGTCACCAGTGATTTGGATGAGGGTGTAGAAAGCACTCTGTCCAAATTCGCAGGTGATGCCAAACTGTGGGGTACAGTAAACACGCTAGAGGGTAGGGAGCAAATTCAGGTGGGTTTTGATAGACTGGGGAAGCAGGCAGATCAAAGTAGGATGCAATTTAACAAACATAAGTGCAAAGTGCTGCACCTGGGGAGAAAGAATTGCCAATACACCTATATAGACTGTGAAGTACCATTGTAAGTAGCACGGCAGCGGAAAGGGATCTTGGAGTAATAGTCGACGCAAAAAGGAACACGAGTCACCAATGTGACGAAGTAATAAGTAAGGCTAACTACTCTCTTTCTTCCATTAGTAGGTGCATCACAGGCAGGTCTAGGCAGGTGTTACTTCCCCTCTATGAGGCACTGGTGAGGCTGCAGCTGGAGTACTGCATCTAGTTTTGGGCGTCCCACTTCAAGAGGAATGTGGATAACCTGGAAAAGGTTCAGAGGAGGGCTAGTCATATGGTTGAGGGTCTGCAGGTAAGATCCTATGAAGACAGACTGAGGGACCTGAATTTCTTCAGCCTCCGCAAAAGAAGGCTGAGAAATGTGTCTCGGCCGGCCAGAGCCGACTCGAGGTGATTAAGAAATTGCTCGTTCGTTTGGGCGGGCTGGTGAATGGAGAGGCAGACAAGGTTTAATGGTTGCAAAAACGTTTACTTACGCCGCCTGTAGTTGCGACGCAAATGGTCCGGTTGTCTGAACAACTATGTGAGTTGTTCCAGCTGGCGAGGCCCAAGCCAGTTAATCCGTCCGCAAATCAAGCCGGCGGGAAAAGGGTACGTCTGGGATTGCGCTCGGCGACGGGAAGAAGGATCGATAGGTGATCAGTCTATCGATCAGCTAGCCGCAAGTCAGATCTCTTTAGAGTCACTCTGCAGCGTGCTCAAAGTTCTTCGACTTGGGCGGAAGTCGCTCGGAATTTTAAATGGCTAGCAAGCCAATTACTAGCCGCCACGTGTGAATAATTTAGCACTGGCGAATAGCAGGACACAAATTTGCATTCAAATGGTGGGAATTCTTTGCACCGTGCATTTCTGTGCTGCAAAGAAGAAATGCACCCTGCAAATTGGCGGGAACTCTCTTGCACCGAGGTTCTTCTGCTGCAACAGAAACCCTCGCTGTGCAAGAGGCTCTCATGTGGCAAGAAAATTCCATCGTGCCGAGGCACCAAAATCACTGGGTTGTGACAAAATGATCTTGTGGTTGTCCACAAACTCATCAGGGGGGTCGGCAGGGAATAGGGGATACTTTGTTTACCACGGTGCCCCTCGGGGTTCCTAGAAACAACGGCCATAAACTGAAGGAGAGTAGATTTAGATTGGGCATTGGGAAGAATTCATTATGGTGAGAGTTGCTAAAATATGGAATGGGCTTCCAAGGGAGGTGGTGCTTTCCCCTACCTCGGAGGTGTTCAAAAGGAGATTAGACAAACACCTGCCTGGGTTTACTTGACCCCAGCGCTCTTTCTTGCCCAGAGCAGGGGGTTGGACTCGATGATCTAATAGGTTCCTTCTGACCCTAGAAAGCTATGAAATCTATGAAAGACATAATTGTCCTACTTCCTTTCCATTTGCCATTCCTGGGGTATTCCATGTTGGATTATCTCACAGCTCTGGCTTTCTTGCTGGACTCCTTCATCCCAGCCTGCTTCCTATGCTAGCCAGTCAGCTTTTTAAAGACTTCTTTGCAAACTTCATCTCCTGTAGGAACCAGGTAATGGATCTTAGCAACCTCCCAAACCACCTTCTCTGCAGGGTCCAGCTGTCTCCTGCATGGGAAAAGTGACTTGTCTTTGTGATATTCCCTTCTCCAGCAGGCCTTGCTCTCAGGTGGCATCACAACTTAGTACCATCTAGACTAAAAATCCCACAGTTCTCTAGGAGGAATCCAGATACTGAGTAGAGCAGGGACTTGACCTCCTCCTGATGGGCCAATTATTGTATGACAGGGTTTTCCTGTTTGAAGAAGATCAGGCTTCTCCTTATTCTTGTAGCCTTGGAACTTCTTGCCTTTTGGCACAGCCATGCTTGATAAAAATAAAACAAAATTAATACAAGCTTTGCTTACTGATGCTTTGTGCACCAGGACCTACCTTACTTGTCCAAACCTTCACAGAACAGAATAAGTTAAGAGAAAAGCCTCTTGAAGTCTTTGTTATATAGTGCTAGGGATATCTGGCTCCACATTCCATTCATGTCAGCCTCCCCTCAGACCCTGGAAAGCCATGTCTGTTCCAGTTTCATCCAACTCTTACTGTCATGTCATGCCAAACATTAATGGTGACCTTTGCAGTATAATTATCCAAACAAAAGGAATGTGCGCCGCTCAGATGTGCTGATATGATGCAAGCTAGCTTGAGTTGGTTCTTAAGATTTCTGTCGAGAGAAGCCTGTCATAATTTATATTTTGGAAATCATGTTTTTTTTCATGTATATTGTCGTCTTCTTGTATTTATTGGCAAAAACATACATTAAAAATAGATACTTTTTATTAGTGTGTTCATTTTTTTTGCTCTAATTAGAATATGCACAGCAACAAACAGGGCAAAATTCAGCGCCTAGAACATTATGCTTTTTTTGCAAAAGCATCCCAAATAAAAAAAGAGAGTTGTTTTAGCATGTTTAAAAGTGGCTATTTTTTAAGTGTTGGTATTCTATGTGGGTGAATGCAGTTTGTACCTTGTTTGACATGGAGAGCTCAGGTACTGAATAAGTTTGTATATCAGTGTTTCATATATTGCCACTTTGTACAATATGTCTCAAAAGTATGCTGCAGTTTTAACTAATAACTGCTGCTACTGAAATAGAAACTATTTCATTTTACTGTAAATACACAGTTACAAACACAAAGCTAACTCTTATGTCAGTTTGTGCGCAGCTCTAAATAATAGATTTGGAATGTGGAATTAGAGAGACAGTTCTATAATATCTGAAAAAAATCACTTGTATGGTTTAGCAAGAGATCCGTCAGTTTGCTGATACAGAAAAGTTCGAAGCAGAGGGGTTCCTGCATATGACCTCCCAAGAGTTCATAAACAAAGCAAAGCATATTGCACTCACATGAGAAACTTCAAAGATCAAACACACTTTTGGGATCATTCTGCCTTTCATATTACAATGAGAGCAGGGAGAACTAGAATCACGGGCCAAAGACAAATGGTGCATCAGGACAGGTAACCTGAGAGGCTCATCTATTCACATTGATGGATGTGGTATGGTTGGATAGTACAGATCTCTGCAAATGGTGCCTGAAAGCAGGGCCGGATTAACCCTTTAGTGGAACCTAGACAAACTTGTGGGCCCCTACTTTTTTCACTCAATAATTATAATATGTAAAATAAGCGCAACTGGCCCCCTTCTTCACTCAGGGCCCTAGACATGTGCCTAGTTTGCCTGTGCATTAATCCAGCCCTGCCTGAGAGGGATTTTTCAGTGCCTGTGGTTGGGATGGAATAAAAAGGGATTGACGAAGGTGTTAGAAATCTCACATGTTACTTCCCCTTGATGGGATCTCTAGCACTCCCCTTAATCTTTCTGGATGTGGAGTATAGAAAATTTGAAAGCGACCATTGCTGCTCAGTTGGGTAAAAACTGGGTACTCCTCTTTCCCATTTCCTCATTTGTTTCTGTGGTGACAGTAGCCTTTTCCTGCCCTGTGGCAGCAGTTTATGTTGTCTTCTATTTCTAAGGGAAGGCAAAAGGAGATACTTTGGGGCAGGGCTAGAAGCAGCTTCCTAGAAGGGTGGAGGCTGTTCAAGTTTAGTGGGGCAGCATGTGTGGGGGTGCTGTTCCAGAGCGGGGGACTGAGTGAAAATGGGGACAGTGCAAAAATGCCAGATAGCCTTACGTGTATGCAGGCAGTTCTGCATTTAGTCCCTTAATGGGCATTCTGGAGGCTGTGCTACACCTCAGGACTCTGAGGAGAATCTGTATCGATCTGTTAGCTTCTGAGCCTGCCTAGAGCCACTTCCCCTCTAATTTTGTTGCAGAGGGGTCCAGTACATGGTACTTGGCTGTGAGCCCCTCCAGTAGGGAGGATACCACATCTGCTCAAAGAACCATCCTTGCCTATGTCCTTCAACCAGCATGGCTACAACCAAAAACCCAGCCTCCGTTAGGTATTCTTTTTCTCTTTGTAAGTCCGTGCATGGAAGAGGACAGAAAAAGTGAGCAGGTGTCCAGAATCCTCCTCCCCACAAAAAGGAGTTCTCCATTTAAAACTCATGATAAATGTAGGATATTTGATTTTTGAAGGAGGAGATGGTGTTTACAGCACTACTAAATTCGAAACATTCCCAAATTGTTCATCAGGCCTGACAAAATTGCGAAACTTTAAACAAAACAAAACAAAAATCTTGGCTTCTGTTCATTTAATTTCCAGTACTGGTGTTTTTGGGGGTGACAATTTTAAGGTTTGTTTCACAAATAGGAGGCTTAGAAGCTTTTAATTTAAGTGAAAGCCAAAAGTCGCACATAATAACATGAATCTAGGAGACAGAACTTTTGGCGGGGTGGCGGGGTAGGGAATTGAAGGAAAGAAGGCGTCAAAAGTTTTGAGATTCATGGTAAAACTGTAACAGCTAGCCAGATTTGATTTACATGGTGAGATATGTGCCTCCCCCTTGCTGAGCAGAGCTCTATCATCTCATACCTTGGCTAGATTGGGGTTTGGGTGCCACAAAAGTAAGGCACTTTTCTGTCCCTTTCTTTTGGGTACTTTCAAATCCCTTGGGCTCTGTACGTGTTTCTCCCCCTTCTCCAAACTCAAGGCTGTTGGGGCTAGAGGGGAAGGTAAGTTTCAAGCCCCTCCGTGCTGGTGTGTTGTGTGACAATTTAGGGGAGTGCTTCACCTACCTTGCAACAGGCTCCCATTGCCCAGAGATCCAAGAGCAAGCTCTGGCTGGGCAAAGCTCCTTTGCAGGCTTCCGACACCAGGCCTTTAGAGTTTACCCATGGGATGTCTCTTTCTTTGTCCACATACCTTAACCCTTCAAAATGTCTCTCCGGTCCCTGAAACAATCTAGCCTTGCAGATGCAGGGGGCAGCCAGTTGAGGAAAGCTCTCCTGAGAAGGCTTTATTGCCTGTTTGCCCTTCCATCAGCGAGCAGGGGCAGAGAATTATGAGGGGAACTCAGATTAACCTAGTCTGTTTGGTAGGGCTGTACGAAGTTTCGGGTGCTGATTTGATTCGGAGGAGATTCAGCCCGATTCGGTGGCTGAATCTCCAAATCCGAATCAAATCAGGGGACGAATAAAAAGGTCTGAATCGACTTGGAAAAGATTTGGAGAGCTTTAGCGATTTGGGCAGTCCCTGGTTGCTGCAGCAGGGAGCTGGACCTGGACTCCATGCTGGTAAGTGGGGGGAGGGGAGGGGAACATGGGGCAACCCCCACCAGGCCGCATTCCCTGCCTGCTCCCACAACCTCTGCCCGCTCCCCAACCCCCCGCATGGCTGGCCTGCCCACCCCAGCTCCCGGCCCTTAAAAATAATAAAAGCCCCGCACTGCAGCAGCCTCAGGGCTCCTGGGGGTCTGGACCTGGACTCCATGCTGGTAAGTGGGGGGAGGGGAGGGGAACATGGGGCAACCCCCACCAGGCCGCATTCCCTGCCTGCTCCCACAACCTCTGCCCGCTCCCCAACCCCCCGCATGGCTGGCCTGCCCACCCCAGCTCCCGGCCCTTAAAAATAATAAAAGCCCCGCACTGCAGCAGCCTCAGGGCTCCTGGGGGTTCATGGCAGAGCCCCCCCACACAGCATGGGGCAGTGGGGGGGCAGCGGGGATTGACTCCTCTGCCTGGCATGAGCCGGTGAGTCAGGGCTGCTTCTTTTTTTTTTTTTTTTTAAGGGCCAGGAGCTTGGGCAGCCATGGGGGCAGGCTGGGGGAGAGCGGACGGGGGTTGGGGGGCTCGTGGTAGAGCCCCCCATGCAGTGTGGGGCAGTGGGGGCAGCGGGGATCGCCCCCCTGCTGGGCAGCAGCCTATGCCTCTGCACTTTTTTTTCAAAGAGCTGGGTGCTGGGGCAGGTGGGGCTGGGAGAGCGAGCGGGGGATGGGGCTTGGGAGAGTCGGAGATTCGGCCAATTTGGCAGTAGCCGAATCTCCGAATCAGATTCAGCCGAATCAATTTGGGACAGTGATTCATATCACCGAATCGAATCTCTGTCCCCCGAATCCGAAGCGAATACTAGGTGTTTTGCACAGGCCTACTGTCTGGTTTATTTTTTTCTTTTTCTAGTCACTCCCCAAGCCTGGCTGGGGTGTATGGTTTTTAGTTTTATTTTTTTACTACCCCTCCCCCTTTGCCCTCTGTGCAGCTCAGTAGCACATCATTTCTTCTGCTCCAGGTAACCATTATCATAATCCTCCAAAGCTATGCAAACTTCCTGCAACCCTGGCTGCCTCTACAGAGAGCTGGCATTGTGGCTTTCGTGTTTAGTGCAGGGAAAACAGTTGTCCCCTTCTGTGTCAGTCTCTCTCTCTCTTTTTTTGTTCCCCTTAAGCTGCTTTTCATCT
The DNA here is from genome assembly GCF_000455745.1 of Alligator sinensis. NCBI lineage: Eukaryota > Metazoa > Chordata > Crocodylia > Alligatoridae > Alligator > Alligator sinensis. The sequence continues at coordinate 6,295,228 of NW_005841839.1, read as the reverse complement.
TGCCTCCTCATCCCCCTTTTCACTTTCATTCTGTTCTTTTGGCCCTCCCTTGAACTGTTGCATGTCATTGAAGATGGTAATCTGGCAGCTGATAAGAGGGGTAAAAAGTAAGCTACTGTGTGTGCGTAAGAGAGAGAGTGTGAGTGAGCTCAAGCAAACACACTGTCTTAATCCATCTCTCAGCATGTGAAGTGATTGAAAAGAATTCCTGCCCCATCCAGGCAGACGGAGACTCTGTTGGAGCAGGCAGTAGTGAGAGAGGTTCTCCAGACATAAACTGGGTGAAGCAAACAGGTTCTCCAGTCCGCACTCGCCTCTCATTAGATGTTCATGGGAGTGAGAAGGTGTTCTGGAGGTTTTTCTACCTGCTGCCAGGCATGCCAAGGGGCGGGGGAAGAGAGAAGGAGACAGATTCATTCAGAGACTGCAGAGGAGATGCTGTCGCTGCTGCCGTAGCTGCTGCCGCTGCTTACCGCCACGACAAAACCTTTCCAGGCTGCTTGGCTGAAAGGAGCCAGCAGGTGCTTTATGCACATTGGAGTCATTTGGGTCAATTATCTGTCTGTTTATTTATTTATTTCCTCCTTCCCACGTCTTCTTCCTCTTTCCCCCTTCTCTCCTTATTTCCCTCTTCCCCCCCACCTTCCCCTTCCCTGTTCTTGCTGTAATAATGTTCAGGCATCTCTCAATAAGCCCAGCCTATGGTGGATCAGGAGGGGAAGATTGTGTACTGGTGATTACTGCTTTGTTCACAGGTTTGCTTAGAGGAAAGCAGACTCAGTCATTTATTTTATTCTGCTGGAATAATGTCAGTTCATGAAGCTGAGATGCAAGGAGCAGGGATGTTTAAAAAAAATAATAAAGCCCAAAAAGAATGACCCCAAACGCGACAGTTGCTTTTAACAATTGCAAGTAGCCTATTGGTATGTAGGAGTGTGAAAGGGGCTGTACATCAGTTCTCAGGTAGAGCTTAGTTTGGCTCACTCCCAGTGGCTGTGCTGTAGTTGGGGAGCAGCTGGTAGCCTCTCCTTTTGGTATTGTATACCCTGCTGTTTTAGGCATTTAATCCAGATAGAGGCATGAATGAGAACCCAAGTGAAAAGGAGGGAGGAATGAATCAGGATTCAGAAAAATTGCACAGCAGGTTTGCAGTGTTGGACGCTCCTCCTTCATTGAAAGTAGGTTCTGTTTGCAGTGGATGGCTGTAGGCAGAAAAATAGCAATTAACATTTTATTTTTAATATGGCATCTGCAACGGAGGGAACATAAGGACACAAAGGCAGCTTGCTGATTTGCTACTTAAGTTAGTGTTGTTTTTCTACCATTTTCTTGGATATCTTAAGTGTATTATTTGCATGTTTGTATGTATGTGTATGTGTATTTTTCTCTCTGTTCAACCAAGTGCCTTTCTCTCACTGCATTTTCAGACTTAATCCATCTTTGCTTAATGGGGCTCTAGTGAGTTTTTGAAGTCCCCACATAGCTGTCTCTCTGCTCTCAGCAGAGCTAGTGAGAGACCCTGAAGATGCTTACACAAATGCAACTGGGTAGAGCAAGAATTTGTAGTAAGATTTTTGTTCTGATTTGTAGAGTTCTGTGTATCTGACTGTGGCTGCTGCTTCTTGCTGTCGACATTTTTAAGGTGTTGGAGGGTCAGAGTGCAGACTTCAGTTATTGTACATATCGTTTTTACTGGGTTTAGAAGCATTAATCTTTCCCCGCACTCAGGCAGTTGGTGACAAGCCAGAAAATAGTTTATTGAGATTTTATCTTTGGGGGGTGGCTTCTGCATCAGAAAGCACCAGAGAAGGCAAAAACTGATGAGCTGAATAGCTGCAAGAGGAATAAGCATGCCAGGAGCTTATTTTAGTGCCCAGACAACCTGATGGTGGACTCATCGGAAATATATATAGACAGATTGCTCCCTTTGAGTGCGTGTGTATTATCAGCTTCCACTAAGTTTGATGATGTCTCTTCACATCCCTGTTGTCCAAGGGAAAATGCAATGGAGACCTGGGATGCCTTCCACACCTTGTGGGCATCCTTAGAGGTCAGGTTAATCTATTTCCAATGTGGCACTGTGTCTGCGATGAGCTGCTTTTAACAGCAGGAGCTGTGAATACATGCCGTCACTGCCAGGGATTCTTTCCAGAGGGGATTTTTTTTCTTTCCTTCTCCCTAATTCAATTCTGCAGCAGCTGCAGTAAAAAGCAGCAGCACACCCTCTCCCTGGATTTTTCTTACTGATTACTAATGCACTGGGCTTTATTTCTTCCTTTTCCATTTGAAACATGTCGCCATGCAACAAATTGTGGACCGTCCAACAAGTAATTCCTTACTAAACTCCTCCTGCCTTGTGCTCTCTCTCTCTCTCTCTCTCTCTCTCTCTCTCTCTCTCTCTCTCTCTCTCTCTCTCTCTCTCTCTCTCTCTCTCTCTCTCTCTGACTCTTAGCACTCCTTCCCTGCCTCGCCCCTCACTGGTGAAATGCATGGGGTGGTGAATGCACACAGGCTCTAGCATGTGTGAGTGCACGTCTGGATTAGCGCACACGGATGTACGCGCGCACCCGCTAGGACACCTCTGGTGCCATGTCTTCGTTTGGGAAGCTCACGGAGTACTTCAGCCTGAGGAAGTCGAGGACCGAGTTCCGCTCAGAGCGGCGGAGTGGCCGGCGCAGTGGCAGCTACTGCTGTAGTGTCAATGAATGCAGGTACTGGAAGGACAGAAATCCACTGCTTCCTCCCGGCACATCTGTGTGTGTGCTTGTGTCTGTGGGTCATTGTGCTCAGGGGAGGCAGGAGGGGGAGGCATTCTTCTTCTGTCATTATTGTGATGGGAACTTGAGGAGAGGGCTGGGGCATGGTGGCATAAATGGTGGCTACGTGTCTTTGTTACTGCACACACGACTCCATCTGTCGTTGGGGTCGGCATGGACCAGGTGCTGAGCATCAGTGTCTGTTCTCAGCTGGGAATGAGTTGTAGTTGTAACCACAACTCAGACATCGGTTCTGTAATTGCATGCATTCATACTTGCTCTTTTCTCCTTGTCTGTCTTTTTTTGTATCAGACTACTGCACCTGTTCTCTCAACTACATTATATTAAAGCTATTGTAGGTAACATGTAAATGGCTGTGGTACCCTTTTAACTAGAACTCTGAGCACTGAGAGCCAAGTATGCTTTGCACAAAGAGCAATGGCTTGTTTAACAGGTTAAGTTCAAAGAGTGTATGTGTGTGGGAGTGATAATGGAGTCTCTTGTTTGCAGACATACCACGTCTGCTGAGATTGAGGGGAACCTAGTGCCATTAACCTCCTTGCATAGGTCCTAACGGCCATCAAGGCTTGCTGGTGCAAAGAGCTGCATATTCATTTTGGGGACAGGATAAAGGTGGTGAAATTTCTACTCCCCCTCCTCTTGCCCCCGCTCCCCCTACAAAGGACACAGGCATACATATAGTTCACTTCATCCCAGGTCATTTGTAATTGCAGTGTACATCAATAAAGGAAGCTGTGTTTGCATATAGAGGTTGTCAGGCTGGTTTAAAATTGCTGGGCTCCGTGTCTCAATACAGCCTTCAGTGGGGGTGGGGGGCTGTTAGGATCATGCCTGGAGATGCCAAGGCAACCCAGATGTATAAGGAATAGTGCACGGGGGATATGATATACATGTTTGGTTGTGTTGCATGTGGAAAATGCTTTGTGTCCATACGTGTGTGATTTATTCTACCACGAGTGTTCAGGCAGTTTGTTGGTGAGTTCGGATGGGGTCTTTGCTGCCTTTGCTACTATTGTTTCTCTTATATTAATTTAAAAGGGATGCTTTTTTGTTGGGTGGGAGCACAGAACATCAGTGACATTCTGATCAACTATCTCTCCCCAAAACTCACCTTCTGACCTGTGTGTGGGACTTGTCTTTTGGAGAGGTGCTAGTGATGGATGCCAGCTTTGTGCAGCAGAAAATATCATTGGAGGGCTTCCAGCTCCAAACACAAGCTGTGCATGGAGGGTGGGGCACTCTCCTGTGTTTGCACTTTTGTTTCTCATCTTTCCCCACGTACATCTGTCTAGTTCTCATCAACTTCATGCTGGGTTTGGCAAGAGAGACATGGTATAAAATGAAATAGTGCTATAGCATCTCTTACAGTTCCCTTGCAAGAGACCCAGGCACTCAGATCCTGTGCTCAGTGTTTAAGTATCTATGCAGATGAGATGATGGGCTTTCACTCATCTTGCTGTTTTGGATCACTTTGTGTGTATTCTTTCTCTTACAACTTTCTTCCTGAATTCTCTGCTCTGCATGGCAGGGGTGAGACAAGAAGACCTATGTGCTGGTGTTGCCACCAGCCATTCACCAGGTTCACCTGGAGAATACAGGGGACAGGACTAACCACTTCCCCCATCTTGTAGTCTAGAGTGCTTGTCCCTAGCTATGGAGTTTTAGATTGGATCATGAGTTTGTAAAACTAAGGAGAGAGCAGAGAAGATCTGATTGTTCCTCTGATGCCCTCCTTCAGTGTAAATTCAGGGCATACCTGATATCAACCTGTATTTCTTTAAAGCACTGGTTCAGGTCTGGTCTTGGGGATGCTTAGGTTTCGGTGGGGAAAAGTTTGCAAGTGCTGGGAAATGGCTTTGTTGCAGCTGGGCACATAAACCAAGGGCTGTGTAGAGAGCAAGCTTGTGCCATGGATGGAGCTTCCTTTTGGTGCAGTCACTGGGTCTCCATAACCTTGTTGCTCCCTATCCTACTGACCCCCACACCTCCATACAGTGGGAAGACGGTCTTGGGTGATACAGACTTCCAGATGTTGGAGTTGGGGAGGAATGGTGCCCTGGGTTGTTCTGCCTTCCCACAGGGATCTCCTCCAAGAGAGACGGAAATTTACCTTCCTGGCTCTGTTACCTTGCATACACTGGAAAATGTTTGATGGTATGGATGTATCTTCGAGCTGTCTTTATGGTGATGTAGGTTACATCTACAGTGGGGTATTTTATCAGTCTAGGGATATAGGTATGTTATACCAGCAAAATATACAGGTACCACAATTTGTCCCCCACAAGCTAGCCTGTACCAGTAGGAGAATGTACTTGCTGTTATAGTAGTGTCTACACTGGGAGATTCTCCTGGCAGAGTAACCCCAGTCAGTGACTATGCATTTTCACACCCTTGGCCAACTTGAGAATGCAGAAGCTGGTAGGGTGGATGTAACTATAGGGGCAGGTTATCCCAGTTATGAAATCAGAATGGAGCAGTAGTGGCACAAGGACATGTTGCCAGTAAAACTGCTTCTGCACTGTGGCCTCTGCCCATATACGCCACGTCCAGATAAGCGTGTTCCAGATGAACATTCATTTGTTCTCCATGCTGCAAGGGAGCTGTGTGTGTGGTGGGGGGAGGAGGTGAAGGTATCCAGAGGTAAAAAAAAACCTCTTAAAAAAAAGCAGAGCAGCACATGCAGGAGCAGCATGTGCCACTCAGAACTGGAGCCTGGGTGGCTGGAGCAGCATTCCGGCTGCCAGCCAGGATTCATGCAACAGGATTGCCGCTGCTGCAGCCCCGGGAAGCCCCCAGGATCTCAGGTAAGGCTGCTGGGGCCAGCCCACTGCCAGCCCCAGGCTCCCCTACCTCACCCAGGGTAACCTGCTGTGTGCCAGAGCATTCATGGCACAGGTATTCCCCGGGGACAACTAGCAGTGGCACAAGGTGTGCCACTGCTAGTTGTTCTCGGGGAACCAAACGTCCACACACACGTGGATGGGGCCAGTGTTGTTGATCTGGGGTATGACTTTTTTTTAAATCCTAAATGGCATTGCTTTGGTGGAGAACTTCACACCTGTAGATCAAGCTTGTATCAGTGAGGAAGGGTAAATTGATTTGAAGGGAAACATTGTCCCTGTCTCTGCACCTTAATTCTCCATTATCATGCATGTCCACCCTTCTTCACATCTGGGCCGCTGCCAGCAAGGGAAGAAATTGGTGTAGTTGGCATTTTATATCCCATGCAGGACATATGTAAATTACTGCGTGCCGCAAGGCAGCAGAGGCTCAAGCCCTTTGCATGCACCTGGTGATATGGTATGTCTCCTTGCTCCCTTGATTGCAAGTAATTGATTACAAAAGTAAAAATAAAATTATGATTGAAGCATGGAACACTTGAAATTAAACTGTCACTTTTCACCCAAATTGATTGGGTGGTATTTTGCCTGTTTTTTTCAACCCTATCTATTTTGGGAAACAAGAATTAAGAATGCTTTCTTTAATTAGTTCTAGCTTCTGTTGTGACACCAAGGCCCCAACTCTGAATACTTAGAAGCCTTCAGAGATCTAACGTATGAAGCAAAGGTAGTAAAAATGTGCTTGTAGGTACCTAAAAGGGTTTGTTCTGCCTGTCAAACCCCACCTGCTCTTTATATGGTAGCTTTCTTTAGCTTTGTGGAGCTGCCTTCTGTGCATATTTCATAGCAGAATGATAATGTTGGCAAAACAGGAATATAAATAGGATGTCCAGATTCCTTATTTGCAGGCTCAAATTAGCTCAGAGGCAAAAAAGCCTAGTTTTCAGACCCCCGTATTGGACTTTTCAGAACTCTATTAGAATCCTGTCAGCTACTTCCATGTTTTCTGCTAGGGAACCAGCGGACCTGTTGCTGTGCTCTAAAACCTGTTTGCCAAACAGGACCAGTAAGACCCAGTTCAAACTGGCATTCTCACTAAAGAAAATAAGCTAGTATGAGTTTTGTGTGGTGCTTCTCATGTTCAAGGGACTTTACGCTTATTAACAAATAGGATGCCTTCTGTCTTTAAAATTTCTGCTTTTTTTAAATAGGCCCAGGGATGCAAACTCACCTGTCTCTGAGAGGTTAGGCAGAAAGTATTGCATTTGCAAACTTGAGGGACTGTGCCTGTATTAGCAGAACTCAAATCACAGCTTGGTAGAGGGCTGCTTTTCCAGAGCAGCCTCTGCTTGCTAAAGCAGTGCATGAGTAGGTGGTGCTCAGGTTTCCTGCACTCATTACTGCCCATGACCTGCAGCACCTAGCAAGTTTTCAGTCCAGAGCTGTAGTCACAGAGCTGTATTCTGACCTACAGCTCCCCTTGTTCTCATTCCATATCTCCCCTAGACAGAAACTTCCAGCTATGCTCAGTGATGAGGGGGTTTATAGTGGTGGCTTTAAAAAAAATACTTAAATCAAATGGATAACAAGGTCTTCTGAGGGGAAGGGTTAGGGTTTGTCAGCTCAATTCTCAAGAGAGCAGAAAGTGGAATCTCAGTAGAACTCACTCTGAGATTATGAAGGAAGCATGCACACTTGTCATTGGAAAGCAATCTCAAAAATGAGTGGAAAACTGCTTTTGTGTGGAACTTGTCCATCTGTGGAAAATGTAAAGGAATTAACAATGGATGGGCTAGCTCTCTAAATGATATCAATTCATGGAGCCCCATTGGCGTACACTAGCTGAGGGGGTAATGCAACATATGAACTGTCAGACTGCTGTGTGTTATGTGACTACACGGGAAGGAGTAAGCAGCTGAAAACAGATTTTATTTGAGCAGGGGTTCTTGGCTGCCATGGCAGCTCATAGGCTGGAGCAGCAGATGTCAATCATGTTGCAGATGCAACATGCCCTGGTTTCTGGTTGAAGGACTCCATCCATCTCACTGCTGCTGAGATTATTTGCCTAGAGCCTGGCTACCAGACTGCATGAATTTTGGTGTGGAGGGGGGGCAGTCCACAGTTGATCTCCACGAAAAGGCAGAGCTCCTAAATACTTACTTCACATCAGTGTTGCTGAAATCAGGCAGGAAGTGTTCACCTGTCCAGAGGCCCAGGTAATATGGGGAAGACAACAGTCCACGTGAAATCAGTCCAAACAGGTGAGGGTACTCTTAGAACATTTGGACTTGTTCAAGTCTGCTGGGCCAGATGACCTGGATCCGAGAGTCCTGAAAGAACTAGCTGAGCTCATAGCAGGGCCTCTAGCAAAGCTGTTTGAAGAGTCATGGAACTCAGGAGTGGTCCTGAATGACTGGAAGAGGCCTAACATGGTACCCATTTTTAAGCAAGGGAAGAACGACAACCCTGCAAACTACAAACTGGTTAATCTAACCCCGGTCCTGGGAAAAATCTTTGAAAAAATTGTCAAGGAGGCCATCAACCACAAGCTCGTAACTTGTGGGGTATTAAGAAGCAATCAGCATGGCTTTGTCGAGGGTAGGTCATACCTAACAAACCTGGTGTCCTTTTATGACCAGGTAACTAACCAGCTGGACAAAGGATGTGAAGTTGTGACATCATTTACCTAGACTTCAGCAAGGCCTTTGATACTGTCTCCCATGAGATCTTTCAATTAAGCTGGAGGGTACTGGCCTAGACCAGTCTACGGTGAGGTGGGTTGGCAATTGGCTCAGAGGTCGATCCCAGAGAGTTGTAATTGATGGGATGGCCTCATCCTGGAGGGCTGTCTTGAGTGGCGTCCCTCAGGGATCAGTGCTTGGGCCCGTGCTCTTTAACATCTTTTTCAATGACTTGAATGAGGGGGTGGAAAGCACAATGATCAAGTTTGTGGATGACACCAAGCTGTGAGGAAATGTGGGCAGATCTGAGGATAGGGTAAGGTTCCAGGATGACCTTGACAGACTGGTCCTATTGGCTGAACGCAGTCAGATGAGGTTCAATAGGGACAAGTGCCGGGTCCTTCATTTGGGTAGGAAGAACCTTCACCACAACTATACAATGGGTGGTGGCCCACTGGCTGGCACAGCATCTAAAAGGGACCTGGAGGTGACAGCTGACCAGAACATGAAGATGAGCCAACAGTGCGATGAAGTTGCTAGCAGGGCAAATAGAGCTCTGGTGTGCATCAGCCAACTTGTTGCAAACAGATCCAGAGAGGTGCTCCTCACCCTCTATTTGGTGTTGGTGAGGCCACAGCTGGAGTACTGTCCAGTTCTGGGCACCGCACTTCAGGAAGGATGTGGATAAGCTCAAAAGAGTACCGAGAAGGGCCACCCATATGATCAGGGTCCTGGAGGATAGACTCTGGGAACTGGGTTTGTTTAGTCTGAGCAAGAGAAGACTGAGAGGTGACTTGGTAGCTGCCTACAAATATGTCAAGAGTGAACACCAAGGTCTAGGGGAGCAACTCTTCAGAAAGGCACCCCCAGGGAGGACGAGAACCAACAGGCATAGGCTAATTGAGGAAAAAGTTAGGTTGGACATTAGGAAAAACGTCTTTTCCGTAAGGGTATCAAGAATCTGGAACACGCTCCTAGCAGAGGTGGTGCAGTTGCCATCCTTGGAGATGTTCAAGAGGAGGCTGGACAAGCATTTCTTTGAGCTCGTTTGAGCCCAACTACCACCTGCCCATGGCAGGGGATCATGGACTTGATGATCTTATAGGCCCCTTCCAGTACTTGATTCTATGAACCTCACCCTTTGGTTTAGTTTTACACTGTCAGTTTCTCTGCATATCTGCAAGACTATTAACAGAGTTTGACTTTTTGATACAAAAAGCTGTGACCTAAAGCAAAAAAAGGTGATCTAAAATGTATTCTTTATACTTACAGGTTACCTTTAAACCATTTTAAAGGCACTTAAAATGGGAGCATCCACACATTTAAGGGTGTTAAATGGTGCTAAGTGCCCTCTAACTGTCTTAAAGGTATGTCACTTTGGGCAAGGGTTATCTTTGAGTCATTCTGCCTAGATCATGCTACCTAAGATATTGTTAGTCTGCTCCATGGAGATAACAACCAATTTGCAGTTATCCAGCATTCCAGGGTGCACAGCTCCTAGCCCTTCTACCCTGGGCAAACTTTCCACCCTCACAAACTCTACTGCCTACAGGGTGGTACTGGCCCCAAGCCACCTGTCTCCTTTGGGTATGACCCCAGCACACATGGTGCCACCCTGCCATCTCCAAGGACCCCAGGACACCCAATCTGGGCTCCTGTGCTGGGGGCCAAGCATGTGGCTCTCCCCTCAGAGGGCTAAGCCTTTTCCTTATATCTGGGTGGCTCTTCTCTCATTCATGCTTGAGATGTTGCTAACTGTAAAACCCATTCTGCTCATAGAAAGATTTAAGAGCTCTGATTCCCCCATCTATCCAGCGTAGACAGCAGAGGGGCACTGTAGGCAGGTGATGGCATATATGGTATGGGTCGAGGGTCAGGCGAGTGAATCTTGGATGTCATAATCTGTGTTATTTGGGTCAGTGATGATGTGGTATGTATTGCTGAGAGAGCACAACCTGCATCTGGGTCTGATGCAAAGGCCTGGTGCCTCTGTGAAAGTAGGAGTTAGATAGCTTGTTGCTTGAGAGATGCCATTTGAAGTTGTGGGGGCTGTCTGCAAGCCAGGACTGACCTTCATTGTTATACAGTGAAACTTTAAAAGTCGACTCAAACTTGAAATTGTGGAACAAGAAATCATCCACAGGCTGGATTGTATTGAATACTGTTCTAAACGGGGACTACAGATTCTTATCCTACTACCTGCATTAGCTTTTGTGACCCCTTTGTCCCTATGGGTTTCTTACTTTTTTGCCTCTTTCAGCACTGTCCCTTCCTCCCCACTTTTCTTTCCCTCCTTCCCTTCCCTGCCTTTTATATTCAAATCACTCTCTATTTGATAGCCTGCTCTGTGCATGTCCTTTCGTGGCATCATTTGAGTGACCTCTGACAAGAACTTACTTGCTTACTGGCACCATGAACCTCACAGACAGAAACTTCCTTTTCCTTTTCCCCCTTTAGGTGTATTAGTCTTAAAGAAACAGGATCAGAATGTAACAGAGTCAGAAAGAGAGTTGTGGAGCAGCCACATTTCCCAACAGGGACATTTATTCGATGAAACTTTCAAGCCTGACTTTTTACCTGGAAGGGACCTTGTTAAGATCATCAGGTTCAGCCCCCTACCCAAGGGGCAGGAAGTCAGCTAGGGTCAAAGGATCCCAGCAAGACAGACATCCAAATGTTTCTTGAAAGTGTCCGGAGTAGGTGCTTGGACCACCTCTGGGGGGAGTCTATTCCAGGCCTTGTGGAGCTCAGACAGTAAAGAAGTTTTTCATTATATCCAGTCTAAAATGGTCTTTCATTAATGTTTAAAATAATTTCCTGTTTTGTAGTACGCTGAGTGAAATGAGACCCTGAACCCAACATTGTTGTTAATATTGTGGCATTAAAATACTGACCAGCATGGGAGCTTAAGGTGTGCAACATCCAGAAACCCTAGGTCTGCATCCCATCTGCTGAGTGCATTGGCAGTGAACAGCAAACGGTTCATGTTATAAAAGGAGGATTGCAATGACTTGAGTGGGAACTTGGCTAGGGCTCTGGGTTTTACACCCTGTCCATTGTCCAAAAAATTCTGTACACTTTTAGTCACTACAAGTGGGTCAGAGCCGGAGTTTCACATGTCACCTAAAAGGCAAATATGCAGTCTGAAACAGGGATATCAAATTTGCCCAGCCTGTTGGGTTGGATCTGGGCCAGATCTGGACCCACCTCTGGTGGTGGGGCAAGCAGTAGTGATATAGTGTATGGGTTAATACATACAAACTCTGTGGTAGCCCTCTCTCACCCTCTCTCCACACACCCCCTAACCCCCAGCTGCTGAAAGGTATCCCCAGTGGGCCTCTGTACCCTGGATTCCAGTGGTGGGCCCTGCATTTGAATTCCTGGCTTGTTGAGGAGTCCCATGACCTGGATGAAATACTTTTGCAAGCTGGATCTGTTGAGCCATATCTTTGAGAAGTGGAAGTGTAGGTATGTTACACACAGAGATCACAGGATTGCGTTCTGAAATGCTGCTTTTGTTTAAAAATGCACCTACGTGGTTTTAGAAAGGGTAACAAAAACAAGGTTAAATCACCGGAGGACACAATGGCAGATTTTGTTTCAGGCTGCAGTAAACATTTGGGGCATGAATATTTTTTGTTTTTGTTTGTTTTTTCCAGTTTTTGGTTGGGCAGCCACACCAAGAAATCCAGCATTTACCCTCCTCTGCTTGCAGCCTTGCCTGGGAAATGCAGCAGAGACAGGCTGTTTGCTTCATGCCATTGTGTGTGGGTTGAATGTAACCCATCAAAAATGTTACCTCAAGTAGATAGCAAGTGCCTCACTGCCTATAAATACATTAGGGCAGTTCTTAAGTAGGGCATGGTTTTCAACCTTCAGTGCCAAAAGCTAAACTCTTAAAATGCATAGGTAGGCACCCAGTTATGAAATGGTGCTGGCACCCAGTTATGAAATTTTTCCATGGTGCTGAGCACTTGTAAATACCACAGTGTTCATAGGGATGCAGCGTTTTATCAGCTTTTGAGAATCAGATTCATGTCATTCTGACACCTAAATATGAATTTAGCAGCTTAGCTCTAGGCACAGATTGTCAATTTTGGCCATAGCATCTACTTTTAGACTTACTGAGGTGAAACCTTGAAACCAGCTCATGGTTTGGCATTTTTGATTGCAGCTGTATGCAGGAAGAATGCCACAGTGCTAGGCTATTGTGTGTTTCACTGCACAACATACATGCTGATGGGTGAAGCTGTTTGCTTCAAAATCAGATATATTTCTGTAAACATAGGAGTAGTGTGTGTTCACTCTCAACCCTTTCCTCCCCTGTATGTAATGCTGTGCAGATGCCAGTCCTCCCTTAGATTGGCTTTGTCACAGCACTAGGACTTATGGATGTAGTTCTTCTAATGGTCACTTTGGGCTGAGGTGGAATATTTTGCCTCTACAGCTATTACCTGTAGTCTAACTAACTCTGTGCTGATGGTGATGTACTGATGTGTGCTGATGGAAGACCCATCCCCTTTCCCTTTGTCACCTTTTCCCCCTGGCTGTATAGGCTCTGATTTCCCAGTGCCTCAAGAATATGACAAGCCACCAGACATAACCTGTTCTATTTTAGCACAAGAGTGATGATGCCAAGGGAAGAAATGACATTTAGCTTTGGTTGCTTGATTGGGTTGCTTGAGCTTTGTTTATTTAAACCTAAAGAGGCTTTTAGCTGAGCTCTGTGTGGCTTTTCCCTACTGTCGGTTTTCTCAGGTTGTTTTACATCATTCGATAATTTTGATTTAGCAACAAGAAAATTAGAGATAGGTTGGGCTGAAAAATGCTGTCTTCCAAGTGAATGTGTCCTTTCAAACTTACTTTAGGATTGTTTCACCAGTCGGCAGCTGACAAATCTTACAAAGCTGATCTTAAGACTCTTATTATCAGACAGTGACACCTGAGATGCTGGATTCTCACATACCCTCCAGAGGCAGGTTAGAAGTAGAAGCAGGCTGTGCAACTGGCTTTTCATCTTTGGAAATGTGTTTAAATTTGGTAACCCTTTGAAATCAGCTAGGTAACCTTGCTGCTGATTTTCAGTAACATCTCATTTTGCATGGCTTGGGAGGAGGACAAATTCTGCCTTGGATGCGCAAGGCTGGCATGTGATGAGCCAGAGTTGGAGTGCTTGGCAAAGCAGAACTTGAGGTGGCTTGGCTCTTCTCAATGTGCTGTGTGCCCATTTCATTAGGAAACACTAACAATCTGGAGTAGCAAAATAGGAAAGTACAGTAATTGTACCACACACCCAGAGCTCTGACTGTAAGCGAGGTGGGTACTGCTGAGTAGGGAGGAGCTGAATGCTTGCCTTTGAATCCAGGAAAAACAGCCAAAAATGACAATAGGCAATGTATAATTTGCGTACATGTATGAGTGGATTTCAAAGTATAACACATACTACCAAGAAAGGCTCTGTGTGGCTCTACCAATCCTCAGTGACTGTTAAGACCTAATAGGACTTCACCCCCTTTAATTTCTTAATCCGTAGCATAACTTGCAGTGGGCAACTGAGTCATGAGCCCCAGGTGCCGAGTTAGAAGGGATCCCAGCTCTGGGAGGAAAGTTGGGGCAAAGGCAGAGGAAAGGACAGGATTTGGAGTGGGCTCGAGGGTTTGGCTGTAGGGAGCAAGGACACTCCTCACCTAAGAAGTCACTGCCGTGAGGGGAGGTGTCACTGAAATTAGTGTTGTCAGGTCCTGGTGGGGACAGGATTTGGTAGCAACTGGACGTCCCCTCCCTCACAGCTGAGTTACTGGTGCTTGCACCCAGGGCACAAATCTTACCAGTTGCACATCTGTTCCTAACATTACATTAGATCTAGTAATATACCAGCAGAGGGACATGGCATAAACTGAGGCAGTGTTGGGCTTTTCCCAGTACCCTTGCTTTTCTCTGGGAGAACTCGATACTCTCTTGTGGCAGTAGGAATGATAACATCTAAAGCATCTCTGGCTTCAATGGGCACACTCCAAGGGCTTGGTCCAGGCACCTGAAGCCTTTGAGGAGTCTAAGCCTGAACCTTCTGGCTGGCCCCAAAGCCTTGTTTGAATTCCCTGCTCCTGTCCTCAAATGTATGGGTGTTTTTGGATTGAAGTTCATGTGTGGTGGGTCAGACCCTTTACAATACTTCATAATTAATAATAAGCTTCCTTTTTTAGTAGGCTCAGTCATTCAGGACAGGTCATGAGTTGTTCAAGGGGTAGCAGTTAATGGTGAGAGGATTTTAGTTGGTTTTATCCAAACTGTGCAGAAAATCAGAAGTAATGCAGACCACCTTTAATTGTGGAATAAGGCAGCGGAAGCAGGAGGGAAGGAAAGCTATATTGGTATTAAGGGAAATTAGACACGTAGCATGACTGGAGAAAACTTGCTTCTCTTTCAGCAGAAAATCTTGGCTCATGAGTCACCGTTGCTAGAAAGAATGTTTGATTCTTAATTCATCCACTGCTGAGCCCCTGAGTCACAGCAGGGTGGGCGGGCGGGCGGGCAGCGAAGCGCCGACAGTGCACACTGTGGCCTGGATGCTGGGAGAAGGAAGGAAGCAATTTCAGAAGTGGGATGTAAATACTAACGACTTGATTATAGGTTGCGGCTGGGAGATACTCCCTGAAAGAAAGAGACTTCTGAAGGGAGAAAGTAGGGAGTGGTTGTAGTTTTCCTCAGCGACCAGCTCCAATCCTCTCTTGGTCTCTCAGTGCTGTTCCTTTCAACAGTGTGCTGTGTTGTCCAGGGGAGACAGTGCAGCCCAAGCTTTGTGCCTGGCAGGCCAGAATCACCTTTTCATGTTGATTTCAGATGCATTTTGCTTTCTGGCTCTTAAGGGAGACCATGAGAGAGCTAGTCTG
>NW_005841839.1:6273945-6280009 GCF_000455745.1 Alligator sinensis | reverse complement strand
GAATGGCAGCATATTCTATCAAAGGGAAAGGGATGAGCTCCCGTACATCTTTCTGCCTTTACGAGGAATCTAGTACCTGTATGATCTGCATAGAAGAAGAGATTGCATAGGACAGTGCTTGGTACCTTTTGAGTTGGAGCAGCCATATATAGCAATAGTTTTGTGTGTGGTAGGGAGATGCAAATGAAGTGCTGCACTGATTGATGCAATACACCTGCTTGCAGAAGACACAGGAATAGCAGAGTGAAATGTCAACTGCAGTGGTCCGGATGGTGGGGGCAAAATCATTATCACATGACCAGGCAGGAAGGATGGAGATCAGGTTTTGTTTCTTTTTACATAAGTAAGATTGCTGCCTAACTCATCAATAGCACTTTCAACCTTGAAGGGCTTTACCAAGAAGATAGGTGTCATCACCAGCCTCTTCCACATGGGGAAAGAAAACTGAGTCACAGGGTAGAGAAATAGTTCACATCCCAGTGGGCTGGTGCCAGACTGTGGAAATAGAACTTAGGACCTTGGAGTCCCTGTGCTTTGTCCAGGAGACTTCACCACCTCCCTTGTTATCCAAATGGGCATCCATTTCCTTTGTGCAATAGTTGCAGGTGGGTAGCAGGTACTGCAGCAGCAAATGGACTTGAGGTTTGTTGTTCCTCTGCTCCAGGTATCGGGGAAATAGCTTCTAAGAGAAGAACAGAAATAGTCTAACTAAAAACTAAATGCTTTGACTTTTTGTATTTTATTTTGCCTTTTTTGTATATGAACAATTCTTCAAAATGGATGCAATTTTTTGAGATGTCAGTGAATCTGCTCTAAACAAACAAACAAACTGGGGGGAAAATTTCCCTTTGGCAATTGTTTTTTGGGGCTAGAGCTATTTTTCTGGCCTGGGCATAGTTATAAAGGGCATATTGGGATGCTCTGTTGGTCTCAAGAGCAGACCCTAAGTGGAAAAGGTCATTTACTCATGCAGTTTGTGTGGACAAGGTCTGCATCCAACTGCCAACTGACTGCAAGGCTTTCCTGAGCCTTGGACATCCTCCCCTAGCTGTGCTTCAACTCAAGCCCCTGAGCACTCCTGTCTGTGTGGCTGCTGAATACTTTCTGATTGCTGTTCACAAACGATCACCTCTTTCTTGCAACGGGGTTGATGTTTGTACAGTTCTGCAAGTCTGTTATTTGCTTGGCCATCGCTACAGGGTGCATTGAATTAAAATAATGGTTTAGGTTGAGAAGACCAAATTTTGAGCTACGTCTTATCCTCTCCTGTCCATCCGCAAAATTTATGTTGTCCTTGTTTGCTAGTTGTTTTAACAAATGCTTCAGTCCTGGCACCTTTACAACAAATCAGTAAAATTTAGGTTATGCCTCAGGAAATGTGTCCTGGCACATTACAGAAGAACTGAGGGGCACAACACAGTACTGAGGCTTGTGTGAGTGATAACACCCCGTTCCATAACAAAGAGCAGGAGCCACTCAGGACGTGATTATTTACGTCTAATACTAAGAGAAGCCCTCCAAAGGCATTAGAGCCCCAGTGTACTAGTACATAGAAACCAACAGAGGCAGCTCCTGCCCCAGAGTCTCGTAGTCTAAAAATGGACGAGGCATAGAGTTGGCAAATATGCTGTAGGGAACAGCCTTGCACACACACAGTGAAAAGGAAGGACCAAATGGGATCTAATCTTCTAGTTTGCATCCATCTCTGCCTTGGATAATATTGGTGCCGACAGCTCTGGCTTCATGGATAGACCCTACAGTAACAGGCCATCCAGCGTGCCAGGGACAAGCATCATTTTTGGGTAAGGGAATACATTTCTGCTTCTGTCAGAGCATAAAAGTTAATAGCAACAGCAAAGACTCTGTGTTAACCCTTTAACAGTGTGCTATGTAAATGATATACAAGTTGTTACGCAGACTTGTCAGCCAGGGAAGGGAAAATAACCCCTCAGCTACCACTGTACATCTTAACTTCCTGGTTGCTAGGGCTTGCCTTATTTCCCAGGCTTAGAACCAACATAAATCAAGTCACATGATAATCACTGAGGCCTTCTCAACGGCCAGGTGGGAGCAGAGGTTTTATGCCCTTTCCTCATAGAAGCAGTTTGCCTTCCTCTTCCCAGGAAGCCATTAACCCCTAACATTCCTGAGCACCTTTATACCTTATCATATGCTGCTAGCTGAAGCTTCACAGGCCTGGTCCAATCTGCTGTGCAGAGCTGGTCATACTCTGGGCTCTTGGGCTCAAGTGTGCCATACCGTGGCAGTCTACAGTCTCTCTCACCACCAGTGCTTCTATCGTTCCTACCCCCCATGTGCATGCAGCCTGTGACCACAGCTGGGGTTTCTTGCTTCCCTTTCTTCTCCCTTGCTTGTGTTCCCCTATACCTGGTGCTGTTCTTCCATTATACACCTCTCCAACAAGGACTTCTTCTGCCTGATGGTTGGGATGCTGAAGGCCTGACTCTCCAACTTACAAAAAGTGCTTCCAGCTGCACTTAATCCATCCTGTCTTCCCAAAATTAATGGATCAGAAGCTACCAAAGCCACTTACCTTGACTGTTTGCCATTTTAGGATAGTGCATGTCCTTGCGCAGGTGTCACTTTCTGGGTCAGTTCAGGATTAGTCTCATTAAAGCTGGGTGGGTGCATTTCCCTAGAAGAGGCCAATAGTGGAATGAATTTCTTTGTATCTTGTTGTCACTATGCTGTTTTCAGGAGGAGAAATGTCTTGGTATGGAGTATTAATTAATTCCTACAGTGCTCATGTTGTGCTGGGCTGTAAAGTAAGCAATGGGGTGCTGAGTTTTAAAAATGTGAACAGTTTGTCTTCCTAAATCAGGTGAGGAAAAGGGATAAAAGAGCAGAGAGAGAAAAAAGAGCACCTGCTTGTCTTCTATTGTGGGAGGTGGAGATGTGGCACCGTGCCTCCCGGTGGAGAGTCATTCATCTGCCTCCTGGGATTTTACAAACCTTCACAATTGTGTGTTTCATTTGGAAATGGGCAAGTGCTGCTGAAAGGCTCTATATTGTCAGCACTGTGGAGCCAGGGCTACATTATTGTATTCTCTGTGACCAAGCTCTAGATCACCTTTATGCTTCATAGCTTTTGGAGTAGCTAGTGGTCTGCTGTTCCCTGGGTAAGCTGGAGCAGTCACAGGGCTGTGTTCACTTGACACAGCTCCTAGGTTGCAGAGAATTAGCCCTTGTGTACTGTATGCTGACCTACCTTTGGCTGAGATCTGAAAGCAGGGTCAGGGCAGAGCCCTTATGCCAGCCAAGGAGAGCCCCTTTAGTAGGGGGATTCTTGGAAGGCCATTTCTGCCCCTTTACACTGCCAGAGCTGTGTCAATGGGGCCTAAGGTAATTGGGAATAGATACCAGAATCACTGTTCACCAAATGAGTGCCCGGCCACTAAACCCCGATCTAAAGGTAACATCTCTGGGGATGACAGTCTGTGGCTCCTCTGTTGAGACTGCCAGCGAGAATGCAGGCTTCAACTGGGTTTTTGATGGGTTTGCTTGAACAGTAGAAACTGGACATGCCTTGTTGCTTGCATGCCATCAGGTGTCTTCTCCAGAAAACCTTTGGTTGCCACTGAGACGAGACAAATCTGAGCTGGTGAATAAAGGTGAGAACCTCTGTCTCGCTTCCTTCTGGTTTTGAAGGAGTATTATTAGAAGACTTGGTAAATGACAAGCCACAGAGTGGTCAGACATGGTTCATGGCTTCCTGTGCTTCTGCCATGCCTAGGTGGTCAGGATTAGTCTCATTAAAACTGAAGGTTGATCAAAGAGTGAGCTCTTTGCACGCACAGGCGCCATGGGCTGAGTTTAATTTCTGATGTCTTTAGATTGTTCATTCTCTGTTCTTTTTCTGTTGGAAAACAGATAAAATGTATTAACTCCCACGCCATCCAGAACAGACAAGCGCATGCCAAGTGCAGCTCTTGCACAGATTCCCACTTTCACAAAAGCACATTATTTTGCACTTGTTAGATTATTGATTACCTCTTCATTAAAAGCAGTTCCTTTGGTAGGTAACTGTAAAACCCAAGGAACATAACACCTGTCACATTAGATCAGACTGTTGTCCATCCAGTTGTGCTGTCCTGTCTTTGGCAGTAACCAACAGCTGATGCTTTTGAGAAAATGGGAAACAAACAAAATTTCCATATGAAATATTAAATTCTGCAGTGCTGCCCATGGGATTAAAAAAAAAGATTTTTTTTAAGGCCTCATGGTAAAATCTTTTCTGACCAGAAGTGTGAGGCTGTATGGTTTTTATCAGCTGGTCATCTGTGACTGCTACAGTATTGTTAATCCCGAGTACTCAAAAATCATGAATATTTTGAATCACTCAAATTCATGAGTTGTTTTTTCTTAAATATATATATATATAAAGACATTTTAAAAATATAAAGCCCCAGCTCCAGGTCATAAATGTTTATCTCTTGGTAAAAGATAGAAGCTGTAGCAAAATCTGGTAATGCATAAGTTTGTGACAGACTCCTTCAGAGTTACTAGCAGGTCATAGCCCCTGAGCAGTAGGGCTGTGCGAGGCTTTGGATCCGGAGAAGCTTTGGACACTTTAGCGTCCGAAGCAGCATGTCTGGATAGAAGAGCTGGCTTCATTAGGCTTTCCAAAGCAGTTTGGAGCTTCTGACCCGCTTCGGAGCCACTTCGGAGATTCCGCTATAGGGTATAATGGAGAATCAATGAAATATCTATAACTTTGTTGTTTTTTGTCTGATTTGGATGAAACTTGCAGGGGTAGTCGCCTCTGCTGAGAGCATGAAGCCTGCCAAGTTTCAAGGAGATGGCTTGGGGGAATCTGCACTCCAAATTCCTGAAAGCAAAACTCATGTCACGTGTATGAGTTACACCACAGGAGGGTGAAAACTGCAGCCCCTGCTGAGGCCACAAAGTCTGTCAAGTTTCAAGGAGATGGCTTGGGGGAATCTGCACTCCAAATTCCTGAAAGCAAAACTCATGTCACGTGTATGAGTTACACCACAGGAGGGTGAAAACTGCAGCCCCTGCTGAGGCCACTAAGCCTGCCAGCTGTGAAGGAGATAGGTGCAGGGATTTGGGAGGAACTGCACCTCAAGCTGCTGACAGGCAAAACTCATGAGATAGATGACCCTGTGCATGTTAAGGTGCAGCAGGGTGAAAGCTGCAGGCCTGCTAGCCCTTGCTGAGGCCACTAAGCCTGCCAGCTGTGAAGGAGATAAGTGCAGGGGGGTTCTGGGGCCCTGCACCCCTAGCTGGTTACAGACAAAACTCATGACGTGGGTGCTTGTGCAACTGTCTGTGTCTGTTTTGGGGCAGTTGATTGTCTGTATTGATTATTTCCTCTCCTTAGTTTGTGGTTTTGTAGGTGTTAATCCTTGCTCATTAACTCATTCTGTAGTAGCTAGGTACTGTGTATTGAGCTGGTCCCTGAGTGTATCATGATTAATTGCAGGGGTTTAGGTTGTAGCTGTGTTGGTCTAAGGATATAGGCAGACAAGGTTCCTTGGGTGAATTTGATATCTTTTATTAGACCAATCCAAATGGTTGGAGAATTAAGCAAGCTTTCGGGTTCAAAAACCCTTTGTCAGGCTAAGGAAGCTGCAGCAGTTGGTGTGTGCTCTTCCTGGATGGAATGAAAAGTAAAGAAGCCAGGGGCTGGGCTGGGCTGGGCTGGGGAGTCAGTTGCCAGGCAGATTGTAATGTATCAAAAATCCAATGTCTGTGTTTAGTCCCTGATCTCTAGTATCCAGCAGGTTGATGAAATGGAGCTCATAGGCTCGTCTCTGGGAAGTGTTGTGTAAGTTTCCCTTGAGGATCAGGACTGAGAGATTGAAGAGAGAGTGGCCCTCCTGTGAGAAATGTGCCCCCACCGGTAATTGGGTGTTTCTGTCTTTGATGGATTTCCGGTGTGCGTTCATTCTGGTGCGCAGTTGTTGTCTGGTCTCTCCTACATATCTTCCATCAGGGCATTTGGTGCATTGGATGAGGTATACTACATTCCTGGAGGTGCAGCTGTAAGATCCTGGGATGCTGATGGCTCTGTTGTGGG
>NW_005841839.1:6237723-6272235 GCF_000455745.1 Alligator sinensis | reverse complement strand
GCTTTCACCCTGAGGCACCTTAACACACGCAGTGTCACCCATGTCACAAGTTTTGCTTGTCTGCAGCTTGAGGTACAGTTCCTCCCGAACCCCTGCACTTATTTCCTTGAAACTTGGCAGGCTTTGTGGCCTCAGCAGGGGCTACTACCCCTGCAGTTTTCACCCCCCTGTGGTGTAACACATACACATGACATGAGTTTTGCTTTCAAGAATTTGGGGTGCAGTTCCCCCCAAGCCCCTGCACCGATCTTCTTGAAAGTTGGCAGGCTTCATGCTCTCAGCAGAGGCGATCATCCCTGCAAGTTTCATCCAAATCAGACAAAAAACCCAACAAAGTTATAGATACTTCATTGATTCCCCATTATACCCTATGGCCGGATCTCCAAGGTGGCTCCAAAGCTTCGGTGCCGCTTCGGCCGGATTGAAGCAGGAAACCGATCCGGAGCTCCGGATCAAATCCCTGGCATCCAAAGCGGCTGGATCTGAAGCTGGATCAAATATCTGCCTACTCGCACAGGCCTACTGAGCAGTGCTAAGGATGCTGCCTCCTGCTGTGTCAAATCATTGGGTAAGGTATGAGTACTTTTAACATCATGTGAGAAGAGGTACTGTCACGAATAGCATAACTAATGTATTTATTGTTAAATTTGCCAAGCCTTTTAATTTTGTCGCAAATACTTGTCTCCTGATTTCCTTGTGCTTCATTTGAATTTGCCTTCTACATTTTCAAGGGGAGAAACTGTGGATATTTGGGGTCTTGTCTGAGCTTGCTTTGTTCTGAGAGGTAAAGCATGATTCTGGGGTCCAGGTGATCTAGGCTCTAGTCCTGCAGTTGATGCTTCTTGCTTGGTGCCAAGGGGAGATTTCTTAACTTCTCTGTATGTTAGTTAACCGCACTCATGCACTGGAGCTGAGGTTATTAATTTAGAAAAGCTAAATATTTACCTAGTTAAGGTTGAGAAAATTAATTTGCTTTGTTCTTATCTTATGGTTTCTCATCCTTGGGGTAGAGTTGGTGCCTTTTCACAATTCCCTGTGATGCCAACCTTCCTCTATGTCCCTTAACACTGCAACAACTTCTTAATGGTGGGAGTGTTCTTGATGATACCTTGCAGCAGGGTGGCCTGCCTCTTTTAGGACCAGGATAAGAGAACCAGGGAGCAGACTCTGCTAGTTAAGAGGGGATCCAGCTTGGAGGCTAGAGAGTTCTTAGCAGGGTAAAGGGGAAGAAACACCTGCCCCAGAGCTCCACTGTGGAACAAGGGGCGCTTGCTTGTGGGTTGTTGCTTGGACTGTATTTCTCTTGTTTGAGAATAAATGAGCCAAAGACACTGCAAACAGAACAGTTATGTGGTTGACTCGTGCCCAGGCTGGCACATCAGGGTCTGACTTACAGTCCATCCCACCCCTCACCTTGTGCATAGCTTTTTTTCTTTCTTTCTAGCCTGTAAGACACTGGATGAGCATTTAATACTGATAAAACATGATACATAAGTATACAGAATAAAGACTGTGCTTTTCTGTTCCTCCAAACCCAGCCCAACACTCCTTTCTTTTGCAAATGGGCTGGCACTGGTTCACCCTGCTTCTTATCAACTACTTGGGTTGCTAGGCTGTTGAAGTACACCTTCCCTTTTCTCTTTCTGCAATGAAAACACATCACATCTGGCCCAGGAACTGCCAGAGCAGAAATTAAAGTTGGCATCACACTCCATTCATTGCACTTTGCTGATCTTGGTCATTGGAGAAATGGAGCACCCAGATCTTAGTGTCACTGGGAGTGTTGGGTCTGCCCCTTACTTTGGGGTGTTTACAGCTCTGAACCAGGGACACCCAGTAGCATGAACCTAGACTCCAGTACTGTGAAGAGAATGAGGAGAGTGGACTTCTCTGCCCTGTGGAGTCCCTTGAGCAGGGTTGGGCAGTTATTTGGGCCTGTGGGCCACATAGGCAGTTTTGCTGAACTGTCACAGGCTGGGCCAGCAACCCCCACTCCCCAATGTGCAACAGCTCACCAAAACTCCCTATGTGGGATGGGGCCAGGGGTGGGCGGGGAAGGGTTTTTAGGAGGGGGACAGGTGGGCAAAGCTTGGGATCACAAGGTGGGGTTGTGGGGCAGTGATAGCACAGGGCCAGGGCTTGGGGCAGAGCCATGATCTGCTGCCTGCACAGCCCTGTAATGGGCATGGGTTCTGCAGGCAGGAGCACGCAGGGAGCGGATCACGGCTCTTCCCTCGTCCCCAGCCCTGCGCTGTCATCACCCTAAGATCCTGGCCCCAGACACAGCTCCCTGCCTGCCTGCAGCTGTCTGCCTGGCCATGCGTTCTGCCCGTGTGGGTTGTGGCTGGTCTCCACGGAGACCTCAGGATTGTGGGATGGTGACAGCACAGGGCTGGGGATGAGCCATGATCTGCTCCCTGCACATCCCTGCCTGCAGAACCAGCACCCGTTGCAGGGACATGTGGGCAGCAGATCATGACTCTGCCCTGACCCTAGTCCCACACTGTAATTGCTCTGTGATCCTGGGGTCTTCATGGAGACTGGCCAGGAACTGTGCAGCCAGGCGGACAGGATGGGGCCGCGGACGAGAAGGGAGCTGCATCTGGGGCCAGGTCTGGGATCTTGGGGTGGTGCCAGTGTAAGGCTGGGGCTTGGGGTAGAGCCACGATCTGCTCCCTGCACACCCCTGCCTACAGAACTTGCACCTGTTGCAGGGCTATGCAGGGACCAGATCGTGACCCTGCCCCAGTCCCAGCCCCGTGCTGTCACTGCCCCAAGATCCCGGGGTCTCCCTGACCCCACATGCCTGTCTCACTCTCGGATGCCGTACTCCACCTGCTCGCGGCCCTATTCCAACCACATGGCTGAGCACCCTGCCAGGATGGATCCAGTCCCTGGCGGTGGGTGTGGGGTGGAGGGGTTGGGCTGCCTAGGCAGTGGGGCTGGGTCCAGCAACAGTGGCAGCCTGAAGAAGCCACTGCTGCCAGGGCTGCCAGGAAGTGAGTCTAGCAGCCTACCACCCCAGCCACACTGTGTGCCCAGGGGCAAGAGGACTGGCTGCACTACCATGGCCTGGGCTGCTCCTCATGCCTGTGCTGGGCAGGACTGAGGGCCCTGCCATGAGCTGGACAAAATCTGGCCAGAACTGGCCCGTGGGCCATATTTTGCCCACCCGTGCCCTTGAGGGTGTTCTGGCCAGGTCTCTGCTCATTTAGTTTCCATTGTAGGATCAGAACCTTTGTGTTATTTTAACTCTGGAAGCCATGTATTAGTGTGAAAGTGCTGAAACTCTTCTACTCCATTCTGTCACCTCCTGTGGCCTCCTCTTTCCCCTGCTATAATTAGTTACCTTCAAAAAGACTGAACCAAGACGACACATAGGTCTTCTGTGTTTTCACTAGGATCAAACAAGTACCTCTTAACATATGGAGCTTCCCCATCAGCAGCAGCTCAAATTTTGGGTGTGGCGAGTGGGCAAAACCCAAAAACATTTCTTCTCAGCTGAAGCCAGTCAGGTGCTTGAACCTTGAGAGTAGGGGTATTAAACACAGCTCATAGTCTAGATCCAGCCTGCGGAAATATTCTGCATGGCATGCCAATAGTACAATGGGCTACTAAAAATTGGGGAGTGGAGCTACGTAGCCTGCCGCAGAATCTGGGGCTCTGGGTCCCAATGGACATGGCCATCAACAGTAGGGAGGCACGTGAAAGCTGTGCAGACGGAACCCTAGCTTGCCCCACTGCTGCCTGCTCCTGGCCTTGCTCTGTGGCCAAGGAGGAACCCCACAGTCTGACTCCAGCCATGGGCCTGGGATAACTTTTACACTCTTGCTAGAGTGAGAGAGCAAGAGCCTGGTAAGTGAGCTTCCTGAAGATCAGAGGAGTTATCACTATCCTTCACTGCGTATTCCAAGCATCAGCCATGTGGGACCCAGGTGTCTGTTTTTACTGTCACGTTTTTGACATGGATGTGTTTGAGTTATCAGAGCATGTCGCTTGTATTAGTGAGAGTGCTGTGGATGCCCACCAAAGGTTGCATGCGATTTGTAGTCGGCGGCTGCAGTTCCAGTGGGTAAGCACTTCTGAGAGCTTTGGCTCACAACTGAAAGAAAGGGTGCAGGGGGGAAATGACAATTGATGGGCACAGTGGTTTTCTAAGTGAGAATGAAGACCAGAAAGTGCTGAGGAGTCTAATTCATGACCTGCAAAACAAAATGCGATTAAGAAATATCAGGCTGGTCCTGGTTCTTGACAGCTTAGAGATTAGAGCAATGGAGATTTCTTTCTTACTAAAATCAGTGGAGAATTAGTGTTTCCAGTGTTTTGGCACTTGATTCAGAGCAAGTGAGTTGGGAGGGAGAGGGTGTTTTTCGACAAGTGTCAGGACATGCTGCTCAGATTTCCCGCTATAGCTCAGCGTGTTTCTTCAGGCCCTGGGCTCCTGACAATCAGCTATACTGCTTCCTGGCATGAAATTGCTAAGAAACCTTGCAGAGGGAAGCTGGGAGAATTGAGATCAGAGAGCAGTATGAACAAATCTAGGCTTTTTGCTTTCCTTTCTACTGCTGGTGAAGCACTAATTTAAAGGGGCAGAGTAGGAAGGGTTAATCACGGAGGCTTACAAAGTGGATGAATTTTGATCATTCACTCGCATAAGGAAGGAGGATGACTTTGGAAGCCTTCCATTTAGCCCCAGGTACCACTCTTGTAGTGTGGTAGTACTGGCATGTGAATCTAGTCTGTATTTGATTATGGAACATTGTCCTATTAGCACCCTGCATAGAGGGGCTGAACATGTTTTTCCTGATGGGAGCCTCTCAACACCACCGGCAAGGTGGTGGCCCCTTTATACCTGCATTACAAATAGAGAAGCTGGTTATGGAGGGATGACATAATGTTGCCATGGTCATATAGTGGCCCAGTGGCAGCGCAGGGATTACAGCCCAGGAACCCTGGTTTGGGATTTTAAGCACTTCCTTGGCTATGTACAGCTATTGATATATTTATATATATAATATATGAGCCAT
Source organism: Alligator sinensis (assembly GCF_000455745.1). NCBI lineage: Eukaryota > Metazoa > Chordata > Crocodylia > Alligatoridae > Alligator > Alligator sinensis. The sequence continues at coordinate 6,267,208 of NW_005841839.1, read as the reverse complement.
TTTCTGCTACAGTGTTCGTGTTTCTTACCTGATTCAGACTCTGCTTTGCTCTTCACTCCTTCCCCAAATGTCCACCTGCTTCCACATTACAGGTGAAAATGATTCCCTGACCTTTAAAACAGGTTGTGTATTTCAAGCAGATTGTTAGTAATCTTGCCACACACAGTCCAGTGTGCAGTGCTGATAGTGAAACAGGAACAAATCTCATGTCAACAAGTATAAGTTGCTAAGTGTGAGTATTAGAGCAAAAGTTGAGAGAGACCTGACTCCAAGAGACCTCATTCTCCTCCAAACTGAGGTGTCTTGCTAGAATCTGGACTCTTCTGCAGGGTTTCTGATGTGTTTCTACGAGGATGAAGCTTGAACACGGTTTTCACACAGACCATTTGGTGCCTTTCAGACGAAGGGTCCCAGAAGATTAATAATCCAGAGCTACATTTTCCCAAGAGCTCAACAGCGAGGAGTTCTCATTTAGCTGCATAAAATGATTGCTGAACACTCTGGCCCCTCATTGTCACACTGCATGCATCACATGAATTGCTCTAAACATCCACCAAAAAGGAGTGCCTAGACCTGAGAGGCATGGGACAAACATGACCTCTTCCAGTTGTCTTGACATTGATTTTTTGTTGTTGTTAAGTTTGTTTTCCTGGGCATTTGTACCACTGAGCCCAGCGGATTTGCACAGTTGTATATATATTATCCCTATGTAACATACTTGTAATCAGCCCCACGCATGTGTGGAAGCTACTGCTGTTTTGTTTAACCAGAGGCCCGGTTTTTACATGCGTCTGCTACTCGTGGTTTTGGCACCTAGACAATCTGCTGTCAAAATGGAAGGAGGCAACACCTTTGGTTTTCAGGGGGCGCAGTTTGTTCAGTGGCAGGGGAGGCTGTTTGGAACGTGTGTTCAGTGGGTGTGTGAAAGTGGAAGCAGTCTGTGCTGGGCTTGGGCTGTCAGCTTGGATCTGAGTGGTAAAGCAGTGGCAGCTATTGCACTGTTGTGCCAAAACCCTACTGCACCTTCCCTTTCCCTTCCCCAGTGCTGCCTCCTGGCTCAAACCTTTTCACACATGGACAAGGGACAGGCAGTAGCATAATCAGGCGGGGACGAGCAGGGCACCTGCCTTGGATGCCTACTATGAGGGGGTGCCAGAATTCTCCTCCTTCCTGCTCCCAGGGAGCCTGCCATGGCAGGGCAACCCTGCGCTGCACCTGCCTGGCCCTAGGAGCCAGGCAGTAGAGCCGCTCCCCCCCCCCCCAAGTGTCTGAAGTGGTCAGCATAGCCTTGAGTGCCGAATCAGCTGGCTGTGCCTCTGAAGAGAGCTGCTTATCTTGGTCTGTCCAGGGGATGCACAGCCCCTGGTATCATGCCTTACAGACTTCCATAAGAGTAGTCCCTGCATCCTGGTCACTAATAACTGCGATAGCAAGGGGCCCCATGTCAGCAGGCCATTCACTGCCACTAGCTGTGCAAATGACCTCTGAGAGCAAAGGGAGCAGCTGGGAGAGAAGGATGATTTGTCCCTTGCCACCTCAAACCTCTTTTGCACAGGTAGAGATGGGAAGGGAAGTTGTGTGACCTCAGAACGTCCACCTGGTTCCACCTAACAAGGCTGATGCAGCATGTCCCCATGCCAGTCACTGGCCCTCCCCTCCTCTCTTTGTAAACTCTACCAGTGCTCTTCTGGAAGTAACTTGCCATGGTCCACCTAGCCATTGTCCTCCAGTATGAGTCCTGATTACAGTTGCACACGCCACTCTTTTTGTCTGCTCCTGCCCCCTGGGGCCACAGAGGCTTTTATAAAGCTTTCCAACTGAAATTCAATTTTCCAGCAGGGATACACTTTCTCAGCCCAGAGTGGCATTTTGTTTTCCCCGTGCTGTTCTTCTGCATCAAAATGATGGCCCCTGCTGTAAAACTGCACTTCAATCAAGGAGAGATGGCAGGAAACGAAACTTTTATAAACCATCTGGTAGAAATCATGATATTTACCAGTTCACAACTGAGCTTCAGGAAGGTATTTTTATAGCTTTGCACATTTTTCTCCCCCAAATGAAAGCTGAAATTTTTTTTTGGAAAAGTATTCCATAGTCTTATGTAAGCTGGGTTATATCCTTTCAGTCATCTTTCTTAGCATGTAAATGCAATTTAAAAAGATAATTGAAGAGGTTGATAAGCTTGGGTTGAATTTTAGGGGGGCAGAAAGTGTCATACTGTTGAACTTTGAGTACCAGGGTAGATTTATTTTCTTCTTTTTTAAAAGCAAAGGAAGAAGTATTGCTGATGTTTATTGGCCCAGAAAGAACCTAGGTTCTTAAGGTTTAGCACTGGTTTTGGATTCCTGGCCAACATGAGAATCACAGTCCAGGGAAAATCCAGTCTGCATCCCCCCACCTCCCTAGGCAGATTGGATTGAGGATATTGGGGGTTTAAAACCTCTGTGAGGAGGATAATCCTCAGATAAGGGATGGACTCAGTGCGTTCTAATACAGCACTATTAGCATTGGTGCTTGTGACATTTTAATAGTATTACTGACTGTTTCTGCACGTCACCATTAGGATTGTGTTCCCACTGTGCTAGGCCCTGTACACACCCACAGGATGCATCTGCATGGCTGATTAAAGGCATGACTGCAGCATGGGAGGAGTGCAGTTCCCCCCACCCCTTGTTCCCCCATTACAAAGAAGAAAGAGAGGAAAGGAAGGGGCTGGGTATTGGCAAAAGGAATGGGTTTGGGAGGCCCTGCCTTAGTAGGAATATAAAAGAGCAAAACAGCAGAGAAAGGGCCCTTGCTAAGGAAGTCTTGTCCCAGAGTGTGAAGGAAGACAGGTGCATAAGACTGTGTGCCTGGAGAAAGACCAGGGCCCAGGAAGCCCAACAATAGAGCAGGGACATTGTGAGTCGGAGAGGGAGGTGGCCATATCTGTGAGTTCCCTCAGAGTCCCAGTTGGCAGATAGACCTCATCCAGAAGGGCAAGGCCCTCTCCCAATGACATGACCACTGAGGGAACAACAAGGCGTGGCAGAACAGGTAGGCAGAGATGGTGAGGAGAGGTGCTGAATTCAGGGGGACCCCAAGGACTTTGCCTCAGTTCAAGGGGGTTTCTGCTCCTACCAGTTCCTGCGCACGGGGTGGCAAACCAGCCGTAGCTTCCACGCGGCTAGCTTGGGCAGCACCAGGCAGGAAGACATGGGGCCACAGATCGATGCTCTGAGTGTGTACTCTGGGCTCCTTGTAGGCTTTTCAGCCTGAGCTGAAATCTCTTCTGCTTCTTCATTCCAGTTATTTCCCCCCAGCTAAATGATAGCACACAAGCAGTTATGATGGCCCATGTGCCAATCACATAATCCTCTGGCTGCATTCCTCCCCACAGGGAGAGTCCTTGCCCCAGGGAGCTTTCAGCCTTAAACAAGAAAAAAGGCAGCATGATGTTAAAAAAAATAAAGGAGGGGGGCAGAGGGCAGGAGAGAAGAGGCCTGCAAATGTGAAATCAAGCTGCAGATTAGTGGCAGTGCCAGGCCTTGATCTGCAGACCCTTCCCTTACTCTCTATCCCTTCTTCCCCTGCTCCCACCCTCTGCCTTAGTTCATTGCCCTCTCCATGAAGCTGTGCTGCCACCAGTGAGAGTAAAGCCATATATTCATGCTGTTAAATGCGAGCGGCTGAAGATGGCTGTACACATTAAATTAAATTTGACATTTTGGCAGACTAATTTTTCCTGTTATTCCCAGAGTAAATTATTCAATGTACTGTAACTGACACCCTGACACGTGCTTGCAGAGCTGGTGAAACATTGCCAGAAGCGCTGAAGAAATGACCAGCCAGGAAAATGGCAAAAAGTTGCCAAATAATATATTGTGCTAATATGACTTGCAACAGCTCTCATAGGCGACCCAGTCTCTGGCGGGGGCAGACGTGCTTTGCTGTCCTGAGGGTTTCCTATCTCACACCTGCCTTGCAGAGCTCACACGCCTACCACAACTATTTCTCACTCTTGCTTAGGAAAATACTAGTGGCCCCTGAGCTTATCTACAATACACACAATATAAGGATATGGCTGGGGTTCCCAAAGCAAACAAAGGGAATTAAGGTATCCAGATCCCACTGGTGTCAAGTGAAAATTGGGTGCCTAGCTCTCGTAGGTGCCTTTGACAGTCGTAACCTATATTTCTGTCAGGTTGTGTCACTTTCTTTGGAGCCCTCTGTGATTCTCTGGCCCAGTGTGCTGTCCTTCAGAACTTCACTGCACCACTTTCCCTGGTTTGTATACCTCATTCTGGGCTTAGGGTGTTTCTCTTCCCTCTGCCATGGTGTCAACTTCATTGCCCTTTTCTGTTATTTCTCACTGTGCTCTTCCAGCCACAGGCTACATTGCCTTCTACCAAGGATCAGTGCTCCCAGCTTCCACCCTTTCCTCATTCACAGCCCTTCCCTAAATTCCTTCTTCTGAGACCTACAGGCACTAATCCAGGTCAGTTGAATGTCTCTGTCCTATGCTGTATGGAGGGAGTATGAAGGTGAATAAACCTTGCCAAATTAGCTCTTACCTCTAGCTCTCCCAGGGTATATGGGATTCATTGGCTGTGCCCTGACAGTCCTCAGAGCTGAGCAGTAGTACTTGGTACAGCTCTGTGAGCATCTGTGCTTAACAAATAACACATAGTCATTATTGTGGTACTATGCTAAGTGAATTAAAGAATTAACCTAGCCTTGGAGAGCAGCAGGAGTGATTATGCCTGCCCTTCTGTTGGCTTCAGCCCTGCCTGGAGTTGGAAACTGCAGTGGTCTGGAGAGTGGGTGTGTGAGCGAGTCAGGAGAAGTCACTTTTTGAACTTATTAATGACAAGCAGGAATTGTGCAGTTTGCTTACTGCTTCTCCTGGCTTTAACAGAGTCTCTGCTGTCACGACGACTTATAAACAAAGCACCTGCTGAAGCAGAAGATGCCCCAGTCGAGTGAGGACCCATTTCCAATGCTGCCAAGTACAGCAACGAGCCATGCCTGAGCGGCTGGGCAAGTTTGGAGTGCTCTCAAGCTTCTCTCTTCATCCTAGCAGCTTTGCCCTTGGTGGCTATTGGTGGGTTATCTCTGTTAGACAGGCAGACAGCGTGGGAGGATGCAGTGGGATGTGGAGAAGAAGGAAACACACTTGTGTTGGAGATGAAGGTGGGGTGAGTGCCAGCCTCTGGGCTGCTAATCTGCCAGCTTCATGGTGGATGCTGTATAATACTGGATTGCAAGAGTTGTAGGGGACTGTGTTAGGAATATATCTGTCTATGAGGCTGTAGAGAGTTGAGGGTTTGGGTGGACAATACCCAAGGCATGTCCTCTCCCTGCCCAACCTTTGGGCAGTGGGTCAGGCTCCCCGGGGGCTGCTTCTGGTGCCCTCTTCTCTCCCTCAGAGTGCAGGGCTATGCCTCGAATGGCAAAGCCTCTTTGGGGCATGGGGTACCTCCTGACCCCCCACATATACTACTGGGTGTGGGGTTGCTTCTGCCTGGCTCCTATGGCTGGCCAGCATGGAGCTGCATCTGCTATGTTGAAAACTTCTCAGGGAAGGGGGCCATACTGGCTCCCTCTCTAAATCAGTGCCCTGGGCTGATGCCCTGTGCACTGCTTCCTAGTTGTACTATTGCTCTTAAGCTGTAACAGAAAGAAGTGTCATAATTGCAGATCTCCAACCCAGGACTCCCTCAGGGTGGAGAGTCTTGAGCCTGTCTGACCTCCTTTGCCATCAAGACATCAACTCAGTACCTCCTTCACCAACTTTTCCCATACCTGTCTCCATGTTTTCTCCCTTACACAAATATGTCCCCCATTCCTTTCCAGGACAGTCTATAAGCAGGTGCTTCTCTCTCCCAGTTAAGAGAAATAGGCTTCTAACACAGGTTGAAAGTTAAGCATGGACTTAAGAGCTGCTCTTTCCTGAATTGAGGCCTCAGTGTCCTCATTGAGCTGGTCTGCAAAGTTACCTCACCCATTTAAACCCCTTGGGAAGCCATGCTCCTATGTGATACCTACAGGCAAGGGGTTGAGGGAAGCCATTTATTTACTGACCTCACTTCCTTATCAATGAACTTTCCTTTTGTGTGAAGGGGAAAAGATGAATGTTAGGAGGAAGGGGGGTAATGATGCTGGAATTGGAGCTTGGTTAGGCTGCAGCAGGAAACTTTACTTAATCTCACAGGGGCAGGGTTGGCCGGGGTGGGGTGGGGGGGGATGTTTGTTTTTTGGGGGGCGGTTTAAAGAATTTTTTTGTGTTCCAAGCCAAATCAGCCAAATCAAGTCCAAATCTATGAGTCAGTCCAGAATCATAAGTGACCCTACAACCAGCAAACATCCTCCATCCCCACCAGGAGCTTCAGTTATTTCCAATATCTTTTGGCAGGCATCCTATGTGCAGGCCCAAGCCCAGAGGCTTGGGGTTCGGATGCCCCAAGTTTTGTCTGCCCTCAGCCATCTAACCGCAGGAGCAAGCTAAGGAGGAGCCTCCCATTTCTATAAAGTGGGCTTTAAGCCCCAACACCTCGGCAGGTACTAAACCACACCAGAAGAACAGTTTCCCTCCCGGCTCTTAAGGAAAACTGCCTTCATGGACCCAGATACATGGTGTATCCTCTGCCAGGTAAGTATGTCACAGGGGCAGGTGCCGCTCTAAGAACCTGCTCAGGCTGGGACAGACAGCAGTCATTGCTCAGAGTCCTTTCACTTCACCCTTTGGTTGTCTTTCCTGATCAGGGCAGAGTGGTTTATCTCAGTCTTCTGGATGCACATATAACTGTAACCATTGAGGCACCAAACATTTGGACTTGGTCTGGCCTTTGAATGCTGTCTCAATGGTCTTAAAGGGGGATGGAAGGTCTGGGCCGACTCCACTCCTCCATATTTCTGCCTAAGCATGCATATCTAAGGTCCTGGTGACCTCTCATGCATACACGATGAGCCAGAAGGATCAACTGTTGCCTACTACTACCTCTGAGTGTGACAATCCCCTGTCACCCTAGGGATACTGCCCCAAGCTGGGTGAATAAATAAGAACTAGAGTGGGTGAGCTGAGATTTGGGAAAAGAGGTAAGGCTGAGGATGTTCTATTTTTAGAGGCTTCTTTTGCATTACTAGATAAGAGACCTAATTCTAATCTTTCTCTGGTTTGAATCTGGTGTATCTCCATTCTCTGACTGACAATGCTGGGAGCGACTTGTGAATAGGAAGAAAAGACGTAAACTGAATAAGCATGGTTTGTCCTTGGATTTTTAACGCAAAAGAGAAGCAGAGTCAGAGGGGAAATGATTGACCTCCCTTTCCCAAACAAACACATCTTTTTTAAAGTTTCATCTCTTTTGACCTTTATTTCTGGGAGGCGAGTGGGGGTAGGGAGGTGAAGATGTTGAAGTACAAAGTGCTTGGGTTTGGAGAGAACTCTGGGAAATAGCTGCAATCAATGGGAGGTTTATTGGGGCCCCTAGTGTATTGTGTAACTAGCTGGGTTTTTTTTTTTTGCTGCCTGCTGTATTTCTGCAGCAAGTGCATTGATTTTTCCCAGGGCAACTGTGAGGTTTTGCTTTTTCTCTCTCTAACTTTATCTAGTAGCTTTTTTGAAAATTAGACTGAAATTGGGATCTTGATTTAGCAGGAAGTCTTTTTTCAGGGAAGCAGGCTGGGGGCTAATCTTGCTCTGTGCTGAGTGAACCTCCATTGAAATCACTGGGAGATGCAGCTCAGCTCAGTTTAGCACAGGGGTGGGCAATTATTTTGGGCAGAGGGCTGCTTACTGAGTTTTGGCAAGCCATCAAGGGCCACATGATAGGCAGTCCAGGGCAGATTAATATTAATTTTCTAAATTTTTTAGGGGCCCTGCGGGCCAGGTAGAATGGCCTGGCGTGCTGCATCCAGCCCCCGGGCCGCATTTTGCCCACCCCGGCTTAGCATCAAGCAGGATGTAGCCCAATCTGTTTTGAACATATATTATCCTTTTCTCCTTTTCTGCATTTTACTAGGTTTTGCCCTTCCCACTTTCTGATCCTCCCTTGACTTCTCTGCTTTACAGCAGTGGAATTGTGTCTTCTCTGGAAAAATTGCACGCTAGGGAGGCTTGGACCGTGAGGGAAGCTGCAAAAAGTGCAGTGATTTATTTGAGATTTTCATTAACATTTTAGCCATACTAAAAGCTACAAAATCTCTGTGAGGCTGTATTTGGAAAGGCCCCAGGCTCCAGGGGTCTTTTTGCACACAACTAGCCTTCACAAATGTCAGTTGCTGTTCTAAACTTTCCATCATCAAGGGAAGACCATGGAATTGGGATCATAAAGTGGGGAGGGTTTTGCTGAACCTCAGCAGGAGCACTCTCCTGGGAGAAATGGGGGGCAGGCTGTGCATTCCTTCCTCCTCCCCCATTTCGCCTGAGCTCCCACCAAAGACTTCATCCATTTTGACTCCCTTTTGTACCTTGTGGCTGTTCCTTTAGTCTCTCACACCCTGCAAGTAGTAGAGTCGCTGGGAACTCAGAAGCTATGTGCTGAAATCAGTGTTGTTGTCACTGAGCTCCTGGCTAAGTCTCTACTCTCAGGTAGAAGGATTTTTTTGCCCTTGTCAAATCTTGATTATATCCTCTATCCACTATCAAATAGCCAAACATCAGCTATTTATAGGCTGTAATGTAGCTGATTGTGGCTCCTCTAATTGTACTTTGCACTGCCATCAGGGGTTTGTATTAATGGGATGTGGCAACCCTGATAAGTTATAACCCACAGCATTGTAGCCTGTCTTACTGTGAGATGCATGCACAGATGTAACATGATCTCCTTAGCTGTGATTTCCTATTGCCAAACAGTTCTTAATTGACACTTATTAGTAAGGCTTGTAGAACAATATGGGGGGATGGTAAATCCATAAAGCTGGAGTTTTCATGGGAATGTAGTTTTATTGTCCAGATTCAAAACAAAAAGATTAAATAAAAAGAAAACAACCCCCGCAAGCCTTTGTTTTTGTTCGATTCTGTATAAATCGTTGCCTGCAGTCAGGCAGATTTAAAAATTGCTCCTCCAAGGGTGTGAATTTTGTCCTTCCTACCCCTGTGAGATTTGTTTCACAGCGGCAATATAGGTGCAGCCTACCTGGAAGTATTAAAAAAAGCTAATGTTGCCACACAGCTGAACCACTAGCCGCAAACAGGTGCATTTAAAAGAGCAGAGACAGAAATCTGGTAAAATATCAAATGCTTTACAATCTAAAATGGAGACCAGCATTCCTTAGATTTTGCAAAACAGTAAGTCTTGTGGTATTTGTTTTGGTCTAGTGCCAGGCAGGTGTTGTGGTTTTTATATTCAGGATGTTAATTCTGGGCATTTATTTATTTATTGTGTTAAGGTATTAAGTTGAAGCATTGATGTCACTGAAGGGCTGAGGACACTGTTAAGAACAGGCAGACTCCTGCTGTGTCAGGTCCCCATACATCATAGTCTTTGCACCTCAGTTACTACTTGCACCTGTACTAGTGTCACAGCTAGTATCATCTCTATTGCAGACAGCAGCCAGTTGGCAGTTTTGTGAACAGGCAAGTCACCCTTGGGAACATAGGGCAGATCAAATCAAGCCAAATTTGCACAGCCACTCCTATAAAAGGCTAGTACAATAGGGCCTGTTTCAAACCCATTGTAGTCAATGGAAAGACCCCCATTGATTTGATTGAGCTTTACATCAGGTCTGTTGTACCCAAATGTCACAAATGTCTGCTGCTCTGTTCCCAGTATCTGATAAGTTAATATTCTGCAGAATTTAGTGCAGGGCTTTGCAGCTATCTTCTGGCCTTGGCGTTACTGCTTGTCCATAAATTATATCTCATGCCAACACAAATCAACGGATGCCATTGCCTTTGTAAAAAAGAAAGCAGCAATCATAATAAATATAGTAGTGATGGGTGAGACTCAGAATGTCTGGGACTTTGGTGTGAATAAGAATCTAAATTGTCCGACCTTGTTTCAAACTTGAGGACTGGAGTAATAGAAATGGGTTGACATTTAATAGGACAGAGTGCAAGGTTATGCACTTAAGGGCCAATGAAAATAAATTTCTGCTGTAAGCTGGGAGTTCATCAGTGGGAAACAACTGAAGAGGAAGAAAACTGTTCAGTTGCATGATGACTGGGAGCCACCAATCTGCTGTGGCTGTGGGAAAGGTAAATGCATCATAGGATGTGACAGGTGCAGTATTTCTAATAGAAGTATTAATGCCATTGTGTGAGGCAGTGATGAGCTCTCACTTGGAATACAGCATATAATTTTGGTTTCTCTTGTTTGAAAAAGATAAAGTTAGACTGGCACAGGTGCAGAGATGGCTGCTGAAATACTCAGGGGCATGGAACAGAGACTGAAAGATCTGGTCTTATTTAGCCTCACAAAAGGAAAGTTGAAAAAGGATATGATTGTTTTCTATAAATACACAGTGGGGAGAAGGAAGGTGTGATCAGGAGGGCAAGCCACTGGGCGGGGAAATAAGAGCTATTTAAAATAAAGGACAGTATTAGTGCAACAACAATTTGATATAACCTGGTCAAGAACAGATTTAGACCAGAAATAAGGAGAAGGTATCTAACTATCAGAAGCGGGAAGTTCTGGAAGAGCTTCCTCAGGAGTGTGTGTGTGCGTGCGCGCGTGCGCACGTGTGTGCATGCCTAAAAACTGACTAATGAATAAACTGAAGGATGGAATCGTATAACAAGGTTGCCAGCAGTAGCAGTGAACTGGACTCAGTTACTCGGGTTCTTGCTGGCTTGTGCTCATAAACATCTGGATGCCGATCTGTCATTCAGCCCAGTTTTTATTTTTTGGATAGTGGGATTCGGCAGGTCGGGCCTTTCAGGGTTTTTGGATATCAGTTGGGTCAGGAACACCTAAAGAAGAGAATCTCATTGCTTCATGCTGGATGTTCAGGATGGAATAAGGGAAGGCAGAGAGAAGGAAGAAAATAATTAAAACAAGCCCTACCTTCCCCTTCATATCTTCAGATGTTTTTGAGACTCCAAAAAATGATTTGGTTTTGTCTGAGATTTGGTATGTTGGTTTTGGATAGGTTCATATTCTTTTCAGACCAATTCACAGATCTCATCCTAAACTCTGTGATCTGTGCATTGGGTTAATTTTGGTGATCCTTAAACTAGTGGATGTGTGGCTGGTGTCCAGTAGGATGTATAGTGCACTATCTTCTTTTAAAAAACTTATGATTTGCATCTCAAGTTGCATCTCTTAATTAAAACATGTTGATGAGGAAAGAATGGGGAAAGCACTTTGCAAATGAGTGGTGGAGCTGTATCCTGGGAACAAGCACATTTTATGATTTAGTCCAGTGGCAATAACGTTTTGCACTGAAGTGTCCTACAGAAGAATTACCCTGCTTGCAGGCTCCATTTACCTGCTAAAGTAATTTTTCTTTCCTTTTTTTCTTCTAAAGATCACTGGATAGAAAACTGCAACGGCCTCTCCTAGGGAAGTCACGGACACTTCCTAGCATCCCTCAGTCACCTGTCTTAAGCAGGGTTCCTCTCCTGGATTCAAAATTGTACAGAGAAGACATGCCAGAGCAGAAGCAGTACAAGAACCACTCTGCCTCCGACTGCCAGAAAGGGTGCACAGTGCCCTCTACTGGTGAGTTTTTGTTAATGTTGGTAGATCTGAATTTCTTTGGATCAATTGCACAATCCTGTCTTGGGGAGGTTTTTACAATCTGAACAGAAATCCTTCAAAGACACTGCTGTTAGAAACCAGTCAACAAGGGTTTTTCACACTTATTAAAGGTGACTGTGAGCTTTAAGTTTTCACTCTGGCAATTTTTGAGCCTGACTTTCAGCTTGAATACAAAATCTCCCCTTATTTTGTCACAGTGGTAGTAAAAATGCATGGAGGTTAAAAAATAGATGAGAAGCTTAGAATAGGTTGGTGATTTGGTCATAGGACATGGAGCCTTTTGGTTGTGGATCGGCAACAACTCACATGGTCCAGAGCAAGCCCTTTCCCTTTGCACAATGAAATGGAAGTGTTGGTCCCTTTCTTTGTGAACTAAATCCACCGCTCAACACATGTTTCTGCATTTAGACCAAGATACTAGGGAGAATCCTAGGTTGGGGTAGCAAAGGAGAACTCAGACACTACAAACCTCTGATATAACAGCATGCCTGGATCTTTGTCTACAATGTGTTTTTGGTCTCATTCTCTTTCCACTGCACTAATCCTAGTGCAAGTTCCACTGGTGCTAGCAACTGTAGGAACCCAGCATAAACAGTGTCATCTAACCATAGTGGTAAAAATGCTCGTGGCCAGTGTATCTGAGTACTCTTAACATTTCAAATGCCAGTGGGGTTGCACTGGGGCCACAGCTGGATAAAATTGAGATGACAAAGCTTTTCTTCCAAGTACACTGGAACTTCTAAACAATAAAATCCCCCTTGTTGGGTTCCTTTTCTGCAGATTACCCAGTGGAATACTTTTCCAAATGTTGGTTTAATTTTTATGGTCTGTGTTCTGCATTTTTCTTCTGCTACTGCTGATTCCCCAGATATTTATACGCAGATAGGAGCTCATAAATTGCTCCATTCTCTCAGCTTTCCTGAGTTTACAACTAGGACTCATATAGCAGCGTTCTTGATTTCAGTGTTTGTCCATAATGACTTCTGTCATGACAGCAGAGATCTCGAGGCCTGAGTCTTCCTATCAAGCCTCATATCTATAGGGAGGCCCTTGGAATGCAGAGGAAACCATGAAAGAAGGCCCAGGTGAACAACGTCATTTCAGTGGAGGGCTGAAGGTGAGGAACAGGGTGGAGCTGAGAGCAGTTTGCTGTACTCTGTTAGCCCTTAGGATCTCCTAATTCACCAAATGGCATTCATTAATGCAAGCAGCCCTGTTGTGGCATGGCTGAACAAACAGCCTTCGATGGGCAGAAAGCCATCTGACCACTACAAGGGAAGTCAGACACAGAATATGGGTTGCTTATGTGCAAGAGATATTCACCCATGAAGTAAGTGAAGCCATCAGCCCTCAGGGAACTCCAGCTAGTAGAAAATACTATGGTATGTTTCTTCAGCAATGTGGAGTACCATAAACCCAGTACTCCTGTTTTCTGCTCTAAAAGCTGGATGCTTGTAGACTGTCAGGTCAAATTCAAGGTCCTGGTTCCTGTCTTGAATCTGCAAGGTAGCCTGGTGGATTAAAACTCCTGGGGTGAGGTGTGGTAGTTGATTAACTATGCCCCTCAGGAACAATAGAGATTCCTACCTACCATGAGGTCAAACATCTCCCCTTGCACAGAGCTTCCTCAGCAGCTAGCCCCAGGCTGTAGTCAGAACTTGTTCTGTACCACTGCAAACCTCTCTACCTTCCCCACCGAGTGCCAGGTGCTGTTCCACCTGCCTTCTCTAATGCAAGGGCAGAGCAACATGTGCATTTAAAAAAATAAAAAGCTTAAAACCCTGCCAAAGCTAATACATCACTGCCTACACAATCCTCTCTGAGGAAAGGATAAGGAATGGCAGGATCTGCCTGTGACAGACATCAGATGGGTCGCTTCCTCATCTGATAGATATGAGATTTGTCTCTTAATGTATCACTGGAAGTTGCCCAGACACTGCATGGATGAGTGCTATAAAAGCTCCTATAAGTAGGGAAAAGAATGCTCTCCACAGGTAACATCTTTGATCACTAAATTGAGAGATTCCATTTTCTGGCTGGATCATCTCTTGTTCTTCATAGTACCTGGTAGGGTACTAATTAGATATCCATTAAGCCCAGAAAGGGGCAAAAGTGATGAGCCAAAACAAGAAATAAGAAAAGGTGTCTACCTCTTGATTACATTTTCCTTATACTAGTTTGGACAACAGTTTGGCAACATCTAACATATAGTAATATTGTGCTTAGAATTCCTTTAGCCAGTGATGTCAGAGTGTTTTGCAAATGGGTAATGAAGTCAGCTCAACCAGAGAGCACATTACTCCTTTATGTAGGTTAGTGTTGTTAACACATGTGGGTTTTTTTAGACAAGGTAATGGAGACACAGTGATTTTACAGAATTATATAGAAGTAGGGCTGGAAAGGACCTCAGAAGGTCATCTAGTCCAGCCCTCTGCTTAAGGCAAAATCATTCCCATCTAAAGCAACTTAGGCAAGTGGTGCTCAACGTTTTTGGCTGATGGGCTGGATGAGCAGTGCCTAGGCTCTCCATGGGCCAAATCTGGCTGATGGTCCCGACCCGGCATGTGGCAGTCATGGCAGGGTCACATCTAAGCATGCAGAGGGGGGTGGGGTATCCCAGCTCCAACCTGGCCAGGGGGCTGGGGAGAAGTAGTATGGCCCAGCCCTGTAGTGGGGCAGGGATAGGGGAGGGAGGCAGTGTGGCTCTACCTTGCAGGGGAAAGGTGTCTGGCCTGGCCGCATCCCAATCCTGTGGGAGAAAGGGGGTATGGCTCAGCTCCATCCTGGCCCTGAGGTGGGGAAAGGGCATGACCCAGCTCTGCAGAGGAAGAGGAAGCCCAGCTCCAACACAGCCCCCTTGGGGGAAGGGGAGCTTGACCCAGCCCTGTGAGGGGGGTGAAGGTGGCTTGAGCAGACCCCAACCTGACCCCCACAGGGGAAAGGGGGCATGGTTTGGCCTCATCTAGCTGCGGGTGTGAGGGGAGGTGGCGCAGGGCTTTGGGTTTGGGAATTTGGCAGCAGGGTGGCCATATTTGTTGCTATCAGTCCCCTGCCTCCAGCTTTCCTAATCCGTGGGGAGCCTATGGGCCAGATACCTATGGCTTTGCAGGCTATATTTGGCCCATGGGCTGGAGGTTGAGCACCCCTGGTCTAACCTGTTCTTAAAAACTTCCAAGGATGGGGATTCCACAACCTCCCTCCTAGGCAGAGAGAAGCTTGCCCAAAGTGACACCATGCAGAACAGGACTAGAATGTGGGAGCCCAGACTTTTGGTCTCATTCTGACCACTGGATAATGCCATCATGCCTCAGTGATTCAGACTAGTTTGTCAGACCGGTGTGTCTGTTTAATGTGATCAATTGAAAGTGCCTAAAGACGACTTACATCAGAGAACTTGCTTGTGGAAATGGGCATCAAAAGTATCCCTTACCAGGAGTAAAAGCAGTTTTCTGGGATTGACTGCCCAGGATCCATTACTCCAAATTGCCTCTCAGGAATTGGAAAGAGAAGTGACAGGAAAATATCTCACCTGAGTCAGAGAGAATCAGTATCCTGTGGTCTGTCAGAGGACATTTCCCTGGCCTTTCATTCTTGCACAGCCTGTGACTGGCTTTTGTAGTAAGGGCTTGGAACAAAGGAGGGGAAGTATCTGTGTTGTTCAGAGGCTGGAGCAAAAAGGATCCTGCCTTCTTTGTTGAGATGGAAGTTCACACAGGGCCTCAGGAAGAGAAAAGGAAGTCAGGCACCTGCTACCCGTACAGGGGAATAAGTCCAATCAAGACTGCAAGCTGGGCAGACCTTCTGTGCCTTCTCATTAGAAAGAAACAGCAGAAGAAACAGCTTCCTTTTTTAAATTAGCAAGTGAGGGAGATAGCTTTCCCAGCCAGCTAGTGTTTAGCTTCATATGAATCTGGGCTTGCTCTTCCCTTTCACTTAATTTGCAAGATTGGGTATAACAAAGTGTTGTAAGGGTGAGTGTGCATGCGTTAAACGTGACAGGCAGCAGGGTCTGCCCACTTGCTGGTTCCTCTTGACACTGAATTTGGCCTCAGCACCTAAACCTTTGTTCTGGGAGAGCACAGCCCTCAAACCGACCATGCCTGCCAGTTGATAATAGGCGAATTTATTGATACTGAGTGATAACAGAAAAGCAACAATACAAACAATCAAGTGATTCTATATCTACCAGTCCTACAGCTGTCATCACAGTCAAAGTACATCGGGTCAGGATGCAAGCTCCATTCTGAGGCTCTCTCTCTTAGGTGTCAGTAGTCTAGAGGAGGGATGCTGAGGCCCCCAGCTGCCCCCCCCCCCCAGTGGGGTGCATGAGATGGGCTGCTGGTGTGTGCCCTCTGTCTATGGCAGCCTCAGGGACCCTTCCCGGGAGAAGGGGGCAGGGACCCCTCTCAGGGAGGAGGAGGGACAGGGCAAAGGGAGGGACGAGAAGGAACAGGGAGGGACCCTTAGTTAGTCTCAAGTTTCTGCTTTTGTATTCTCCTTCCCTCATGATGATGCCTGATGACTCTTCATCTGTGGCTGTCTCTGGTTGGTTGTCTCTCTGTGGTCACGTGTCCAGATAGCCTTCCAGGCCTTCTAATTTGGTCTGTTCCCCCAAAAACTGGGACTCAGCCCTCCTGCTGCTCTGAGACCTTGTTGCTGGTGTCACTTATCTTGTGTTATGGGACAGTATGGTACATACTTCTTTGGTTCCCAGGCTGTGTCCGCCTGTTGGCCTCATGCTAGGCAGCCTGTCTGCTCTCAGGGCCATAAGAAGCTGTGTGTGTATCTCCCAAGCTCTTAGAAATCCATTTAATGCCTGCTGCCCATCTTGAACCCTTATAATGCATATATCTATACCTACAAGCCAATTCCAAAAAACAGGCCTTTAAATGCCATTTTTAAGCCAACAGTGCCTAGAACCTTTGGTGGAGTCAGGCACTCTCTTGGCTGTTGGACTAACTGGGAAATTCCTCATGGACACAAGGACTGAAAAATAGCAGGCTGGAGACATGAACAAACAGGAGTTGTTAGAACAAGGGGTCATGGCAGCTCCTGGCTTGTCCAAGTGATTAACCCCTTGGCATCACATTCTGTAGCACACTGAGAGATTTCACACACTGAGGTAGTCTTCTAGTCTCTGGGGAATTAGCCTCTGTTCTCTTGTCCTGCCTCATCCTATATCTTGTGTTTTCTGTGGGGGGAAGGGACACATCTTTGACCATATTATTTCATTGCTTTGCCATAGGAGAGTGCTATCTGTCCCTAACCTCCCAGTTGCATCTGCTTCTTGCACCAGATTTCCCTCTATTCCCCCCTGGGAAGGAGTGCTATCCATTTGTAGCTCTTGTTCTGCAGCTACTTCTGCATTCCCATGTGAGGGCTGGAAAATGCTGAGGTCTTTGGAAGATGAGGCCACCCCCTTTGGGCCTGTTGGAACTGAGCTCATTTGATTATGGCCCACAATATTCAAATTAAATCATGGCAGGGATTTAGGGAGGTAGATTTATCATTCAGCATTGGGTTGTGGTTTGGACCTCAGAGTAATTGCCACCCCTACTATCCCAAATAGCATTGGTTGCCTTTAAGGACTTAAAATTAACTTCATTCTCGTGTCTTATGCAAAAAATGACATGAACCTGCACTTCCTATTGCAGAAACTTTGAGAAATGCATGACTCAGACTTTGAATTGGACAGTCATGTTGTTCCTTGTCCCCTCCCCTGCAATTATGAGCTTGGAGAGAGGTGTGGAGAACTCCCAGTGTGCAGGAGAATCCAGGGCAGTGGAGAGATGTGCACAGTGGACCATCATCACAGCTTTGGAGAGGGCACAGAAGGCCTTATTCTAGCTTAGATGATGGTCTTGAGTTGGTGGCAGCATTTGGGACTTTTTGGTTCCTAGTGGGTGAACATGAGGTACTTGGAGTCTCCTCCATGCTGAAGCAAATAAGTTGTCTGAGAGGCCCTATCAACATTATGGTGGTTTCTTGTTTGTATGCACCCTCACTCCCCCCCTGGTCGTTATACTTGTAATTCTAGACCCTTCCCTCTCTGCCCAGCATGATGATGCCAGAAAGAAAAGCTGGAGTGAACATCACTGAGCATCTCTCTCTCCTCCACCCTTTTCTTTTGAAATTCTGTTTTGTCAAACTGATTATCTTGTGCAGTGGGCCCAGAGGAAGAAGGAGTGCAGATTTATTTCGGGATTTTTTACTGTCAGCTTTTTCTCCCCATTAAATGCTGATGTTTTGCAGCAGTCATTAGTGTCAGGTCTGGGTGGGAGCTTAATCTTTTGGAGGTGCCAGTCTTCCCAGGCTTAGTTGTACACTTCTGAATTGCAGCTGCATGAGGAGATTTAAGGTAGATGCACATTAGTTGGGACATGAGCCTGCAGGTTTGTCTCTCTTTTTCCCCCCTGACTTCATACTGGATCTTTCCCTGTGTAGCACTTCAGGCCCTGGGACTGATTCTGATTTCACTTGCATGGGTATAAATCAGGAGTGGCTTGACTTAGCTCTGTGAGCCAGAGTGTGGCCCAACCTAATGCAGCAGTGCAGGGAGGGTTAGAGTTCCTTCCCATTCCATCCTCGTGCATTTATACAGATACATGCCACATGTTGGCTGAAGGGTGGGGGCAGAGTCCTCCCCTCTGGCTGGAGGAGCCTGGGTTAGGTTGGTATCCTGTTAAGGAATGGCACCAGTTCCTTCTCCTGGTAGAAAGAGAGGCCCAGGGAAGGAATTGTAGCCCTGAGCCAGTGTCATCCTGTGTTGCTCTGGTATATTGTAACTACATAGAGGTATTTACTCATTATGCAGGGTAGTTGCATAGTGCAGTTATACTCAGGCAGAAATGATGAACCCAGAATTGGACTCATAAGACCATGTGATATGAACTCAGCTTTCTTGCTCTTTGGCCTGTGAATGCTCAGAAATTCTCTGAAATGGATGAATGTCAGTGGATTTGCTCTCCTGCTTTGCTGTAATCCTTCCCTGGCCTTTGCAGAGTGGGATTAGATTCCCTGAAGTTATCAAGGACTGGTTTATATAAAGAGATTCAGTGACTTTACATGGGAGTCCTCTACCTCAGGCTAGAACAGCAGTGGCTGCCAATAGCCAAGGCAAGGAAGTGTTGGGGCATAAGATGAAAATAGTAGCAGGATGTGAGGGTAATTGGGGCTTGGAGCTCACGAGTAAAGGCTCAGTTTGGGGGTCCAGAACTCAGATCAGTGGGGTATTACAGCTCCTGACTTGATCCATCAAAAGAGCAGTTGAAGAGCCTGAAAACGCTATGCCACTTGACAGAGAAATTGCCTTGCTTTTCCCTTCTGTTCCTCTTTCGAAAGGATGCAGAGCCAAAGAAGGGCACCCCAGTTAGTTCTCATTTTGATACTTGGGTCAGGTTCTGAGTTGAAATCATTAGGTTCCGCCTTAAGAAAGGAGGCTTTTTTATAGGTATCTTCAGCTTGGTGGTTTTGTCATGGCATTTCCTGCTTCTCTCCCAGAACAATGTTATCATACAGTGGCAGTCTGAATCTGTGCTTGGATTGATGTGTTTATGCATTAAATAATCACAGCTTTCAAACAGAAGTTCCTGTGTTGTATGAGTTGACATTTGGAGAGGAGGAGCAGTAGCTTATTAAATTCAAAACGGGGGTAAAAAAATCAAATGTATTGCTCTTCAGGTTGGGGGGTTTTCTTAATAATTTAGACCCATTTTCTCTTGCCATCCTCCCTTCCTAAAGCTGTTTCAGCTTTTTTGCTTTCTGGTATAGTGGCAGGACTAAGGGCACTGCATACTATCTTTGTGCTTTTAAGCAGGGATCAAGGAACAGGCTTGCTTTTTACAATACTGAAATCAGAGGAGTTGGACCAGCTTTGGGTAGCAATGGATTTTAGCGCATTCTTTCCCTCACACTCCTAGCTTCGGTATTAAAACTCCCAGACTTTGTACGGTAAACAACAATCCACTTACTATGGAGAAGTGAAGGCTGAGGGTGGCTTGGTGGCAGCCTATAAGTATTGAAGGCGTGTGCATCAGGAGGTGAGAGAATGTCTGTTCACCAGGGTGCTCTAAGGGAAGACAAAGTCTAATGGTCACAAAATGCTGGAAGACTGTTTTATATATAAGGATATAAGGAAAAACTTCTTTACCGTCCAAGTCTCCAAAGCCTGGAATAGACTCCCCCTGAGAAGTGGTGCAAGCACCTACTCTGGATACCTTTTAAGAAATGCTTGGATGTTTATCTTGCTGGGGTGATCTGACCCTAGCTGCCTTCCTGCCCCTTGGGCAGGAGGCTGGGCCTGATGATCTCACAAGGCCCCTTCCAGCCCTAATGTCTATGAAAGCTATTTTGTGACCTACCATTTCACCTTAAGATCTCATCTTCTGTAAACATCGGAATCAATTTGCCTCTAGTTTTGTGGCCTTCGTAAAGTCATGAGCACTCTTGGTCAAAGATGTTGAATTCTCCAAACAGAGAATGCGAATGAGCTTGCACTGGGGGTAAAAACAACAGGAGAAGAGAGTTTTTGATGGAGGAAAATTCTGGAGAGTGTATTCATGAATTTAAATGGCTAGTAAGGGAAGGCTCCATTTATACAGAGATTGAGCAAAAGGTTTTATTTTTGTTATTAAGTCAATGATTTTGGTTTCAGTGGGCAAAAAACAGTGTTGGTGGGAAGTAGGGAGGAACTGCTGTTCATCAATTCTAAAAAGACAAAATAGGCAAGAAAATACATACAGTGTCCAAACTACTTAGAAATGAGCAGAACAGTGACGTAACAGAGGTCCTTACAATTTCATGTTGTTATTTCCCTTTGTGCTGCAATGAATACATTCATGCCTATTTAAATACAATGAATACAGTCATACCTGTTTAACAGAATCAGCTTTTTTGCACCCTGTTTATTTTCCTGTATGGCTGCCTTGCTCTCTTGTACCAGACTTCAGAGATGAGGTTCCAGGGGACA
Source organism: Alligator sinensis (assembly GCF_000455745.1). Classification (NCBI taxonomy): domain Eukaryota; kingdom Metazoa; phylum Chordata; order Crocodylia; family Alligatoridae; genus Alligator; species Alligator sinensis. The sequence goes on along the minus strand of NW_005841839.1, from coordinate 6,246,556 downwards.
GCTTGCTTAGGATCAGTAGTTTTCTGTCTTCTCCTGCTTTGGGTTTAAAGTGATAGCAGTAAAATAAAATATGTGACCTTGCATTACACATAAAATGAAACATTCAGAGACATGGATACTGTTCCCAAATGATTTACTCTGTAACTTAGAACATTCATTTATTGCCTTTTCTTATAGGTGCAAAGTGTCTGTAGCTCCCACTGAAATGGAATACATGTGCTATACCTCAGTTTCCCCATCTGTAAAATAGGGTTGATATGTTACCCTTTTCAAGGCACTTGGACATTTAATAGGTGACACATGCTGTATAAATAAGCTTTAATGCTAACAACAACAATAGCAGGACTCACACAAGGCTTTTGTTGTAGGAATTTTATCCCTTCATCAGAATTTTCTTCAGCTACAGCAGATAATGCAGAATGACTTAATGGTCTTGGGGTGATAAAGAGTTAAGTGTTTAATTTCTTTATCAAGAGTTTGTATAAATGTACTCACTCTTTAAACAACAATAACTCTAAAGTGACAGTTTTATTAGGATTTCAGTCTTTCATTTATTAGTACAGGAAACACTTGCTAGTTGCGGGTTTGGCATTCGGGGTTTCAAATATTCGTGAATGCTGAACCTGTATCTTAAATACACTTATAGGAGCTCCTTGGGAGCTCTATGCTTGCCGTCACTGCGCTGCCACTGCGCTGCTGCCACTGCTAGCACAGTCGTGCCCTCCCCCCCCAGCCGCTGGGGACACTGCGTTCATGAACGCAGTGTCTTATTCGCGGATTTCGCCATTCACAGGGATCTTGAGAACGTGTCCCCCGCAAATGGCAAGGGTCTCCTGTAATTACAGAAAGGTAATGTCTAGAGACCATGGCTGAGGTGAGGACCCCTTTGTTAGGCTGGCGGTGTATAGGCAAATCCAGACTATCCAGGTTTAGCTCCCTCAAAAACCTACATACATGCTTAACTTTGATCCACAAGGAGTCCTGTGGTTTTGTACTGTTTACTCACAATGTGTAAAGTTCAGTCAGATCAGGACCAACATGTAAACAGACAGACAATGGTGTGAGCAGAGAGAGATTATTTTCAGAGGCATGCAGAAGTTAAGGGACTTGCCCAAGGTTGCCTCTCTCACGTCTCAGCTTACTGCTTCATCCTTTCTTCCCTCCATATGAGGAAACACAGGGCGCATCTACACTTGCTTATTAATATGATGTAATAAACTCCCAGGACCAGAGCACATTGAGCCAGGTTGGAGCAGCCCTGGCTGGCAGAGGCTCTGGGAAGTCAAGCTGTCAGCCAGGTCCTCCTGGCTCAACATGCTGCAGAAGGGCTGGCTGGGGCATGAGGGTGCTCCAGTGTGGGGCTAGCCGGTAGGCAGCCCCCTCACTGAAGCACCCTCGTGCCCTAGCCAGCTGAAGCAGCGTCTACACGTGCACTGCTGCAAAATAAAAAACTCTGCAGCAGGGTAGTACTTGTATTTACAACTACCCTGCTGCGGAGTTTATTAGTTTACTCCAGCCTAATTGGGCCACACATATAGATGTGTAACATTTACTGTGGAGCTAATTAGTCTACTCCACAGTGAATGTCTCATGTAGATGTGCCCACACTGCATCAAGCCTTAGAAGGTGTGTGGCAGGGAGAAATCCTTCACTGCCTGGGGGATGGGTTAGATGAAGTCCTCAGTCCTGTCCATCTAATTTTTGTCATTCTGCCTTCCTACGTGACTGAAAGAAGAGCATCTCCCCAAACACTGGACGTGGAATGCTTGTGATGTACGGGGAGCTGGCTATCTGACATGCAGTGGCAAATGCTCTAGGGTAGCGGTTCCCAGTCTGTGGTATGTGTACCACCAGTGGTACGCAGACAACCTGTCAGTGGTACATGTTAACAGATTTATTATAATTACTTTCTGTAACAAAAATTTGCTGGTGGTACTTAAGGCTGAACTGAAAAAATGTGCTGGTGGTACTTAAGTTTGTATCATTTTTAATTTGTGGTGCATAATCTATCAGAGTTTGGGAACTGCTGTCATACATAGGGGATAGCTCAAGGCATGTGCCTCATTTTGCTCCTTATGTGAGCTCTGCAGGGGACATAGGCTGAACATAGGCCACATGCTGACCCCTCTCCTTGTCTGGATTTTGCTTGGAGCCTGCAAGCTCTTGTGCATCAGTGAGGAAGGGAGAAGATCTGCTGTGCTGTAGGAACACAACACCTCCATGACTTCTGTTCCTTCCCTGAGGCTGGGTTTCTTTCTCCCTCCCCACAGGTGAGGCCTGGCGACTGGAAGACGACTGTATGGACTCTGTGGGGGACCCTGCCCTTCGTCCACAGCTCCGCACTGCCGTGGATGAGGCTCCTTTCAGCTACTTCCGTACGCGGTCCTTCTACATGAGGAAAAGCCTGTCTGTGGACAACCACCTGAGCTCCCTCAGCTACTCCATCCATCCCTCAGAGACAAAGGCTGAGCGTGTCAAGACCAAGCTCCGGAGACAGTTTGTGAGTATTCAGTGGAGAAGAGCTTCTCCCTTCCCCCTTCTCTCAAAGCATGTTATGAAGGTTCTTGATACAGGCAGCACACACCCATGCGCGCGCACACACCCACCCACCCCAGTAACATGCTACCTGGTTATTTGTATTTAAAACATTAAAAAAATCCAGTTTGGCTCTCTAGGCTGGTGACATGATGGTTTCATCATCTTGAGTTTGGCCAAATTGCACCAGAAATCTGATTTGTCTTGTTCAGCAGGTTTCTGTGCTCTCCCTTCCTCCACTCCCTCCCCACCATTTAAAGAAAAGCTCTCTGAGGGCTTTTGCTTGCATCAGATGGCTCCTGCACAGCCTAGTAATGCAGTGTGTTAATATGTTGTCTTTTCAGCTCTGGGTACATGAATTCCAGATTTTAGGTCATGAGTGAGAATGGGCTTGCTGTGTCATCTCAGGCTTTAATTCATTCCTTATAGTTTGACCCTTTTGGGGATTTCTGCTCAGAAAAGGAGCCAGGACTGGATAAAGAGTGCATGCAGTGGCTCCGAATGCAAATGAGGAGGTGGGAATGCCCAGAGCTGTCTGTTGGCGCCTCACTGGAGTAACAGTGGATGTTGCTAGGGTTGAGGACAGTGCTGCAGGTGAGGACAGAGGCATCTTACCACGTGCTTGGTGTGTAAACTGTTGTAAACTTTGGGTGTACTGCTGTGAGAGGCGTTTGCAGATATGCAGGGCTCAGAGCTGGTAAGGACCAGCCAGGCAAGGATTGAGCTGCCTTGGCTAGGTTGTTTGTATGAAACTTGTCCATGACCTACCTCTGCTGTGCCAGTTTCAAGTCATTGCTCGCGTTCCTCTTGCCTCTGGAAGCAATAACTAACTCCACCTAAAAGGGGCTCCTGAGGAGAAGTGGAGTCTCTTTTTCTCATTCTGAGACTGGGACCAGCAGTGAGAAAGTATTACCTGCACCCTCACCCCAACCTCCCCTAACCCTCGGTTCAGCCAGAACCTGGCCATGTGCAGTAGCTTTGTTTCTGCCTTGGATTTGGAAGCAAATGCTTTGCACCCATTAGCATGCTGCCTGGGGAGAGAGGTAAGGAGGAGAGTAACCCTTTGCCTTGGCAATGATTCCTTCGGGAGTGATTAAAAGAAAACACAGGAGCTGCAGCAGCCTGGACATGAGGTGGTTAGGGGAAGCTTTCTGTTTCAAGTTTAATGGGCTTGCGTCTTCTTTTTCTGAGAGACATCTGATACAGACATTAATACAGCCATCTCACTGCCTTATTACTGCCTTAGAGTTGTAATGAAGGGCTCAGGTGTCCTTGCATTGAAACACAATACCTCCTAAACTGGAGCTAGTGTGGGCCTTCAAATAATGGGAATGAACATGAGAGGCCTCAAAGAGGGCTGCTGGGGGCCTTTCCCTCTAGAGGGCTGAGCGTGAGCCAGCCAGAGAGTTCAGAGCAGAAGGCTGCTGAGCACCTGTGGTAAGTGCATGAGCTCTGCTGTTTGACCCCATAGGGAGTCTGCTGTTGCAGCTGGGGCTTGTGAGTTCTTTTCCTCCCTCTCGCCAAGAAGGACAGTTGCTCTGTAGGACAGTAGCACAGGTCTGATCTTGCGTCTACTACTCTATATGTAAGCACAATTCATAGCATTGTTTCTGTGGTGTGATATCTGCTTGCCTTTGGCTCCCAAATGTCCTTGGAAGCCCCAACAGAGGACTTTTCCTTCCTGATTTTCACGTGTGTCCTGCTGCACTGCATGTGTTCCCAGTGGGTTTGGATGAGAAGTAAAATTTGATTTTTTTTCCTTTCAGCTAACGGGATGACAATTCTAACTTTAACTGTGGGTTGTTGCATTTTCATACAGCGATAAAAGTGGAAGCTGGCAGTGACATTTTTATGGATGCTGGTTTAGATCCCTGTGCTGTGAACTGCAAGCAGGAAACAAGATCTCTGGGATTTGCTGTGTTTGAGTTAGGAACTGGCTAAAACCAGCTACTGTGGGCACCTTCACAAACAGCACAAGGCATCTTAAAGGTGGCAGTACGGGAGTCAGACATGCTTAGAGTGAAGCAGTTCTGCTTTGGGGTAAGAAATGGAACCTCTTCTTCCTGCCTGTTCCTCTTGTTCCTTAAAGTTCTACCTTTGGCTTTGTATGCATAGTAGAGAGCGAGGGCAGGAGAGAGGATCACAAAGAAGCTATTTGAAATACAGGAAGCTTCTGCAGCAGAGACACCTTTTGCTTTCCCTGGTCATATCCATTTACCAGGAACCAAGAGCTGTGCCTTCTATGTAGGCAGCATGAGGGAGAAGTGCAGGAGGCCTGTGGTACTGAACCCAACATGGGGGAGGAACATTAAGCAAATGGCTTTGAGGATGGAGCAGAGCTCTTCAGAGTCCCTGCTGCAGGATCACTCTTTGCCTTGGGATCTTGCTCTTCCTGATTTGCAACAAGCGGATAGCTGTCTGCTGCTTTTGTCTCGAAAAGCATTTAAGTGCCTCGCAGCAGGGTGGCCTGTGTTTCTGATGAGATGTGACAGACACCAGTGCTCTGGACCATCTGTTCCTTCCTGCCTTCTCACTGATGGTGGCATATACTCTGTAGCTTTCCACGTGGTGGCTAGTGCCAAAAGCAGAACAGCAGGCCAGATGGGCTAATGGTTTAAGGCAGCATGATGTGCCCTGATGACAGTCATTCTTTTTATTACGCCTTCTGGAACCTGCCATTAACTTTTTCAACCAAAAAAAAAAAAAATTCTCCCTGCCCTCTTCCCCCCCATACCTTTAAGATTAAATCAGATTGCTTGGTTTTGATTTCATTTTCAGAAATAAGCGCATTTTGCATAATGAGTCGCTTTTCTGCCTGTTCTGTGTAACTTCCTCTAGAGTGTTGGGTTATTGCTTTTTTTTTTTTGTTTTAACGCTCATTTTCTTAAGTAGGCTCCAGCCAAGATGCAAAGACCAAGGCTGCATTCAGGTGCTGGAGTTGGTGGACTGGCTTTTCAAAAGTTCTCAGTATACCCAGTTCCCATTGTAACTTAAATCAGACCTAAGAGTCTGAATTTGGGAAATCTTACTCTTTTGGGGTTTTTTGTTCCAAGGGTCAAATGGCAAGTACAGAAATCCTTCTAGAATCCCCTTCCCTCACCTGGGGCTAGGTCAAGGTCATTCCATATCCCTAGATGGGATGGGAGATATGGAAGCTCTTTGGTGAGACACAGTAGGTGCTCGTGCTGCTATTCTTTCCTCGTTCTGCAGCATTCTGTCTTAGGGTTTGATCCTGCCCATGGAAGTCAGTGGGATTCTTGGCCTTCATTACAGAGGCAGCAGGAAAAAAACCCTTGAAACTTTTGGGCAATGAGCCAACACAGCTGATTAATGTTGTCTTCTATGGAAGATATGGGGATTTTTGAGGCTATTTTTCTCATTATTCTGCTTTGCTTAATAGCTAAAGGGTATGTTCCTGTGGGCTGGGGTCAAACTGTATAGTTTGGGGCTGTGATATCATCAGATCACGGAAGTAAAGCAGGGTTATCCTGTCTGGAGTGTGCTTCAATGGGACCTTCAGAGGAAATCCAAGTGCTGTAGACAGTGGTGTTGATGGTTCAGTAAGCAGGTTGAGGCAGCACTAAGCCAGTGCCCTGTTATTTTATATTTGAATTAATAGACCTCACAACTCGTGATACCTATTTTTTCCAAGAATAGTTAAGTCTGGTGTTAGATTTAAATGCAAGTCAAGGTTCAGAAATTATATTCTACCTGCCCAAAATCTCTCTGCAATTTCACTTAGCTGTGGTATTATCCTCAGTTTTGTATTACTAACTGTTATTCTGTGTTGCAGTATAATCTAACAGCAGCAGTGTTCTGCCTCAGCAGTGGTTGCATTTCAGTGATTGGTGGAGTGACTCTGTGTAGGTAAAGTCTGTGCTGCATGTGGACATAAACACAGTACAATTTTAAGAGGATATGGTTGACTTTTCTGTGATGGCACATCTGGGACCTCTTAGGAAAGTCCCTATTAAAACTTGATTCATTTTTTCTGTGCTCTTTCACTTGTTCCATGTTTTATATTAAATTTCTGACATTATTTTCTGCTGAGAAATCAGTCTGCCCTGCTTTTGCTATGTGAAATAGCTGCCTGCCCCCATCTCTGTCTCAAGGAAAGTTCTGAAAGTCTGGTGCCTGACTGACATTTAGGTTTTACCAGGACTGTTTGAGAACAGTCTCCAGTGAGGAGGGGACTGTGGGGAGTAGAGAAAGAAAGCATGATCTCCCAAACAGTTGCACTATGTACACCTGCTACTAGCTATCAGTATTAACATTTTTATTGCAGCCTTTGTAAACCCTGATATTTAATGTATTGCAACCATATGTTAGATTTTTAAAGCTAGAAGGGCCCAGTTTGACCATCCAGTCCAATCTCTTGCATAACCCATGGTTCTTCTGTGGATATCTGAGCAAGATGGAAGCTTGCTGTAGCCCTCATAAAAATATTTTGGGCTTTTTATTCATATCACTGGACTGGCATGAATGTGCATAAGGTGACAACTGTATTGCTAAATAATCTGTTACTCATTTTTTTGTCAAGGCAATTCCTTAGCCCCCACTATCTGCATCTAGTCAGAAAAGATGCTCTTTCTCCAGCAGCAGCAATGTTTCTTTCTGCCCACATGAGGTGGCTGCAGCATACCATCTCTGTAGAGCTGGTTCTGCTGAGGATTCTCACAACCAGTGGAGCTGGCTAGTCGAACATGTAGGCAGTCTCATTGCTGGCATCTGAGGGATACTCGCGTACAGATTATTTTGATTTGCATAATTTGAATTTTAAATGAATCCTGATTTTTGTGATTGTCAGAACGGGTTTTCTTTTTAATAAGCCTTTCCATTTAACTCCTTTAGGACTTGTAACATCGGGGAAGTTTCCGCTTTCGAGAAAGAGAGAAGCCTTTGATTCCGTCTGACAGCTGTCTTTCAGATTTGCACAGACGCCCGTTTTCCAGGGGTATGAATCACTTTAAGTAAGCAAACAAAAGGAATCTCATTCAGGGAGAGGAGCTGGTAGTCTGTCACTGCCCCCCAGCATGAATAATGTTCCAGTTGGGCATCTCCCTTGGGCTGGGTGAGGGTGGCTATATTTGGTGGCCACAGCTGCATTCTAAGCCATGAGATGCATTGCATCACTTTGTCAGGTGACAAGGAAAGGACTGGCCCCACTTTCATCCAGATGTACCAGGGTGTGTGAAGTGGTTAAGTCAGCGGTTCCCAACCTTTGAGGTCGCAATGATAAAAAATTGGATTGCGCACTTCCGGGGAGGGAGGTATGGGGGGGAATGTGACCCCCAGATTTTTGCATGGGGCAGGAGTGGATGCAGGCTGCCCACTGCGGGCTCGGGGCTCCCCTTCCTGCTGCCCTTCCCCTGGGGCCTCCACAGCTGAATGAGGCAGGGAAGCTTGGTGCTGCTGCTGGGAGCCCCATGCTGGCTGCACTGCCATGGTGAGGTGCTCCCAGCCCACCTGGCAGCAGTGGGAGGCACAACTCAACAGCACTGGTGCCACTGCTGCTGGGCGGGCAGGGGGTGCATCACCATGGTGGCAAAGCCGGCGTGGGGATCCCGGTAGTGGCACCAAGCCTCCCTGCCCTTCTGTGCCAGATCCTGCCCACTGGGCTGCGGAGGCCCCTGCAGGGAGGGCAGCAGGGCAGGGAGCCCTGAGCCCATAGTGGGCAGCCTGCATCCTCTCCCCTTGCCCCCATGGGCTCTGCTTTGGCCCTGCTGCCTGCTGGGGGAGGGAACTAGGCTCTGTGCTCTGCCTTGGCTGCAGCAGCAGCCACTGCTTCACATGGGTAGTGGGGCTCAGGCACTGCTGTGGAGCAGGGGGCCATGGTCCCTGACTCTGGTCCCATAGCCCTGGTAGCTGGGGGGCAGCCGGCTGTGAGTCGTTAGTGAGGAGCACCAGCAGGGCTTGGGGGGGGGAGGGCACAGCTGTAGGTGGGGAGTGACGTGGCCACTGGCAGGGCCAGGGGGCTGTGGGTGGGGCCAACACAGGCACTGGGGAGGGGCGGAGGGGAGCTGCAAGTTGGGAGTGAGTGGCCATGCTGAGGAAATGGGGTCATGCTGAGGAAAAGGTTGGGAAGCACTGAATTAAGTCCCTTTAGAGCAGGGGTGTCCAACCTTTTTGAATGTGGGGCCGGATCACAAACTTTTTATCACCCAGTGGGCCGGTGAGCCATAGTCAAAGACCTCACAGGAAGTGGTATCACATCAGGAAGTGATGTCACATGACCTTTGACACCAATGAAGCTTCAGGAAGTGACAATGAAATGGGTCTGGAAATGTGGTTTAAAATC
>NW_005841839.1:6233713-6237659 GCF_000455745.1 Alligator sinensis | reverse complement strand
GAGCAGGCGCCACCTGGCTGTGGGGCAGGGCAGGGCAGGGCAGCGGGGCTGGCTTGAAGCGGGCGGATGAGGAAGCAGGCGTGGCCGGCAGTGCCAACAGCCACTGCTTGGCCTCCTGTACGGGGCCACTCTCCCAGGCCCCACGGGGATAAGCAGCTCCCCTCCCCTCGCTGCCAGCTGGGGCCCACGGGCCGGCCCTGCCCGCCTTGCTGCGGCCCTGCCGCTGCCACTGCAGCTCCATGCTCTATGCCGCCGCCGCCAGCTCTGGGGCAGCAGCTCCGCACACCGCTGCTGCCACCCCGCGCTCCTTAATGAGAAAATCATTAAGGATCACATTTGGGGGAGCCCAGCATGGGAAATAATGCTGAAAGGAAATCAGCATGGATTAATTGCAGGTAGATCCTGCCTGACTAATCTTGTTTCTTTTTATGATCAGGTCACAGAATGCTTATATGCAGGAATCGAGGTAGATGTCAACTATCTAGACTTTAAGAAGGCCTTTGATACAGTATCTCATTCTGTTCTTGTAAATAAAATTGACAGGCTGTGATGCAGATGATTACATGGTCAGGTGGGTAGCAAATTGGCTTAGGGGTCACACTCAGAGAGTGGTGGTGGACGGGTCGATATTGACCTGGAAAGATGTGGGCAGTGGAGTCCCACGGGGCTTGGTCCTTGGACCAGTGCTATTCACTGTCTTCATCAGTGACTTGGATGAGGGCATAGAGAGCACCCTGTCCAAGTGCACAGGTGATACCAAATTATGGGGCAAAGTTAACACACCAGAGGGTAGGGAACGGATCCAGGCAGATCTGGACAGGTTGGAAAAATGGGCAGAATGAAATAGGATGCAGTTCAACAAAACCAAGTTCAAAGTGCTTCTCAGCGCCTTCTCAACAGCACAGCAGCAGAAAGAGATCTTGGAGGTATAGTTGACTCCAAGATGAATGCGAGTCATCAATGTGACAAAGTGATCAACAGGGCTAACTACACTTTATCACGCATTAGCAGATGCATGACGAACAGCTCCAGGGAGATGATACTTCCCCTCTATGCGGCACTGGTCAGACCACAATTGGAGTACTGTGTTCAATTTTGGGTGCCACACTTTAAGACGGATGCGGAGAATCTTGAGAGGGTTCAAAGGAGGACCACTCATATGGTCAGAGGCCTACAGGCAAGGCCCTACGAGGACAGACTGAGGGACCTAGATCTCTTCAGACTTTGCAAAAGAAGCCTGAGAGGGGATCTTGTGGCTGCCTATAAATTCATCAGGGGAGGGCAGCAGGGAATAAGAGATGCTCTATTTACTAGGGCACCCCCTGGAGTAACTAGGAACAATGGCCACAAATTGACGGAGAGCAGATTTAGGTTGGACATTAGAAAGAACTTCTTCACAGTAAGGGTTGCCAGAATCTGGAATGGGCTTCCAGGGGAAGTGGTGCTCTTCCTTACTTTGGCGGTCTTCAAGAGGAGACTGGACACGCATATAGCTGGGGTCATCTGACCCCAGCACTCTTTTCTGCCTAGGGCAGAGGATTGGACTCGATGACCTACTGAGGTCCCTCCCGACCCTAACATCTATGAATCTGTAAGGCGGAGCTTTACAGCTTCCACTGAGCTACCAAATGCAGTGACCTTGTCCTAGGAAACAGATGATGATGATAGAGTGTTGTAGGAGAAAGTCTGGGATCATTGATCTAAACCTTGCAGCATCAGATCCTTGCAGGTTGAAGTCAAGCTGTGTTGGTGTCTTGGCACGTGAGAAGTGCAGCCTGGCAGGTCTCTGTCAACAGGTGGCTGCATCACAGGGCAATTTGTCTTGTTGGTACCTTAAGCAGATAGGCCAAAAATGGAATGTGTCCTGGAAACTGAAAGATCCTTGAAGTCATGGTGGCACACATTGTCAGGGCAGGGAAAAGCTTGTGGTGCAGCCATGTGTGCTGTACTTTTAGTGTAGATAATAACAGCACCATTTTCCTTGGATCTTGGAGACTTTTTAAGATGCCATGAAGAGCTTTGCCTTTAAGCCAGCCAGTCTGGCATGTCTCACTTCCACTGAATTCACTAGTATTTTTTTATAATGCTAAAACAGAGAGAGAAAGAGAGCGATAGAGGCCTGAATCCCTGTGTTGACAAATTAGGGTTCATGTATGTAGATCAGGAGAAGGCTGCTTAACAAGTTTTGGTAAGCTGTCAAGGGCCACATGGGTAGCCTCACCCCTTGACATTTGGTCCGCACACTGGTTGCCATCTTGGGACCAGAAGTCCCATCCCTAACCCCTCATCTTTGCCACCGGAAGTCCCTCCCTTTGCCCCTGCCCTCCCAAATACTCCTTTTGGGAGGCAGGGTTGCCATCTTAGAACCAGAAAATAAACAAATCATACACTAAAAGTAAAAAACCTACTAGAACATATTTTAATTTTATTACAAAAATAGTTGTCATGATTTATATTTGTGTACTGTATATAGAAGGGATTGCATAATAACTAAAAAATAAAGTATAATGTGTGGTGGGGTGGGCGGGTATGTGTGGGTGTGGGGGGTTGTGAGGGGTGTGGCTGTGTGTGGGGGCATAGGATATTTTGGGGGATGTGTATATGTCAATGGGGCTTGTGGGGGCAGGGTGTGGGTGTTATGAGGCTTGTGGGATGTGAGGGAGGGCAGGGGGTGTAGGGACTCCCACACATCCCCTCCATGATGCAGCCCCCATGGAGGGCAGCAGCAAGCAGGAGGACACTAAGTGTGCTCATGCCTGGTGCAGGGCATGGCTCCGGCCAGCACTGCGCTGGGGGGCAGGACTCCATGGGGAAGCAGGGGATGGGGCTCCCTCTACTCCCAGCAGAGTCCAGGGACCTGTGCAGCAGGAGGTGGGGAAGGCAGCCCGCTCCAGTACGGGGGTTTCCCCTGATGCCAGTATGGGAGCTGCAAGTGCGTGGCACGGAATGGAGCAGTGGGGGATCCTGCGCTCCTCATCCCACACACACCCCACACCCTGTCCCCTCCATCACAGCCACACCTTGCCCAGCCAAGCTCCATGTTCCTCCACCCCACTGGGTGAGGGCTCCTCCGCGCTTCCACCCAGCCGCAACTCCACCTCCCCTGGCCCAGCACCATCCTCGCCGCTTCCCTACCTGCTTCCTGGACATCCAGGAAGCTAAGCAGGTTCCTGTGGGATGGCTGCAGCAGCAGCCCCACTCAGAAGCTGCTGTTGGCCAGGTCGGGCCTTTACGCACAAGAGGATGGGAGTGGCACAGTAGGATATGTTGCAGGGTGTGTACACGTGGGTGCCTCACTGCCACCCTCCTGGGCAGAAGGGCTGGGCAGGGCACAATTTGTTAGGAGGCGCCGTAAATCAGACGAAAGTGCCTGGAGGGCCGGATGAGCCCATGAGCCGTATTTTGCTCACCTCTGATTCATAGATTCATAGACTGTAGAGTTGGAAGGGACCACGATGGATCATCGTGTCCAACACCCTGCCCCTGGCAGGAAAGAGGACCGAGGTCAGATGACCCCAGCCAGGTGATTATCTAGCCTCTTCTTGAAGACCTCCAAGCTAGGTGATAGCACCACCTCTCTTGGAAGCCCGTTCCAGATCCTGGCCACCCTTACTGTGAAAAATTTCTTCCTAAAATCTAACCTAAATCCACTCTCAACTTGTTTACACCCATTATTTCTAGTCACTCCCTGGGGTTCCTTAGTAAATGTCGCGTCCCCTATTCCTCGTTGACCTCCCCTAATAAATTTATAGGCGGTCACAAGATCTCCCCTCAGCTGTCTCTTGTGAAGGCTGAAGAGATTCAGCTCTCTCAACCTCCCCCCATAGGGTCTATCACGAAGGCCACTAATCATGCGAGCGGCCCTCCTCTGGACCCTCTCGAGATTCCCCACGTCCCTCTTGAAGTGTGGCACCCAAAACTGGACACAGTACTCCAACTGCGGCCT
>NW_005841839.1:6216087-6233651 GCF_000455745.1 Alligator sinensis | reverse complement strand
CCCAACCTATAGGTGTGCTGGGGATTCCTCCTTCCCAGGTGGAGTACCTTACATTTATCTTTATTAAATTGCATCCTATTTCTCTCTGCCCATTGATCCAACCTGTCCAGGTCGGCCTGAATCTGCTCCCTGCCCTCCGGTGTACTAACTTTGCCCCATAACTTGTTATCATCAGTGAATTTGGAGAGGGTGCTCTCCACACCCTTGTCCAAATTTCTGATGAAGATATTAAATAATATCGGTCCGAGGACCGAACCCTGCGGGACCCCACTGTCCACCTCCCTCCAGGCCGAGAAGGAACCATCCACCACCACGCTCTGGGTGCAGTCCCTAAGCCAGTTGGCCACTCACCTGACCGTGTAGGCATCCACTCCACAGTCTGCTAGCTTCCCAATGAGGATAGGGTGCGAAACTGTGTTGAAGGCCTTCCTAAAGTCCAGCAAGATGACATCAGCCTTGGCTCCCGTGTCCAGGCAGTGTGTGACCTGGTCATAGAAGGCTACAAGGTTTGTCAGGCAGGATCTACCTGTGACAAACCCGTGCTGGTTTCCCCTCAGCATCGTTTCCCCTGCTGGGCCTGTACAAATGTGTTCTTTGATTATTTTCTCTAGCATTTTCCCAGGAATAGAGGTAAGACTGACTGGTCTAAAGTTACCCAGCTCATCCCTTCTCCCTTTCTTGAAAATGGGCACCACATTGGCCCTTCTCCAGTCCCCAGGGACTTGACCGGAGCACCACGAGTGCTCGAACAGCTGTGCCAGCCGCTCAGCTATGACACTGGCCAATTCTTTCAGCAGCCGTGGATGGAGGTCATCTGGGCTTGCTGACTTGTACCCATCCAGCTCCTCCAGGAGCTCCTTAACTATTTCAGAACTAACCGTAGGTGGACTGGTGCCATGTGGACATCCGTCAGTGATCGAGGTGGGGGAATTGGCTTGGTCGGTACATAGAAATACTGAAGCGAAGAACTCATTTAAGAGCTCTGCTTTTTTCCCCACGTCAACCACCAACTGTCCTGATTTGTCCTGCAGGGGCCCTATGTTGCTCTGAGCTTTCCTTTTGCCCATTATATACCTGAAAAAGGACTTTTTATTGTCCTTGATTGTTGAAGCCAGCCTGAGCTCAAGCCCTGCCTTGGCCTGTCTAACTGATTTCCTGCAATAGTGTGCCAGGGAAATATATTCCTCCTTGGTGGCTGCTCCCTGCTTCCATTGCCTGTACATCTCTTTCTTTGCCCCCAGACTCTCCTGGAGTTCCCTGTTCAGCCAAGGGGGCTTTTTTGCCCCCTTACCTCCCTTCCTACATAATGGGATAGACTCCTTTTGAGCCCCAAGGATCACTCCCTTGAGATACCTCCAACCCTCCTGAACCCCCACTTAATCTATTTTCTTGAGTTGCATCCCCTCACTAACTAGCCTTCTAAGCTTGCTAAAGTTGGCCCTTCTGAAGTCCAACACCTTAGCCCCACTAGTTACTTTCCTGACCCTTTGCTGGATAGTGAACTCGACCAAGTGATGGTCACTATCTCCCAGGCTACCATGAACTCGCACGTTCCCCACAAGATCATCCCCTGTTGCTAAGACCCGGTCAAACAAGGCGCTACCCCTGGTGAGACTAGACACCACCTGGGTTAGGTGGAGGTCCTGCACACAGTGTAAGAACGTCCATGAGCAGCTTGTTTTGGCTGTCTGCTCCTCCCAACAGATATCTGGGTAGTTTAGATCTCCCATGACCACTGCCTCCCTCGCCTGTGTGGCATCTGCTAGCTGCCCGGAGAATACATTGTCTAGTTCTTGATCCTGTTGAGGAGGCCTGTAGTAGACCCCCACAACCAAGTCCTTTTCCCCTGGCCCCCCCTGGATCCTGACCCACAATGCCTTGGTGTTCCCCTCCTCCACCCCCACCTTGATGGTGGAAGACATATACTGCTCCTTAACATAGAGTGCTACCCCCCACCTTTTTTCCCCACTCTGTCACACCTATACAACCTATACCCCTCAATGCCTACCGCCCGGTCGTGCGTAGAATCCTACCATGTTTCGGTTAGTCTGACTAGGTCATACTGGGTGCTAGCAAGCAAGAGTGTGAGCTCCTCTTGCTTGTTCCGCATACTCCTGGCGTTTGTATAAAGACATTTTATCCATCTATCTGATGTAGATTGATTTGCTGCACTCAGTTGATTTGTAGTGGGTATGTACATGATGCATCCTATCCCCATAGTTAATCAGCATTTTCTTGGTTTGACTGTACCAACATAATGGAAGAGCCATTTGCAGCTTGCACCACAGGTAAAGTTGACAATAGCATTTTCATTGCTAAAAAGGAATTGTAAGGACAAAAATGCTACCAGGTGCTATTTGTCACAGTGTATGATGTATGTAACAGGTATACAACAATTCTAGTTTCCCTACTTGTATAATCTTGATTTATCTTGCTAAGCTTCTGGAAAGGTAGCTTGCTTGATGGCCCTTTCTTGGCAAATTGGTGCGTACGCAATGTCAGTTTTATAAATCTTAGGATCATAGGAAAGTAGGGCTGGAAGGGGACTTTACAAAGTCATGTACTCCAGCCCCTTGCTCAGGGCAGGATCATCACTGACTAAACAACTGTCTGTCCAACCTGCTCTTGAAAATTTCCAATGATCAAGATTCCATAACTTCTCTAGGTAGCTTATTCCAATGTTTCACCACCCTCAGAGTCAGAAAGTTCCTCCTAGTCTTCATCGTAAATTTCCTCTAGTGCCGCTTGAGGCCATGGCTCCCAGTCCTGTCCACTATGGCCACAGAGAAGAGACTGTATCCATCCTGTCTGTGATCATCTTTCAGGTATTTGAAGACTGTTATCCAGTCCCCACCTCAGTCTTCTTTTCTCCTGACTAACCCTAGTTCTTTCAGCATTTTCTCAAAAGTCATGCTTATGACTTATGACCTATTTTTTGTCACTCTCTGCTGAACTTTCTCCAATTTGTACACATCTTTCTTGAAGTGCAGGGCACAAAATTGGACAACCTTGGATGGATGCATTGTGCTAGCCTTGAAATATCCAGGTTTCCATGGCTTCTGAGATAACAGCATAGTCTTTGCAACCATGTTTAGTAAATAGTGCAGACAACTTCACATGCAAGTTGAGACTTTTCTAATAACATTATCTCTGTCTGATACAAGATTATTAACTAAGCATCAGTATCATGCCCTACCTTCTAGTTGGGAAACATCAAGGTAAAATAGTAATATATTTTACTGCACCCAGCCCTGCAGCATTTACCTATTACTTGAGTACTTTAATAGTATTCCTTTAAAAATATGTGGGTACTTGAAGGGCCTTATACATCACAGGCTCTGAAACTTTTGCAGTGTGTGCAGTGGGTTTTGGAAGAGCTGGTATACCATTGCATCGTACAGCCTAAGGGCCTCTTTGTTCTAATCCCACTGACTCTATGACATTACTCCAGTGATCACATTTTTGCATTCATATTAATTCCTTACACTGCAGCAACACTTTCGTATGGCTTGTGTTGGTCTCAGAAATCCTCAGCAGACATTCTCAGAAATCCTCAGCAGACATTCAGTTAGTTTTTGTTTGTTCCTTGTAGTTAAGTAGAAGAAAATATAGACATGCGAATGTATGCATGAATGCACATACATGCAAAATGAAAGGAGAAATTTAAGCCATAAAGCAGGCAGGTCAAACGTGTAATTGAAGTGACTGAGCAATGTAGTAGGTGTCATACTGGGACTGAGCACATAATATCCTAAACTTTGCTAATATGTCTTGAGTAGGTTAAATACAAAGGCATATTAAAATATATACCATGTGTCTTTTAACCTCCCCCTCTCCCCCAAAATGGTGCCCTGGGCAGATGGTCAGATTTCTCAGTTGCTGACTGTCATTCACTGATGAGTATCTTTAAAAAAAGCAAGTTAACCTAATACATTATAATAAAGTGACGCATCAGCCAGTTAGCAACTTCTTCACTGAAGTACAGCAAGCAGCAGAACATCCTATGATAACTGGCACTGAGTGGGAGAGACCAGTTATAAATTGTTCAGTTTTGCAGATTAGTGAGGAATCAAACCAATACAATAATTATAATAATCATAACAATAAGACTAGAGCCTGACAAAATGTATTTTGTTCATTTATTTGGCAAACATAGATTTAATTATAATACTAGTTCCTCACACAGTAGTAAGCATTTTGCACTATTAAAAAGGGCTCTGGTGGAGTGATGTGACTGATCTGCTGTTCTCTTGAAGCCAAAAAGGAAGCAGTAGGTCAGTGGTGATGGAGCTGAGCCAGGTCTGCATACACTAGACATGATAATTACGCCTATGTGTATTCTTTTTGTGTTGGAGATGTGAAGGGACAGTTTTCCACTTGCACAGAACAGGAGAACCTTGAAGTAGCTGAGGGACAAATCAGGGTCCTGCCACATTCAGTGTCTTTTCTGCTCTTTACTATCCCACAGCCCCACTACCTGCTATGAGAAGAGGCAAAGAGCCTGCCAGGGCAGGGAGGGGCAAGGGATGTGGCAGAAAAAGCCTTTGCTATGCTCGTATCATTGCTAGCCAAAGTCCCCTGAGGATCTTACCCAGTGACAGAGATTAAAACTACCCCCATCCTTAAATTCTGCTGAAGCCAGGCAAATGTCATTCAAGGAGGCACCTTAAGTTCCCTGTCAACATCGTCTCTCTAGTACTTGGGCTCATCAGAGAAGCAAGCCAAGTTTTCTGAAATTAACACTGACATAATGAGATCTTTGTCATCTTAGACTTCAAAAATAGGGCCTACTCTCAGCATTTATACAGCAGCATCATTCCTTTGTCCTGTAGGAACATTTTTAGCTTATGCAGGGTCTCTTAATATGCAAGTAAAGGTGAATCAGTTGTTTTGGTGGTTTGGTGGAGGTAGTGACACAAGGGCATAACATTCTTATTAATTTTAGATGCATTCAAGGCCAACTAATGAGCCAATCAAAGATGTATTTTTATGCATATCTGATGAATCCATTGCTAATTTGTTAGTTAGCTCCCATTCTACTCTCACCAGTCAGGGAGAATTCTTTGCCCAGCAGTGAATTTATCTGTTTTCTTTTAAGCTGCAAGAATGTGTCTCCTGTCAGACCTTTTCCATCTCAGGGGCTATAATTTCTCTGAACTACAAAGCGTAGGTAGCCAGCTGTGTATCCATGCAGTAGTTGTAAGTTTGTACACTGGACTGAGGAAACTAAGCTCACGTAGCTGGTTGGGGCTTGGGTCCGGGGGCTTGGGGCCCCAGTGGGGAGTAGGACGGGGCTGTGGGTGGCTCATCCAGGGGAGAGGGAGGGCCGCTGTTCTCTGTGTAGGGGAGGAGACCCTTACATAGATCTCTGGTCCCTGTCACACTGGGTTGCGGGGCAGGGAAGCAGCGCAAAGCAGCGAGCAAGCCTGCTGGTCCCTGCCTTGTGACTCAGCTCCGCAGGAAGCAGAGATCCGCGCTGGGGGTCTCCTTGCCACTGCTGCCCACCCTGTGCTTCCCTGGATCCCTGTTCCCTGTACAGCCAGGTCACACAGCAGGGATCAGCACTGACTTGCCACATGACTTGGCTCCTCAAGGAGTGGAGATCTGCGCCGGGGTCTCCTTCCCGCTGTTGCCCACCACATGTAGCCCCGAATCTCTGCTCCCTGCGGAACCAGGTCACAAGGCAGGGACCAGCACTGCCCTGCCACATGACCTGGCTCTGCAGGGAGCAGAGATCCACACCAGGGTCTCTTCCCCGCCACTGCCCGCCCTGTACAGCCCCAGATCTCTGCTTCCTGCGGCGCCAGGTTGCATGCAGGGACCAGCACTGCCTTGCTGCACGACCTGGCTCCGCAGGGAGCAGAAATTCACTCTGGGGTCTCGTCCTCGCCACTGCCCGCCCCGTACAGCCCTGGATCTCTGCTCCCTGTGGATCCAGGTCGCGTGGCAGGGACCAGCACTACCCTGCCCTGTGACCTGGCTCCACAGTGAGCAGAAATCCATGCTGGGGTCTCCTCGTGTAGCCCCACGTTGCTGGGGCAGCACATGGCGGACAGTGGCAGCGAGGAGACCCCTGGTGCAGATCTCTGCTCCCTGCGGAGCTGAGTCACGTGGCAGGGCAGCAGCGTACAGCTGTTTCCCTGCAAGCCCAGCTCTGAAACTCCGAAATTTTATGAAATGTTTTGGATGCCTCGTTTTGTTTTGGAAATTTTTTTGAGCCTTCTGTTTTGATTCGGATTTGGTGTTTTGGGTGCCAAAACAGTCCAAAATACCTCTGAAATGAAATGGCTGCCAAAATTTCACACAGCCCTATTAGTTAGTATGTTTTCACAACTGGGGACTTCATCACGTGTTGTTAAGCATAATGTTTACATCTCTGCCTCTAGGACTGGGGAAAATTCCTCAACCCAGCCCATGACTTTAAAATGCAACCTGGAGGTTAAATCTAAATATTTTGTTTACTGTAATGCTTTATGAATGTGAAGGGTTGAGAAAACTGGCTTGAACTAAATGGGAAGTGGGTAGGGGTGTATCCAGAGGGGGTGCAGCAGTACAGCTGCACTCACCCCCTTTCAGACCACACCAGGGGAGAAGCATCCAGGGATCTTAAAGTTCCCAAAGCAGCTAAGAATCCCCTCTCCCTTCCCCTCCATGCTAAGCAGCAAGTAGTTTTCCCTCCCATTCCCTTTGCCTCCTACCTACTGCTGGTGCTGTCCCCAGCTCTCCCAGAAGTGGAGGGAGCTCCAGAGCCACTCCTTCCTTGTTACAGTTAGGCTGCCCAGGGGGCTGGGCTCAGCCAGGGACAGTGGCAGCACTGGGTGAATTCTTCCTCCCTGCCTGATCTGCCCCAGGGGTTCTTTTCCAGTCCAGGAGCAGGCTCTGTGAGGGGGAACTCACCAGCTGCTGTGTCCTCTTCTGAACCCAGCTCCCAGCACAGCTCTGGAGATCCTTTCGTCCCCAGGCCAACCTGGGACAGCAGCAGTGTTGGAGGCGGGAGACAGAGGGAACTGCTGCTGATCATGGAATGGAAGGGATGAGGTGCTAGTCTGGGGGCGTAAGAATCCTACTTGCTTTGGGACTTAAAAAAAAAGTTCCCAGCTGCTGCACTCATGGCATGGTCTGCCCTTCTTGGGGGTGTGTAGGGTATGAGGATGGGGGTGAGATGGAAGCAGTGCTGCAGCCACCCTTGCTGTCGGGGGCGGACAGGCACATGCATTGTTGAGGGCAAGTCTGACATGATAAGCAGAGATTTATTTTTACTTCACCTGCTCTCACTACAGAATTAGCAGGACTTCCAGGCCAAACTGCAGCAGCAATTCTAATTGCCAGTCCTTTGGCCCACCCAACAACTGATGGGGAAATATATCATGAATGGGAACCATTTTTACCTCTGCCATTCTTGCCACAAAAGGCCTTCTTTTGGTCCTTGGACAGGGGCTCAGCCAGGCTTAATCTGCAGTCTTGGATGGGAGAGAAGGACCCAGACAGAGCAAAAGGAACTGGTGGTGAGAAGTGAGGTGTCATAGGGCACAACAGGTGGTGGGGAAGGCACAGAGGAGAATGCTGACTGGCAGAGGGGATAAGAACAAAGTGTGGGGGGAGGGGATGGAAAGATAAGGGGTGAAAGAGAAGTTAGTTGGAGGGAAATAAATGCTGAGAAATAGAGTAAAATGGAGAAAAGAAGGGACTTGAGCAAAGGGATAAGAACAGAAAGAAGGCTATGAAGTACTGCTTGAATGGCAACTTTATTTAATGTTGTTGTTTAAACAGGCACATCCAGTCAGATACTTTTTGCTGTTACAGGGAATACAACATAAACTCTATGTCTATATCCTCATTCTGCCTTGGACAGACCTTTCATTTCCAGGAGTCCTGTTGCACAGGAAATGACTGTCATCCCATGTCCTTCTTGCCCTCTGCCATTTAGTACCAGTCTCATGCCTGAACTGAAGTTGTAGCTGCCTCTCAGTGTCACCTTACCCATTGGGGGTTTGCATTTTTCGTGGTTGTTGCACTTGGGGTTGACACTGGCAAGGACAGCATGACTCTGTGCCAAACCTACCTTATAAGACTGTGCCGGTTTTTATCTGGGGGAGCTGAATCCTGACACATTAAGATGTGTTTGTTGTATTCCAAACTTATCTGATGCAGAAAATAAGTGAAACACTTTCTGCTATTTGACTTGCACATGTTTTCTGACACCATGCCAGTAGGTGCCATAAGTACCTCACTAGATTGAAGGTCTTTTGGTTTTGTACTCATGAAAATGAGATTCTGAAATTCCTTGTGTTTTTACTGCTAACGTTATCTGCCAATGCTCTATTTGTATTATCTGCTTATAGGGGAATTCTCTTGGAATTTTGCAGCAAGTTGTATAATAGGATCCTGTATATCTCTGACTTTTAGCATCTAAAATGCAAAGTCATTAGAACTAATGTATTTATTGAGGTCATATCTGTAATCTTATACACATGAGACTAATAATACTATCCCTGTGACATGTTCAGCCTGCGCTTTAATTAAGAGCTTCTAATTTTTATTTTTGTCATTATGTCCCAGCTCTGAATTTGTGAGACTGAGCTGTAAATAACATATCTGAAGGTCAAATAAAGCGAGACTCAAGAAAATAAAACATCCTGACCACTACATGTCACACTCCTGATTGCACGTGTTACGAAACAGCCATACAACTGAAGGTGATCATGCCATCAGCTATACTGATATGCAATATCCACCTGTCCTCTCCCATTCAGTATCACACTGAAGTTAGTCTAGCTTCAGCTTACATTTCTCCTGCCAATTTCTCTCTTGTTTGTTGGAAGTTTTACAAGAAGGTAGAACATGCATGGTTCCCAGGCTGCTTCCCCCACTGTGTATATTAGCCCTTGTAAATGGACTCTAAGCATGTCAGTTCCGGTTATCGTGTGTCAGATGTACACCATGGCTGTCTTGGTTCCACCATTAAGCAGCTTTCATTACCACTGCCAGACCTCACCTGGGACCCTGCACTGTCCACCTTGTTCATTCCTGGAGGTTGACTTGGGATTTTGAGACCGACTTACCAGAAGAAAGCCAAACTCTGCCCTTGCATACATGTCTTTCGCTCTGCTAAAACATCACTGCCTTAGAGCAGTGGAGGACTGTGCTGGTACTCAGCCTGTTTACATTTGTTCACAAAGGGGAGGCTCTGCTGCTACTGGCTTTTGTTTTATGTGGGGTAATTTTGTTTGTTTCCTTGCCCCCTTCCTTGTGAATCTTCCCTGAATGTGAGAGAAATAAAGAAAAGAGGAGGCTGAGGGACGTGCATTTGTGTGTGGTGGAGAGAAAGGAGGTATTGAGCTGGTGAGTTGGGTGAGGGGATGTTGGGTGATAGTAAGTGACAGGAGAAAGAAAGGGACAGTGTTCAAGTGACAGAGAGATAAACAGAGAGATAGAGAATGACGAGGATATGAAAAGAGAAGGAGAAGAGACAGACTGGCTGAGGCAGTGATTGAGAGAAAATTACCAAGGTGGCTACATTGGCTTCACAAACGTCCATCCGTCTCCTGATCAAACTGGGAATGACAGCCCATGTAATATATGCAGGTGTGAATAGCAAAGATAAATACTGGGCACACTGGGGTAATTTATAACTCTGTAGGAGAGCAAGGAGACATGCTAGTAGGAGCAGCGCCTCAAACTGCTGTGATATTTCACAGCAAGCTGAGAGCAGACAAGAGAAGGAATTTATTTTCCTTTCAAAAATGCTACCTTGGCCATATATTTTCTTCCCATTACTGAGGTTGTGTGAATAGGGAGAAGAAAGGGAGCTGTCCCTGCCACCACCGGTGTTGTTTAAGGGACAGAGACATTTTTTCTGGTGCTGTTGTCTGTCTTTACTGTGCTTGTTACTGCTCGTCTGTTGTGGTGTTTGCAGGAGTTAGGGACTAGAAGCGAGTGCATCTCTGAGTGACCAAAGCTGACTAACAACTACCTTAATATTTACTTTACCTTTCCTGTCAAGTTTGAAAGCCTTTGTAATTTTCTGCTCTTTTTTGCCCTTGCAGTTGTACCCCCCTGCAAAAAAGACCCCCCCCCCAAAAAAAACAACAACAACAAACAAACCAAAACCCAAACAAACACAAAAAACCCAACAAAACACTTCCACGCACATCCATCCTGGGGACAGATATAATTGATGATCAACCATATAATCCATGTGTCTAGCCTAGTAACCATGAGCAACCCTACAGTAACAAACTAGTGTGTGTGGGCTGGTCATTGTAGGCCATTTGAGAGCTGCAAACCATGTTCAAAAAGGCTGTGAAATAATTTCGGAGTTAGGAAAAACATAGGTTTTCAAGTTGCTAAAGGGAAGACATGTTTGAGAAGTTTGAGCACATGGAAGCATCCCTTTAAACATGCTGTTTATGATTTCTGTTTCTTTATGCATGCTGCCCTATAAAAAGTGTTGCTGATTTGCTTTACTTTATGCAAAATGAATGTTTAAAAGCGTCACATTCAGTGACTTGCAATTTGTGCAGTGCATGTATGTGTGTGTGTTTAAGATGCTTTCTTTGGCCGACAGCTTTTTTTATATCATCCAGTTTGAAAAATGACATCTGTAAAAAATCAAAAAACAAAAAAACCCAAAACAAACCCCCCCTTCCCCCCAAACCCACCCAAAAAACAATAGCATAAAACTGAACATGCTGTAGGGGTTGGTTCCTAAGGTTAACCTTGTACACAGCATCTCTATCTCCAGTGTCAGATTAAGAACTGACCAGCTGTTGTAGAACTATTTAGTTTTTTTATGCCTCAGTAGCTCAGCTAGTGTAATGTCCCCATCCTCAGGTTTACCTTTAAGGGCTCAGCACTCTTGTCAAGGCTGTGGCCCCCAGACTGAGCTCACATAGTGGGGTTTGGTTGTGCTTACAGCCCTTTGATGAAGTTCTTTTTAAAATACTGTTATGCTGAATTGTGGGTTGACTGCATCCAAGCCATGAGGGTAATTGGGGTATGAAAGATCATAACAGACTGGATTCTCACCTTGAACAGGCTAGGAGAGAATCAGGCCCAGGTCAGACCACTCCTCTCCTTTATTTCCCAAGCTATAGTTTGTGTAGCACATGTTGACTTCCCCATCGTACACATGACGCTGCTGTGAGCAGAGCCCTGCGATCAGAAATGTCATTGTTTTTTTTGTTCTTGGGAGTCCCCTTGGCCAGCCATTCGTATTGCTGTAGGCCACTGGGGACGTGAACAAAATCAACAAGCAACTCACAGCGCTAGAAATTTGACGTGACTGCCCATCCAGTGCAAAATTTGACTTGAGGAACAATGTTCTGGTTCATTTCCCCTGCGGTTGAACTAGAATGATAAAGAAGAGGGAAGAATACTGTATGTGGTTTCATGTATAAATGGTTATAGTTGTCTTCTGTATCCATGGGGAAGGGATGCGTTTGGTATCAAAGGGCTGCTGTCATTTCCATAGGATATGCTCAGAGGAATTGCCATCATGATTTGTGGTGAAGGATGGAGTGCAGAGCAATCCATCTTAGACCTAGATTTTATAAATAAAGTCAGGCGACAGGGCAGCAGGGCACTGCAGTAGCAGATTATTTGCAGGTTTGCTCCTTGTTTGTTTCGGGCAATTTGAAACCAATTTGTGTGCAGTTTTTGAGTGGTTTAAAAGAACGATTTCTGCAAGCACCATATATAACTAAAATAAATATACAGTAGCCACAAGTTGCAAGTCACTTGAAACTAGAGTGTTTATAACTGTGAGGTGTATTTCACTCTGGTTTTGATTTGAATGCTACCATTTTGCAGGTTGGGTAGGAATGAGAAGTGTTTGTAAGTCATTTTCCAACAAAGCTTTTATGAAGGGATGCTGTGCATATTGGTTTTGGTCCCCACTTAGGTCTATCTAAACAGTTTATAGAAACGACTGGGAAATGTCCTCCAGCTTCAAAATAGAATAATATTAAAAACCACCATAATTTCCCTGAGAAACCACAATGTTTGGTACTCCCTCTACTGGTTCTGCAGCAGCATTCAGTGGCCCAGGTGTAACATTCAACAGATCCTAGTCGTGATGCTGGTGTAGGACAGGGACATGGAGAGAGAGCCTAGACTTGAACTACCTTAGAGGCAGTGGAGGAAATATCTTGGTGTTTGGGAACTGGAAAAGAGCAAAACGGTTAAAAATTAGATAAGTGTGAAGCTTCCAAGAGGTTTTGTATAAACAGCTGAGAACATAAGGAGTCACACAGTTAACCTAGGCTAGTACCGGGGTGGGGGGGAGAAGGTACTCCTACAGGTTCCACCCTCAAATCACGTTCTACCTACTTGACACCAGAACAAGACCCCATTCATGACAGGTCTTCATAACAGGATTGGCCCTCTCTTTCCTTGCCTGCTTCTATCATCAGTGAAATAATAAACATTTTGACATTTAAATTGCCCTTATTAGACTCCAAAGTTAAGCCGTATAAGCAAATAATAGAGTTCACAACTCTGTGAGGGCCAGCGGTCCAGGCTTTCTGCAGGCTCAGGCAGACATTACCCCTGTAGTTTATATTAGCATCTCTAAGTTTATTTCTATAACAGTATAGGACAGACTTTTTTTGTTTTATTGAAAGCTTAGATTCTGGAGCACAATATAATGAGTCACTGATGTGCTGCAAACCAGCCCACTTGGACTCAATATCTTACTGAGTTCTTACAAGCTAAGTACCAAATTCAGTGGATCTTTGGTGGTATAGATTGACACATGATTAGCCTGTCCTCCCCCAGCAGGCTAGTATATTGGATATTAAAATCTTGTGAAGAAGACAACCAGAAGAAAGTTGCAACATAAAAAAAATAAGAAAAAGTTATACATGGTTTAGTGGCACAAAAGATTCCCTGTGAAGGTGGATTTGGCATGTTAAGAGTTTTGTGCCATGGAAGGTCTCATCATTAATCCTTGCCACAGCCTGAAGTAGATGACAAGCCAGATCCCTTTCTCAGCGGGCATATCTACACAGGCACTGGACTGCACAGTAGTTACTGCATGGTCATTTAATATTTGCTTAAGCAAGTACTAAATGACTACATGTTACTGTGCAGTCCAGATGCTGCATGCATCTTTTCCCATGTTGCTATGCTGGAGCACCAAGCTACTGCACAGTAGCATCAGCATCACAGTTCGTGCCCGCCAACGCTACATGGCTGTAGCAACAAGCTACAGTGACAGTGTCTTCTGTAGACTCACCTACTTACTTGAGTTTAAGTCTGGAAGTAGAAGCTGGCCCGGACTTGTTAAAGAGCGGTTTGTGGAACAAGTTGTGGGGTGAATGTGCTGTGGAGGCTGCCATAGCTAAAATGCCTTTCAACCATCGTTCACCCTATGACCTGTGCAGTTCTGTACAGAGTAGCAGGGTTGTATAGAGGAAAAGCATTGTATAGAGGAGGCCTTTATGTGCAAGAGTTCAGGGGAAAAATCTGTTTTACAGCTAAAACTGTCTTGTCTTTTTTCCCCTAAGAAACATGCTTTATGATGGGCAGGGAGGGGGGAGTCTGACCATTATGGTGACATTTCAGCTTTTTCTAACAGCTAGTGGGGTATGTACTTACCTCTAGAGGGAGGGAGGAAAGGGGGAATCACTGTAGGGAGAATGCCTGGCTTATTGGCTCCCTAGAAAACTTTGGAAAAAGGATCGGGAGAGGAAACCAGGCTAAGGCTACTGGAGCACCTTGGAGGGGGTGATGGGGAAGAGATGCTTTATGATTGCCTGGCTGTTGGCTAGCTGATTCTTTCTTGGATCTGTAAAACCTGATGCAATATCGGTTAGACCAGCAGTGAGGCTGGGAGATGAAAATGAGCTTCTGGCTGCTGAGGTAGGGATTCACTTGCAGAAGAGTGGAATAGACCTGAAGCCAGAGCGTACGTACTCAATACCATTTACAAAAGCATCTCAGGATCATTTCTGAAAGTGGCTTGGCGTATCAGAACCCACCCGTAAGTGACCACAGCGCTTCAGAAAACAGAATATAGGTTCCAAAATCACTTAGGTGCTTATGGAAATGTTTCTTGTCATGATGGTTTGTTCCTGGCCATCTTGCACCAGTAGGTCATCTGCATTTGTGAGCCAGACAACTAGACTCTCAGACTTTCTCTGCAGGGGATAAATTGCTCTAGTTAAATTGAGCTAGCTTCATCTGGAACTTGCTAAATTTATGAATGAGATTATTTTCTGTGGTTGCTGGGGAAGCAGGAGACTGAACTCAGTGTCCTAAGAAGTCCCTTCCAGTCATATGTTCCTAGTTAAACCAATGAAAAGCCCTGTATAGGAGTATTTAAATCAGATTAGCATTAGGTTACTTGAACTCTAAAGGGAAACCTCTGCATGGGCTAGTCTGTCTGACCATGGGCAAGTCACTTAGCCACTCTTTGCCTCAATTCCCCAGCAGTTGAAAGAAGGGACAATAGCATGGCTGTTCTTCCCAGGAGTGCTTTAAGCACAACTGTATTAAACATACTGCAGGTTTCAGTTACCACAGTAACTGCGGGAAAAGAAGTTAAGAAACTTAGAAACCAATTTTTAAAAAAGATCAGTGAAGTTTAGATGTTCCTACAGAGTTGTTTGCACTGCTTTTAACTAGATTCATTTAATTGAACCAGTAGCTACACACATTTGTATGGTTGCAGGTGGGTGGTTTTGTCTGTGTTACAATCTTTCCACTGTGCAGGCAGCCACCTTATACAGTCCTGTACACAGATTGATCGAGCTCCCTCTAAAACTAGTCAATTTTTTGCCCTCCCCTGACTACTTCTCTGGAAGGCTGTTCCAGAACTGTGCTACTGGGCTGATTAGAAAATTCTTCTAATTTCCAACCTAAATCTACATGTGGTCAGTCTTGTAACCATTTGTTCTTGGGCTCATACCGTCCTTTTGATCTTTTTCCCTCCTTAATGTTTGCTGTCTATAAATATGTCCGAGTGTTAATCATATCCAATCTTAGCTTCATTTTGCGAGGCTAAATAAGCCAAGCTCTCTTAGTCTCCTCCCCATTCTCCTGATCTTCCTAACAGATCTTCCTAACAGTCCTTCTCTGTACCGGTTTATCAATTTAAATTAATCTTTCAGGAAGATGAGTGACCAGAATTGTACTGAGCAGTCCAAGCAAGGTCTTATTAATGGCATTACCATGGTCTTACTCTATAGGAAACACCTCTCCTGATGCATCTGATGATGACATTTGCTTTTTTCACAGCTGCATCAAATCGGTGGCTCAGAGTCGTCCTGTAATCAACTAATATACCCTCGCTTTTCTCCTCCTACTCATGCACTCCTGGATTATAGCAGAAATTTCCTATTTACTCCTAAATCATGTCTTTACATTTGGCACAAATTAATTCCATCCCATTTCTGCTCTTCTGTCTTCAGGGTCATCCAGTTCTTCCCTGTAGTGATGACACTTCATAGCTTTGTGTCACCTGTAAATTTCACCACTGTATACTTGCTCTTTTACCAGGGGCCACTGATGAAAATATTAGCTAGATCAATGCTGGGGTAGATCCTGGAAGACCTCCACCTGAAGCTGCTATTGGAGTGCAGTAATCCATCAAAACTAAAACTTTCCCAGTCAGAGAGATTGGTTTAGCAAAGTGCCCTCATGTAGTAGTAGATATATGCAAATATAGATGTTATAGAGCAGATTTGCACATGAAGGTACTTGTGCCTGTTCACAGTCCTTTAGAAGGAGGGGAGGTGCCAGTGTCTGATACACAAGTCTGGGTGCAGAATCAGGCCCTTGCACTGTTTGGAAAGGGGGGAAGTGGGTGTGTGTGGGATGTTTTGTGGACTGGGTGGTCACGTGCACAATAAGCTTATCTGCTTGCACAGTGCAGCACATGTGTGTAGCAGGTCAGTAGGAAGCTGGTGATCTAGCCTGTGGATAAGTGAAAACCATTTGCACAAAGGGATATTTTTTGCTCAGCACCATTATTTGTGCTGCGGTACTTAACCCTCGGCCTGCAATTGCAGTAGCAGCCATACGCTGCAAGAGGTCTCTCTAGCACTGCACTTACAACAGCGCAGAGGTGCTGGGAAGCTGAGCAGCAGCATGTTTGGCTGGCTTGGCTTTTCCTCCCCCCTCCTCTCTGAAAGAAGGGCTTTGTCTTATCCATCCTTTCTGTCACTGAAGAGGCTCAAAAGTCCTCCTGGGTTTCAGATACTCAAAAGCTTTTCACAATAGATCCAGTGAGGAAAATTGGTTAGAGCGCTCTGGAACAGTCATTTGTGCTGTTATCTGGACGTAGTACTAGTAGGAGAGTGGGGGTCACGTTTGGCCTTTAAAACTGTGGTGCTGGTCCCCACCATGCCATTTCTTTCTTCCATTCTTACCAGTACCTATAGCTGTTTCCCTATCAGTGCTGCTGTAATGAAACAAGGAGCCTGCCTGTTCACCAGTAATCAGCCAGAGCTGCTGCCTCATCTCATCCAACCCAGAATCACTCTGCTGGTTTCTAGATTTTAATGTAGGTGGGGCTGCTCATTTGGGGCTTCTTTGTACCTCAGCTACAAAACAGAGCAAGTGGCAGTAGGGGTCTTGCTCCCAACCAGAGCAAGCAGTCAAGCTTTTTCTCAGGATTATGCTCACCACTCTTTTTTCCATTTCCACCTCCAAAGTGGACCACATGCAGCTTCCTTGAATAGAGAGGTTGACAGATGTGGCTCTAGGTAGTCCTAGAGAATAGATGTGCAGGCCTTTCTCATCAGCCTTCTTATATCTGTACACATTCTTCACCCTGCACCTCCTCTGCTAGTGCGGAGTGGCTTCACAGGAACATCATAACTGTTCCAGGAACAGCAGATAGTCTTGTAGTCAGAGCATGTGGGAGAAAAGAATCAAATGTATGTTTCTGTGTACTCAGCCTCTTTTCTTTTTTTCTCTCTCTAGCATGTGTACATATATGGACATGCACATGCACACAAGTATACCCATGCGAATAGGGTTTGTTTTTCAGCAGAGTGTTGGACATGGATTTTGCTGCTAGATTGGCTCTGGCTTCTATTTCTTGAGCTAGAGCTGATAGGTGAGGGGAAGCTGACTGGGGACAACTCCCTAGCTTGCTAAAGTGTGGCATCCAACTGAACTGGAGTGATTCTCAACCTAATTGTGGCTCAGTGGTAAAAGAAGCCTGGCTGTCATTGTCATCATCACAATCATTGTCCTGTTCTTTGTAGGACCCTCTGTGGATGGCATTCAGTCTGCCACTCAGTGATGTGCCTTCAGTGGTGTGCGAAATCCTCCCAGAAACTCGGGGAAATGTGGAGAAGGAGCTGATGGTGAACAAAAGGGGTGCCTGGGATGGAAAGAAATGGAGCAGAGGTCTTCTAGTAGGAACAAGGGAAAAACCTGAGTGAGGGGTTCCTCAGCCTGACTGCAACAGCAGCTTTGTTCATGTTTCAAAGGAAAATAAATCCTGGAACTTATGAGCTGTTTCATGGTTTAGTTTGAGCAGCACTATCCAACTTCTACACCATAAGGTTCTGCCAGCCTCACCAGCAGGGGGTCACATGCCATCCAGGCTG
>NW_005841839.1:6194358-6216056 GCF_000455745.1 Alligator sinensis | reverse complement strand
GCGCCCCCAGGCATATCTTTCCCTTGGTGCCATGAGCTCCCCCTGTGCTGTGCCATACCGTGCTGCTCTCTGGGCCAGGTACAGAAAGCAGAAGCTAGGGGGAGGGAGGAACCCAGAGAACCTACCTGCTACTGGGGGAAAATGGGGGCCACAAATTAACCCCTTGGCATGTGGCCCACCTGTTAGATGTCCCTGCCTTTGAATATGTTTTTGCTCCAAAAAGAAACATCTCATCTCTTGTGCTTGCATCCCCAGAAGCACTTTGAGGAGAAAGAGGAAGTAGTGGGACCACATTAAACAAGGCTGAAAGCATGTGTGGTGGGGAGTGCTGATGCCAGAGCCAGCAGTTGTGACCTGGAGGATCCTATTACCATTTTTTCCATTTCCTTTTTTTTAATCCTAGATTGTGAAATTGCTGAGGCAGAGTCTGTCTTCTGGGTCACAAAACGGGGGGTTTTCAAAAGCACAAATAGCATAATTTTTCAAGAGAAATCTCGTGCTTCTGGCCCACTGCACCTGGCACAATAGGCCCCCAATCCCTAGCCAGAATTCCTAGGTGCTACTGAAATACAGTTGAAGTGTGATAGTTTGGGACCTACTTAGATCGTGGGGAGACAAAGAGTTTATTGTGGCCCACTTGCAGCATGCAGAGCTGATTTTTGCATGTATTTTGTGGCGGCTCTGCCCCTCAGCACTGATTAGTGAGAGGCTCTGGGAGGGGGAGGGACAAGGGGGCAGCTGCCATCTTGTCTGCTGCTCTTCATGCTGCCCTGCCAGCTGATGCCTTCCTATCCCAGCAGTTGGGACTGCTGGCTCCCACTGGGAAACCAGCGTTTTATTTTTATCAAGTTGTTTTTTGTTAAATTCACTGACAATCAATTTTCATGAAATTTGCGAAACCATAAATTAAAAGTAGTCCCTAGTGATAGTTTATCCCTTGGCGAGAGAAGGAAGAACCTTTATCTATATAAAGAGGATTGTGTATCAGGAGGTCTTTGCTTTTAGCTCACAAGCTTCTGTTGTTCCTCCCTGCTGGGTGCTGTATTCACACCTCTGACTGTACTGTAGTCATACCCTCTGACTGAGAATAGTAGTGAAGCCATGCTGCTGCAGGTGCTGGGGTTCTAGCCTCCAGGTCTGCATAGCCTGCTACTAAATTAAAATATAAATATAGGAGCCCCACTTCACTGCTTCTTGTGCACACAGGGAAATGGGATGGGGAAGGAGATGAAATGCCTCAGAAGTGGTGTTGTGGAGTGACTGGGCTGTCGGCTGAGAAATTCATCTGCCACTCATATGACAACAAATGCATTTTACTCCAAGGGTCAACTTCTAGATATGTGGCTTTGCTAAAGCCTTTGGGCTTTCTAGTAGGAGGCAAGTACCTCTAGATCTTATCGTATGATTGCCATCTATTAGACAAGGAGTGAAAACAAGCCACCTTAAGATTGGTGAAGCTGAATGGAGCTATGCATACATGAGGGGAGGGACTGGCATTGTCCTACCCCTCATTTCTTCAGGTATTTTGAGAGAATCCTTTAAAATAATTGTAGCTGGTCTTTCAACATTTAGGGGCATTTATACACATGTTGTGGGATGGAGGGGGCAGTCCTTTAATTACAGCAGCTCTGAGAGCCGCTGTAAAGTGCCTGAAGTGTCACGTGTATCAGTATCCCCACGCTGAACAATGGCAGTAGGTGCACTTTAACTAAAGCTCGTTGAATGAGCTTTAGTTAAAGCTCCCCCACCATCATTTTTCAGCATGGGGATGCTGATACATGTGACGCTGGAGTCTGCTGGAGCACGGTAATTACCATGCTCCAGCAGATTCAATGAATCAAGTCTGCTCCAACGTGCTGTAATTATAGCACATCAAAGCAGCCTCGCTGCACGTGCCCTAGGACTGGAACCAAAAACCTAACTGCCAGGAGTCCCATTCTTCTAAAGGGTAGAAATGTTTTCTTCCCTTTTAGTGGTTCTAGAGTTCTCATGTCTTCTGATATTTCTTCAGAGGAGCTTCTTAAAAGGAAAAATGGAAGAGCCATCTCTTCAGTTACATGTGCCCAGGTAACCTGGGTGATAATCGGTGATACTGAGTGTCTGCTTACGTTGTTTGCTCAAAAAAGGCTGTGTATTAAGAAGCCTGAGTTATTGGGACTTGTAGGAATTACTGTAGTAGGACTGACCATTTGTGGTTCTTTCTTGTCTTGGACAATCTTTTCCTTTTGGGTGGCTGCCCTCAGTGTTTGTCTGGCTTGCTCTCATAGGTAGACACTCAAACCTATGGTAAACCCAACTTGTGGCTCACTATAGTACAAAAGGAAATTTCTAAGACAGCTGCTTGTGCTTTATACTTTTTGCTTGTTGCATCACTTTACTCTTATTTAACTTGCCAGATTCCTTTAAGGTGTTTCCTGGTATATCAGTGCTAGAAAGATAGAATGTGCTGAGAGTTAGAGGGTCAGCAGCCAAGAATAGTTGGAAATTAAAATACCTCGTACCTGATGCTGGTTAGATAAAGGAAAAAATTTAACCATGGACCCATTTTTACTTAAAGTGACAACAATGCATGCTCTTCCCTACTTTAGTGCTGCTTAGCCAAGACTTCAAGGTACTTTAGAAAAACATGTAGAATGACACAGAATCTATTTTGAAGTTGGCATAGTCAGGTCTCACTTTTATTGATAGGAAAACAACTAGGCTGGATAGAAGATAAGGGACTTGTTGATGATTTCTCAGCAGAAATCAAAAGAAGAGTGAAGAAGGGAATCCAGGACCATTCCTAACCCCATTCTTGAAACTTTACCAGTTGCCCCCTATCTATATGTCTTAAGAGGTCATGTTACTTTCTCAGTAGTGTTACTCCTGGACCAGGGAAGGTTGGAGACCACTGCTCCAGACCACTGAGGGTGCATTGATACTGGTTTGTTCTTCTCATGTGCCCACAGTCAGTATCTTTGCAACACGTGTATCTGCAGTAACTGCCGTGACCCATCTCAGCCTCAGTTGATGCTTCTTGTAGTCCACAAGCACTTGCATATTAAATGAGAGGTAAATCTTTCAGAAGCTCCCCCTATCTCCTTCTCATGGGTGTTTAGGAGAGGTAGAGTTCCCAGTTTCTAGTGAACAGAACTGACCTGCAGAGTGATTATTCTTGCTTGTTAAGTAAGGTGATGTCTGCTCAGTTATAGTACTGACTGGGGAATCTTCAGTTTTTAAGTTTAAGTGTCACTGATGAGCAAATCAAATGAGCAGAGTACATTTGGCCTTAGCTTGTTCTAGGTGGCCTGAGCTTCCATTTTTAATGACACAGGTGAGAAAAAGCTGGCTGCAACTAGGAACTGAATTTAATGTTCATCTTCAACTGTGCATGCTCTTCGTTACTTAGATAATACACACATTCAGAAGTTCAAGGTAAGACAAGTGGATACTTTGAAGTAAGACAAGTGAATAATCAATTAAAAAGTCTCTAGGTATAACTAGAGGCACACACTGACAGGAAAGTCTGTTTCACCTTATGGATTTCATGTTTTTGAAGTGGAGAGGTTATGGTGAGGGGAATGAAATGTTTTTTAACTAAGCCCCTTTAGACCAGTTTTTAGAAGTTAAGCACATGCACCTAGGGCAGAGCACAGCACATGCTTATTTAAGATATATGTATGGGCAATACCCAGTGTGCACACAGGAATCAGGTAATTGAGTAGGCCCATAGGAAGTGAAGTTCTTAACTATCCATGTGTATATATACATCCATCTTATTTTCATGTTTGCTTCTGGTGCTGGTGGGCAGGTAATTGCGAATGACTGCTTTTGAACGTATGTCCCCTTGGGCCAGATATTTACAGGATTATCTTAAAAAGATATTTGCAAGCATAAATGTCCATGGGCCATATATAGACCTCTTAATTTTTGTTCATCTGTTTTAAATTTTAGAACGATAAACCTGGAGGCTGTTTGCAGTTGAAAGCCATGGTATTCAAGGCATAGCTCCTGACTCTTCACAGAGCAGACTGCTATAGTCTCATCCCTCTGCTCATAACTGGGCTCAAGTAGACAAAAGGGGAGGCACATTTGCTGTCTCTGCGCCCTGTGGAGGCTTTCTGTGCACACAGATTTGGTCAGAGTTTACAGTTTAGTGGAAGCCTACTGGACTGTTTGTCTTCTTGCAGTGGGTGTCTGCAGTGGGACTTGTTTAGCAGGGTGCTGAGTACAGTACTCAGACTGTGGGCACACACATATATAGTTCCGGTTTCCAGGTTGACTGAAATGCAGCACCCTCAGCAGCAAGAGCATTCAGGAAGCTGTGAGAACAACTGCAGTTTTCAAAAGTGCTATAAACTTTTTTATTGAAGACAAAAGTGAATGACAAAGCTAAGGAAAGGGGATGTTCATTTGAGAAAGGAAATGAATGAATGACTTACTGTCTTTGAGTGACAGGCATGCCTCAGCAAGAGGCCCAGGAATGTCCTAGGGGCAGTGAGAAGCCCATTGGGAGAAAAAACCAAATATGTTAGAGTCCTGCTTATCCCTGATGGAGGGTCTGCCTGCAGAGCCATAAACCATGAAAAAACACTCTCCTCACTAATCCCAGAGATGATCATGTCAACTAATTCTTTCCCCCTTGTAAGTCATCCAGCTCTTCTCCTTTTGTGTGCACTTCCTTGCAGGTCACATTTCTGCACCTGTAAATCCCAAGGCACTAGATGATGAGAGATGCAGACGTAAACTAAAAAGTTTCTCATTTGAGAAGGAGAAAGAAAAGCTTTTGTTTTTCACCACTGATTTTTAAAAATGCAAATGGAGCAGATCCTCAGCTGAGAGAACTCAGTGTCCCTGCATCGAAGCCCATGGAGCCGTGCTAATTCACGTAGCTGAAAATCTGGTCTAAATATTTTTAATTACTCTGCAATGGAAACCGTTATAAACAAACTAGGAAAAAAAAGCTGCTACTTTTTTTTCTGTTGCCAAGGTCTGTGCTGAAAATATTTAGATCAGTAGTAAAGGCAAATAAGTTGGGTCTAAGGACATCAAGGTTTTTATTTTGTAGGTTCTTTCTATGCAGACTAGATCTTTATTTATTCTTGGTTTTGTTTAGTGGTTCCCATAATACATAAACTTCAACTCTGTTGAGACACGGACGTGTCCCCTTTTATGGGTCCATCTCGCTCTTTAACACCCCCATGGCCACAGGCCCCCCCTCCTGAAACAGTTATTGTTCCTAGAAAGCAGTGCAGCGCCAATGGAATGTTAATTGGGGGGAAGTGAATAACAAAGTCCACCCTTCTCCTAACCTCCCCCCAACCCCATCTTAATGAGCAAATTGAATTTATTTAGGCATTGAAAGTTTTTCTTTCTTTTTTTCAAGTGGGACTGAAGTGTCCATTGTGCTGTTCTGCACTGGGATTTGCTGCCATTTGTTTAAGGAATTTAAAAAAGGCAATTTAAAAAAAAATCCCCCTCTCCCTTTTTTCTGCAGTCCGGGGAGCTGGGTTCCAGGGTGTAAAAGCAGGCCAAGAAGTAGGCTTGTGGATGTTCCCATATCTAAAGCAGTAAAGAGGTGGTTTCTTATAATTTAGGAGGCAAGGAATACATTTTATATTCTCTCCTTTCAAATTCATCAATAAACTTGAGGAACATCCGAGTCTGAAGCCATGTTAAGGGATCCTACCAACAAAAATGCCCACTAGCACCATCCATTCAGGTGTTTTAGTGGCTTTCTGTCCCTTCACCAACATCATTTTGAAACTTTTGGTGTTAACACTGTTGTGAAAATGAGAGTGGCTTCAGAAGCTACATTTGCAGTAGAGCGACTGGTGATGTGAACACCGATGTGATGATTGTCCTGGCGGGAATTCTGGGAGTAATTTTTTCTGTTAAAGGGGAATCTTTAAGCTGCTTCCACCATATTGTGTGACAGAATTCTGCTCCTCTGAGAGTGCCCCTGAATGTCTGTGGAGCTAATACTGGAGGATTGATTTCTGTGTTTGGGTTTCCATGTTGGTTCTGTGATGCAGATACTGTTCCAGCACATGGTACCAGCTTCAAGTTGTGTTTTTAAAACTACTATTCTGAGTCCAGTCAATGTATGCAGCTGGGCCTGGCTTCTGCCTGCTGTATGTGTTTTAGTGGCATTCTAAGGTGTGGATCTGAGATGCTTTGTATGTAGCAGGAGCCACTGCTGACATGGGAAGGGCTGTGTTGTAATTTGAGTTTAGGCTGGTTAGACAGTGCAGGATCCGAAGTTTGTTAGGCTGTGGTGTCTTGTCCTGATCAGAATGCCTCAGGGTTCTGGTCAGACTGACCAACCTTCTTCTTTGGGATGTTGGAGATACTGAGGCTGATTGTCCTGGCCTCTGTCAGGTCCCTGCAAATAATAATGAAAGTTGTATGCGTTTCACAGCAAACTGAACTTAAATTCTCCAAGTCTCTTTGCATCAGACTGGGAATTGTGCAACAGCTTCATTTGCTTTAAAAAAGGGGAAGATTTTATTCAATTAAATATGCAAGTGACCAGAACAATCAGTAGAGTATCGTATGGCACTTATGTTGACATATTATGTTGCCTTACTGGACTTGGTGTTGGCTACAGGGGAGGACCTGGTAGGGGAGCTGCAGATTTGTGGTCACCTTGGGGACAGTGACCACCAATCAATTGAATTCACCATACGGGTAAGATAACTAGTAGGGTAGAAGTGCTTGACTTTAGGAAGGCTAACTTCAGTGTGCTTAGAAGTCTAGTCAATAATGCACTGCAGGATAGGAGTATTGGCAGGATGGGAGTCCAGGAAGGGTGGTACTTTCTAAAGGGAGCAATCCTTTGGGTGCAGAGAGAGACTATCCCAGTATGAGGGAAAAGGGGGAAAGGAGCCAAGAAACTTCCTGCGCTAAACAGGGAAATCCAGGGGAGCCAAAGGGCAAAATAGAAGGCATATAGGCGGTGGAAGCAGGGGGAAGCTACCAAGGAGATGTATACCTACTTTGCCCGCACTTGCAGGGAGGCAGTTAGAAAAGCCAAAGCAACTACAGAGCTGAGGCTGGCAACACAAATTAAAGACAACAAAAAGTCTTTTTTTTTTAGGTATGTAGGGAGTAAAAGGAAGGCGTAGGGAAGCATAGGACCCCTACTGAACAAGAGGAAGCAATTAGTGACAGGCAGGGAGGACAAGGCTGAGCTATTCAGTGAGTTTTTTGCCTTGGTGTTCCTGAACAGAGCTCAAGATAAATCTGCTAATGTCTCACTTTTATTGATAGGAAAACAACTAGGCTGGATAGAAGATAAGGGACTTGTTGATGATTTCTCAGCAGAAATCAAAAGAAGAGTGAAGAAGGGAATCCAGGACCATTCCTAACCCCATTCTTGAAACTTTACCAGTTGCCCCCTATCTATATGTCTTAAGAGGTCATGTTACTTTCTCAGTAGTGTTACTCCTGGACCAGGGAAGGTTGGAGACCACTGCTCCAGACCACTGAGGGTGCATTGATACTGGTTTGTTCTTCTCATGTGCCCACAGTCAGTATCTTTGCAACACGTGTATCTGCAGTAACTGCCGTGACCCATCTCAGCCTCAGTTGATGCTTCTTGTAGTCCACAAGCACTTGCATATTAAATGAGAGGTAAATCTTTCAGAAGCTCCCCCTATCTCCTTCTCATGGGTGTTTAGGAGAGGTAGAGTTCCCAGTTTCTAGTGAACAGAACTGACCTGCAGAGTGATTATTCTTGCTTGTTAAGTAAGGTGATGTCTGCTCAGTTATAGTACTGACTGGGGAATCTTCAGTTTTTAAGTTTAAGTGTCACTGATGAGCAAATCAAATGAGCAGAGTACATTTGGCCTTAGCTTGTTCTAGGTGGCCTGAGCTTCCATTTTTAATGACACAGGTGAGAAAAAGCTGGCTGCAACTAGGAACTGAATTTAATGTTCATCTTCAACTGTGCATGCTCTTCGTTACTTAGATAATACACACATTCAGAAGTTCAAGGTAAGACAAGTGGATACTTTGAAGTAAGACAAGTGAATAATCAATTAAAAAGTCTCTAGGTATAACTAGAGGCACACACTGACAGGAAAGTCTGTTTCACCTTATGGATTTCATGTTTTTGAAGTGGAGAGGTTATGGTGAGGGGAATGAAATGTTTTTTAACTAAGCCCCTTTAGACCAGTTTTTAGAAGTTAAGCACATGCACCTAGGGCAGAGCACAGCACATGCTTATTTAAGATATATGTATGGGCAATACCCAGTGTGCACACAGGAATCAGGTAATTGAGTAGGCCCATAGGAAGTGAAGTTCTTAACTATCCATGTGTATATATACATCCATCTTATTTTCATGTTTGCTTCTGGTGCTGGTGGGCAGGTAATTGCGAATGACTGCTTTTGAACGTATGTCCCCTTGGGCCAGATATTTACAGGATTATCTTAAAAAGATATTTGCAAGCATAAATGTCCATGGGCCATATATAGACCTCTTAATTTTTGTTCATCTGTTTTAAATTTTAGAACGATAAACCTGGAGGCTGTTTGCAGTTGAAAGCCATGGTATTCAAGGCATAGCTCCTGACTCTTCACAGAGCAGACTGCTATAGTCTCATCCCTCTGCTCATAACTGGGCTCAAGTAGACAAAAGGGGAGGCACATTTGCTGTCTCTGCGCCCTGTGGAGGCTTTCTGTGCACACAGATTTGGTCAGAGTTTACAGTTTAGTGGAAGCCTACTGGACTGTTTGTCTTCTTGCAGTGGGTGTCTGCAGTGGGACTTGTTTAGCAGGGTGCTGAGTACAGTACTCAGACTGTGGGCACACACATATATAGTTCCGGTTTCCAGGTTGACTGAAATGCAGCACCCTCAGCAGCAAGAGCATTCAGGAAGCTGTGAGAACAACTGCAGTTTTCAAAAGTGCTATAAACTTTTTTATTGAAGACAAAAGTGAATGACAAAGCTAAGGAAAGGGGATGTTCATTTGAGAAAGGAAATGAATGAATGACTTACTGTCTTTGAGTGACAGGCATGCCTCAGCAAGAGGCCCAGGAATGTCCTAGGGGCAGTGAGAAGCCCATTGGGAGAAAAAACCAAATATGTTAGAGTCCTGCTTATCCCTGATGGAGGGTCTGCCTGCAGAGCCATAAACCATGAAAAAACACTCTCCTCACTAATCCCAGAGATGATCATGTCAACTAATTCTTTCCCCCTTGTAAGTCATCCAGCTCTTCTCCTTTTGTGTGCACTTCCTTGCAGGTCACATTTCTGCACCTGTAAATCCCAAGGCACTAGATGATGAGAGATGCAGACGTAAACTAAAAAGTTTCTCATTTGAGAAGGAGAAAGAAAAGCTTTTGTTTTTCACCACTGATTTTTAAAAATGCAAATGGAGCAGATCCTCAGCTGAGAGAACTCAGTGTCCCTGCATCGAAGCCCATGGAGCCGTGCTAATTCACGTAGCTGAAAATCTGGTCTAAATATTTTTAATTACTCTGCAATGGAAACCGTTATAAACAAACTAGGAAAAAAAAGCTGCTACTTTTTTTTCTGTTGCCAAGGTCTGTGCTGAAAATATTTAGATCAGTAGTAAAGGCAAATAAGTTGGGTCTAAGGACATCAAGGTTTTTATTTTGTAGGTTCTTTCTATGCAGACTAGATCTTTATTTATTCTTGGTTTTGTTTAGTGGTTCCCATAATACATAAACTTCAACTCTGTTGAGACACGGACGTGTCCCCTTTTATGGGTCCATCTCGCTCTTTAACACCCCCATGGCCACAGGCCCCCCCTCCTGAAACAGTTATTGTTCCTAGAAAGCAGTGCAGCGCCAATGGAATGTTAATTGGGGGGAAGTGAATAACAAAGTCCACCCTTCTCCTAACCTCCCCCCAACCCCATCTTAATGAGCAAATTGAATTTATTTAGGCATTGAAAGTTTTTCTTTCTTTTTTTCAAGTGGGACTGAAGTGTCCATTGTGCTGTTCTGCACTGGGATTTGCTGCCATTTGTTTAAGGAATTTAAAAAAGGCAATTTAAAAAAAAATCCCCCTCTCCCTTTTTTCTGCAGTCCGGGGAGCTGGGTTCCAGGGTGTAAAAGCAGGCCAAGAAGTAGGCTTGTGGATGTTCCCATATCTAAAGCAGTAAAGAGGTGGTTTCTTATAATTTAGGAGGCAAGGAATACATTTTATATTCTCTCCTTTCAAATTCATCAATAAACTTGAGGAACATCCGAGTCTGAAGCCATGTTAAGGGATCCTACCAACAAAAATGCCCACTAGCACCATCCATTCAGGTGTTTTAGTGGCTTTCTGTCCCTTCACCAACATCATTTTGAAACTTTTGGTGTTAACACTGTTGTGAAAATGAGAGTGGCTTCAGAAGCTACATTTGCAGTAGAGCGACTGGTGATGTGAACACCGATGTGATGATTGTCCTGGCGGGAATTCTGGGAGTAATTTTTTCTGTTAAAGGGGAATCTTTAAGCTGCTTCCACCATATTGTGTGACAGAATTCTGCTCCTCTGAGAGTGCCCCTGAATGTCTGTGGAGCTAATACTGGAGGATTGATTTCTGTGTTTGGGTTTCCATGTTGGTTCTGTGATGCAGATACTGTTCCAGCACATGGTACCAGCTTCAAGTTGTGTTTTTAAAACTACTATTCTGAGTCCAGTCAATGTATGCAGCTGGGCCTGGCTTCTGCCTGCTGTATGTGTTTTAGTGGCATTCTAAGGTGTGGATCTGAGATGCTTTGTATGTAGCAGGAGCCACTGCTGACATGGGAAGGGCTGTGTTGTAATTTGAGTTTAGGCTGGTTAGACAGTGCAGGATCCGAAGTTTGTTAGGCTGTGGTGTCTTGTCCTGATCAGAATGCCTCAGGGTTCTGGTCAGACTGACCAACCTTCTTCTTTGGGATGTTGGAGATACTGAGGCTGATTGTCCTGGCCTCTGTCAGGTCCCTGCAAATAATAATGAAAGTTGTATGCGTTTCACAGCAAACTGAACTTAAATTCTCCAAGTCTCTTTGCATCAGACTGGGAATTGTGCAACAGCTTCATTTGCTTTAAAAAAGGGGAAGATTTTATTCAATTAAATATGCAAGTGACCAGAACAATCAGTAGAGTATCGTATGGCACTTATGTTGACATATTATGTTGCCTTACTGGACTTGGTGTTGGCTACAGGGGAGGACCTGGTAGGGGAGCTGCAGATTTGTGGTCACCTTGGGGACAGTGACCACCAATCAATTGAATTCACCATACGGGTAAGATAACTAGTAGGGTAGAAGTGCTTGACTTTAGGAAGGCTAACTTCAGTGTGCTTAGAAGTCTAGTCAATAATGCACTGCAGGATAGGAGTATTGGCAGGATGGGAGTCCAGGAAGGGTGGTACTTTCTAAAGGGAGCAATCCTTTGGGTGCAGAGAGAGACTATCCCAGTATGAGGGAAAAGGGGGAAAGGAGCCAAGAAACTTCCTGCGCTAAACAGGGAAATCCAGGGGAGCCAAAGGGCAAAATAGAAGGCATATAGGCGGTGGAAGCAGGGGGAAGCTACCAAGGAGATGTATACCTACTTTGCCCGCACTTGCAGGGAGGCAGTTAGAAAAGCCAAAGCAACTACAGAGCTGAGGCTGGCAACACAAATTAAAGACAACAAAAAGTCTTTTTTTTTTAGGTATGTAGGGAGTAAAAGGAAGGCGTAGGGAAGCATAGGACCCCTACTGAACAAGAGGAAGCAATTAGTGACAGGCAGGGAGGACAAGGCTGAGCTATTCAGTGAGTTTTTTGCCTTGGTGTTCCTGAACAGAGCTCAAGATAAATCTGCTAATGGGTTCTTAGATGGGCATCGGAGGGACACCAGCCCACCAACTGTTGATGCTGACTTGGTGCAGAGTCACTTGGATGAACTGGATGTATTTAAGTCAACAGGCCCGGATGAGCTGCATCTTAGAGCACTGAAGGAATTGACCAGTGTCATAGCAGAACCGCTGGCACGGCTGTTTGAGCACTCACGGTGCTCGGGTCAGGTCCCAGTGGATTGGAAAAGGACCAATGTGGTCCCTGTTTTCAAGAAGGGGAGGAAGAAGGATCTGAGTAATTATAGGCCAGTCAGTCTCACCTCCATCCTTGGAAAGGTCTTTGAAACGATTATGAAGGATTGGCTTAGTGGTCGCACCCAGAGAGTGGTAGTAGATGGGTCAGTATCATCCTGGAAGGATGTGGGTAGTGGGGTCCTGCAGGGTTTGGTCCTTGGACCTGTACTCTTCAATATCTTCATCAGAGACTTGGATGTAGGTGTGAAGTGTACTCTGTCCAAGTTTGCAGATGATACTAAATTGTGGGGTGAAGTGCACACTCTGGAGGGTAGGAAACGACTGCACGCAAACCTGGGCAGGTTAGAAAAGTGGGCAGTACACAATGGGATGCAGTACAACAAGGACAAGTGCAGAGTGCTGCACCTAGGGCACAAAAATATCCAGCACACCTACTGGCTGGGAAATGACCCTCTCAGCAGCACAGAAGCAGAAAGTGATCTCGGAGTCATAGTGGACTCCAGGATGAACATGAGTCGTCAGTGTGACGAAATCATCAGCAAAGCTAACTGCACTTTATCATGCATCAGCAGATGTGTGACAAATAGAACCAAGGAGGTGATACTTCCTTTCTATGCGGCATTGGTCAGAACGCAGTTGAAGTACTGCATCCAGTTTTGGGTGCTGTATTTCAAGAAGGATGTTGATAGACTCGAGAGGGTCCAGAGGAGGGACACTCGTATGGTTAGGGGCTTACAGGGCAAGTCCT
Source organism: Alligator sinensis (assembly GCF_000455745.1). Classification (NCBI taxonomy): domain Eukaryota; kingdom Metazoa; phylum Chordata; order Crocodylia; family Alligatoridae; genus Alligator; species Alligator sinensis. The sequence continues at coordinate 6,203,288 of NW_005841839.1, read as the reverse complement.
GTGTGGAGAGACTGAGGGACCTGGACCTCTTCAGCCGCTGCAAGAGAAGGCTGAGATGTGATCTTGTGGCTGCCTACAAATTCATTAGGGAGATGCAGAAGGGATTGGAAATGCTCTGTTCACCAGGGCTCCTCTTGGGGTAACAAGGAACAATGGTCACAAACTGACAGAGAGCAGATTTAGGCTAGGTATCGGGAAAAACTTCTTCACGGTAAGGGTGGCCACAATTTGGAATGGGCTTCCAAGGGAGGTGGTGCTCTCCTAGCTTGGGGGTCTTTAAGAGAAGGCTGGATAGGCACCTGGCTGGGGTCATCCTCTTTCCTGCCTAGGCAGGGGGTCGGACTCGATGATCTGTTGAGGTCCCTTCCAACCCTAGCATCTATGAATCTGACATTGAATTTATTTTGCATTATCTCTGTGCTTTCAGATTTCAGTTGATTGCAGTTTTATCCTGACAGTGTATTGTTTGATGAGGGTTTTTTGGCTGTATTTGTGAAAGTTGGTGAAGGGAGATTATTGTGTAGAGATGTTTTTAGGCACTTTAGCCAGATGTTCCTCCTATAATTTTCAGCAGTGGAATGATAACAGTGCTGACATTTCAGTGAACTTCCTTAGGTTTCAGGTTAACAGCCGTTGCAATGAATGGAGGCAGTTCCGTATTTGTTTCAAACTTCCTGCAGATGCAGGGAGGTAATGTTGTATTATTTTGTATTGTACATGCAATGATCAGTTAGCAGATCCGTGGTTGGTCATTGGTCATGACTTGGTTGGTCATTATAACTGCCTCTGGTACTCAGCTGTCATCATCAGGGGCAGTTAGCTTATCGCTTCCCCTCAGTTATCTCTGTTGGTTACTTTGATCTATTTTGCAGCCACCCTGAGAGGACAATTGGCTCAAATGCCTATGTTGGAAATCCTCTCCTGGACTGTGTGCAGGACTTCTGCACTCTTGTGCAGTAGCTGTGTGAGATTCTCTTGTGCATTTGCAAGACAACTCAGGAAGATGCTGGTTCAGGTAATACTCAAAGTCCCTGGATGTTGGACCTGGAAAGCAGCCAGGTGACTTTCACCCTGTCTGGGTAGAAATGTGGCTGAACATCAGAGTTTCTCAGTAGGGGACTGAATTGTTTGCCAGCTGGCTTAGGCCCTACGCACTCCCTGACTCCTAACTCTGTTTGTAACCAGTTCCTGGCATGGAGCTGCTGTACTGCATGGTTAAAACTCAGTAACCATAGCAGCTAGGATGCCCTGCTTGAGATCCAGCCTGGCACATGATTCTCTTCCTTTAACCAGTACAGCACACTGTTTTCCTGGGGTGTGTTTTGCAGTGTGGGCAGGACCATGACTGCGTTGCTCTTCATCTCTTCCCCTCACCATGTGTGTGATGGGATGTTCCAGTACACAGTGCCCCAGAGCACTGCTGTGAGTACATGTCCTCCTGGTGTCCCTTCCTCTAATGAGTCAAAAGGGAGTACCTGCTCTGAATGTGCTGGTACTGACATGGTGAGGTAGAACAAATGTGGATGCAAATCAAGGCAGGACATCCTGTCAAGGCATGGGTTAGGAAACTCCAGAAGACACGAAAAAAAAGGTCTGGATTTGAAAGGAAGGTTGAGGTGTCAGTTGCTATTTCTTCAGTCACTCAGTAGAATTACATGGGGTAAGTCATCCTTCAATGCCCTTCTGACAAGGATGACCTGGCACTATGGAAGATCATTGCTGCATTGGCACAGAAGCTCCCCTGGAAACAAAGTGCTCTGTGATACTGGGAATGAGTTGTTGATGCTGTCTGTGAACAGGACCATCTTGTGGTGTTTCCTTACTGGTAACGCACAGGAAAGCAGGGGCTGGGCACAGTATAAATTAGTTAAGTCAAACCAGTTACATACACTCAATGTTGGAAATGCCTATTTTGGGCTCTAATTACACATCACTTTGCTTCCCTCTTATTGCTCATACGTAGATTACAGGACATCGAGTTTTATCAGAGGTGCAAGATTTAGGGCTGCATGTGTACTGGGGGAAGGACAAACGGGAGGGATGAATTTGTTTCAGGCTTCTTTCCTAAAATTAGGAATGAGGGTTGTTTTCAGACCTCCCTTACCTTGAAGTAAGCACTTTAGTTAACAGGAGTCAGCATCTAAATTGCTTCCTACATAACTCCTGCTGGTCCCCTGTTGCATGGAGCTGTGCTGCCTCATCAGCTTCTAGGGGAGATGAGGAAGGGGAGTTAGCTCACCACTGGTCTAATCTTTGTGTTAGCATTAGGGGTTGGTGATGTTTCTTTTTCCTCCCTGCAAGCCCCCTTTCAAGAGGAGGTGTGAAGCGCCTTGTGAAATCCCTGGGTCATAAATCTGTGCAAATTAATTCAGTTGAAGAGCAGAATGTGGAATGCTTTGAAATCCCCTTGGCAGGCCACTGCAGGGAGGGGTTTGGAATTGGGAAATGCCTTGGTGATGAGCAGACGGAATGAGCAGAAACAGTCTTGCACATCATTTTGTTCCGTCTCTGCAGAGGGTCCTCTCCTCCTTTAAATCTGTTTTGTAAAGATTGCAGGGTCTGTGCTTTAAAAATGAAGGAGTGCATCATGGCAGGTTCCTTTTAATCAGTTCAAAATCTAGGCTTTTTTTTTTTTTGACTTGCACACAGAGAGAGCTTCATCAGGCCTGGCCAGAACAAATTCCCAGATGACTGTCTTAGAGAGAGGTAGAAAGAAAGGCCTTATTCCAGCGTGGGGTAGCTGGAGTGCTTGTGGGGAGGAGAGGTGAGGGCAGCTCCTTCCCAGTGCAGGATCAAGCGGGGACCTCAGGGTTATAGGCCTGGAGGCATTCCTCTCCCTAGCATGGCAGCCCCTGTAAGGGTGAAGTAGAAGGGAAACCTGATGAACTCTTGCTGTAGCATGGGAACGGTTAAGATTTTGAAACCTTATGTGAAGCAGTTTCCTCTGAAGCAGAAGAGTGTTCCTGGGATTGGCTGCCTGTGTTTTGGCTAACAGTGCAGACTTCCGTCTCCCAGGCTGCTGAGACACTAGTTATCCCTGCTGTGCTCCTCTGAAGATGATACATCCTCAGTCACTAGAGGCATTCTCAGAATGTGGCCTGACACCAGAGAGTGAAAGCAGGGTTAGACGGCTGTCAGGTTTGAAACCCGTCTCCAGGAGGCGAGTTTGGGAAACAGAAAGGCCACCTCCTCCCCCCACCACCCCCATTAGTTTTCAAGAATTTTAACTTATTCAGAAATGTCCTAATCCTCCCCCCACTTTTTTTTTTGCAATTGCTTCTGCTGACAATATTGAAATAGACATGCAGAGCTGGATTTTAAAAAAACATTTCCCTTTCTTGCATTTTTGAGAATCAGGTTTAGGCCATTTGCCAGCTGCCTTCCAGCCCCCTAAAATATTGTGGGGAGTGGGAAACAGAGACTTCAATTGTATGTCAAATGCTGTCCTTTCAGAGCAGCCATTCCTCCTCCCTTGCTCAGCTGCAGCTCAGTGGCACTTCCCAGATAGGTGTTTGTACTCTTTGAGTCCCCCCATCCATGCTCCTTCTGAATCCTTTCCCTCCTGCAAAAGTAAACATCATTGTCTTTCTGCAGCTGGGGCTGGCTCCTGTATGGGTTGTGTTCTATGGGCATATGCTGGAGTTTGCAGCAGAGAGGCAGTGTATTGGCAGCAGGATCCCCGGCTGTCTGCGGCGTGCCTCCCCCGCTTACCTCAAGTTTTGAAGAGAGGCAGATCCAAACCAAAACCCCTAGATCCAAATACTCTGGATCTTGACAGGAGTCTGAGTCCAAACTACACGTCTCTTTCTGGTTTTGAAACTGAGAATAGATCCTGGGGGTCTCTTTAACTGGTGGCATGGGCCGCTGCATTCCTTCTGGGGTGCTCACTGGAGAGGCGAGTGGAGAAGGTGTGAATAGCTTATTGTTAGTGTAACTGTGTGTGAAGATATGGCATGTGCAGAGATTTGGAGAACATGGATGGGTGGGAGCTGCCAGATGTCCTGATTACTATGATGAGTGGATTTGAACATTTAAGGTCATCTCTTGCCCTCTTCACCCCCTGCCAGAGCCAGGCACAGTATGTTGTGGGAAGTGCAGACTGTTCTGTGTCCTGCTTGTCTAGCATCCCTGCCAAAGCTCTCGGAGGAAGCAGACTGGTCCCAGCACTCCTTCACCTTGGCCGAGCCATGGCCCAAGAGCATGCTCCACCCCTGCTGAAGGAGTGTGAAGGTCTGCGCGATACCTTCCTGCAGGCAGTTCGGCTTAGTCACCTTTCCAGTGGTTTAAAGGCACATATTGGTCCTGAAAAAAATGAGCCCCAGTCTCTATAGCCCTGTTAAAACTGTTCTGTGCTGCATTGCTCACTAGGGCCCAGCCCTGTCGGAAGTGCTTTGAATGCAGTTCATTGTGTGCTGCCCAGTGAATTTTAGCAGTCAGCCCAGCTGGGTCCCTAGGGGCATTGCTGTATTTATGCCCTCCCCGTGATCACCCTGATTTCACAAAGCATGCTCCACAGCAGCGGTGAGGAAGACTTGCATCTCACATTCTGCCTGCTTTCTGAGGGATAAAGCTACCTTCCCTCCATTCCTCTTAAAACACTGGTGCTCCCCCCACAAGCTCCAGCCAGCTCCAACAAGTTCTGGCCAACCCTTTTCCTTTTCCCAGCTATCTTTTCAAGTGACATGCAGGGCTTTGCACAATTCTGTATTGAGTGCTGCTCACCCTTCCACTCTCCTTTGCACATAAATCTTCTAGCATATCAATGTGTGGGTTAATGTCGAAAATACCCAAGACCTGTGAGGAAGTAAGTGCTAGATGTTTGGAAAGTGGCATTTAGCTTCCCTGGCAGCCCACTTTTTTGTACTCTGGACCCCCACTGTGACAGGTTTTATATTTAACAGTAAATATAACTGCTAGCTCCAGTAGCTAGTAAACTCTCCCCCTCTCTCTCTAGTGTGTGTTTTAATTCTTTAAAACCCCAGGCGTCACTATTATGAGCATTATATCCTCCCACCCCATCCCTGGCCAAACTTCTGAATGAAACAATTCCTCGGCAGTCAGCTTGATCTTTCTGCAAGGGCTTGAATGCTGATTGCACTCCTCACCCCAGTCCTGCCACCTGCTCCAGTTATCTCAGCTGTGTCATCTCACCCTCCCTGCTGCCGCCTCCATTGCTTCAGCTTTCTCCTCTGCCTTCTCTTTTCTGCTTTCCCTCACTCTCCCTTTCCCATTGCTTTCTCTCTTACATTGCTGTTCTCTTTCTCTTTCCTCCTCAGAAATGGCTTTTGGCTCCCTCTGAAGAAGAGGAGGAAGAAGTATGTGCTGGCATTTGATTTCATGTCTGGGAATAAATGGGAGATACTTCTTTGAATTGCCTAGATTGCTTAGCTGTGGGAGGGCATTGCAGGACTTGGCACTAATCCATCTCCTGCGCTCCCCTTTCAGGGCAAAGGCAGGGAGACAGAGCTGAATGCTGGGTCTCCACACTGCATCTGGAGACTTTTTATTTGTTGCTAATTTGTGTATTTATGATTAAACCTGTGGCTGTCCAGGGCTGGAGGGTTTGGAATGAATTAAAGCGACAGGAGACATGATCTTTATAAATAAAGTAATCATTTTTTCCTCCCATTAGCCTATGTTCTGTTTCAAAGGTTCTCTGTGTGACACAGATTTGCTTCACTTTCATGCCGTGACTGCACTGATGGCCAAATCTTACAGTCCTTTTATTTCTTTGGAGGGGTTAGGTGAAAGGGAGAGGAAGGGATACTGTGTTAAATGCTTTTTAATGGCATCATAAGCTGCTCTTAAATAGGGACTTTCATGGTAGAGAAAAGTTGAAGAGAAGATGGGCATAAAAATCAATTTCTTGGGCCTCCACTTCTTTGGCCTCTTTCTCTTGCTGCAACTGTATCTGTGGCTTTAAAACTCTCAACCCCTCCGCCCCCCCCTTTAGTGTCCGTCCGTCGGTGTGTTGTCGTCGTCCTCCCCCCCCCCCCCCACAGTTCTGCTTCTCCTCCTGCTTGGTCTCACAGCAAAGTCTTAATCCTTTGTTTATGACATCAGTCTGTTGCCATGGAGATCCTGGTCCCTTCAGACCGGGTGCTTCACCTCTGTCTCATGCCAGGCTCATCTACTCTAGAGAATTGAAGCCACCACAAACCAACCTAGTGGGGACTCGCTGTCTGTTAGCGGTGATGGCACAGTGTGTCCGTGTTTGCTGTGCTTGTATCAGATGCAGGTTGGTTGGAGTTGTGCCTTGTGTCATCACTTGCCTTGTGCTACCTCCCTGCCACTGAGCAGTCCTTGGGATATCAGTCCCACAGTTCCCAGCATGGCCACCTGAAGCCAGAAGGCCTACATGGAGCCTAGGGAGCCTGTTTGAGGAGAAGTCACAGCTCCACAATTCCCAGGGGGAAGCCCCTTGGTCCAAGCATCATTTCCTTGTTTATTTCTCAAAATGGAGACTAGGGTAAATGTTCAGCTCTCGCTCCTTGCTTGGCATGAAAGATTTTTGCCAGAGCTGTGGAATAGCAGTCACCAGGTGCTGGAGGGGGCTGTGGTCTGGTAGTGGGGGATGTTCTCATGGTCCACACTGGAGCCCGGAGACTGAGACCAGCAGTTCATAAAGTTCAAGCTGCAGCTGCTGCTTGTGTATCACTGCCAGAGCCAAGTGCTTGAGTGCTGCAGTCGTATAGACGATCTTCAGGGGGCAGAGGCTGCTTCCTGGAACAGATCAGTGGTGTGGGTAGGAATGGCAATTTGGGTGGGCCCCAGTTTGTGGTGGACAGGCAATGACCAAAATGGTTAATGCGTTTACTTAAGCTGCTTCTTCACATGGGCTTAGGTTTGTAGGGGCTCTGGCCTACCCAGTCCTTCCTGTGGCTGTGCTCCTTGTCCAGACTACTGTCACAAAATTGGGGGCAGCAAGTTGTTCTGAAGACTTGCGCCAAGCAGCAGTGGCTGAACAACTTTAGGAGATGGAAGGGGGCCTTTCTGTGAAGGATGGGGAGAGAGTCTAAGACCTAGCTCTCTCAGACTAGGTTTACACAAGTGCCAGTGGTCAGTGCTCTTGTGCTGCAGGACACTGGGAGAATCAGGCAGTAGGTTTGCTTCCTCTTGACTTGAGGCTGTTTCTGCACCCTATTGCTATGATTTTGTCAGATCTTGTTAGCTTCAGTGAGCAGCTTTGGGTCTGCTCCATGCTTGGATGGGAAACCTCCCAGGGAAAACAAAGTGCTGCATAAAGTGGTTTTGGTGACTCAGTGGATTGCACCTTCCTCCTGGGTCAGCATGGAACTGACACCTCCCTGGATGCTGCGGGGAGACTCTGCCACGGCAGGATGCGTCCTGCATGTGAGACTTAAAACTGATGTCCTCACCAGATGAAAGAGGGGTGCCGTAAGCCTCCAAGAGGTTGCTTTTCAACCTCTTAGCTGGGTAATTGTATTCATTTTGCTTCTCAGAATGCCCCCAGCAAGTTCACTGGGGTGGAGTATTACTTACCTTCTGTGCTTAAATGGCTGCGTAGCATTGCCATGCACTGTTAAATAGATGCCATGTTGTATGTATGAGGTGACTGCCTCTCAGTGCTGGGTGAAGTGATTCCTGGACATAGTAATTGCTTTGGAATCCTTCATGATGAAAGGCACTTTGTCCACGTACATGTTTGTGTAAGCCTGTTTGTGTGAGTCGATAGAAGTTTGGGGTAAAAAAAAATCAACCCATTGATTTGCTGTTTTACCAGGGAACATGTCAGCTAAGTTTGGAGGGCTCCTGAGCTGCTTTTGACTAGTTCACTGCAGTGGTAAGTTATTGGACGTGGGGGAAATGAGTGAGTTAATGTTGAAATGTTCTTATGTCCCCAAAGAGCAAAATGCCTCTTGTTAGAATCCTTGCATATTCCACCTCCATTGAATCAAGTTTGCCTCTTACTTTTCACATGCAAAGTATATACAAATGCAAACTTTACTTTCAGAGATTTTTTAAGTAGGATTTTTCATAAAGAATACAGCTTCCTTCCAGGTTCTGTACTGAGGGTACCAGATCCGTCTGTCACATCAGTCCTTGAGGTGGTGCTTCACCGCAGTATCACATTTCCCTGGGAGCCTTTTGTCTTATTACTTGTATGACATTAGCCTGACAGGCTGCAATGTGCTTGGTCCTGTACAAATGGTGTGAGAGAGAGTTTCTCCTTGAAAGAGCTTACAGTCTAAATAGACAAGAGTGGCAAAGGATAGGAGGGGAAATAGGCACAGAGAGTGACTTGCTTAGTCACACAGTGGATCAGTGGCAGAGCTGGGAACCAAACCCAGGTTTCCCAGTTCCTACTTCAGTCCCCTCTCCATTGCCTGCTTCCTCACAGGTGTTATGCAGCTGGTCAGAGCCTGGGAGCGTGGTGCTGCCCATTCATGCCAGTCACAGCTCCACTGCTAGGACTGAGTGGAAATTTACGTTTGCAGGGGGATGCAGGTATGCAGCCACTGTTATGTATGTGGAATACAACACACACCCTCTCCAAAATCACAGCTCAAACTCTTTGAGTACACCATGAATTTTCTGAGAGCTTTCACGTAAATCATTTAATTATGTTTGAGTTAAAAATAAGTTTCAAGGTATTTGCTGTAATTTTTAAGCCAATTTTTTGTTCCTGAATTGTCCTAATTAAAGCATAATGGAAACTCTTCAAATTTTGCATGTAGCAAAAATCTAATTTAACTGAAGAATTCTTTTTCTTTCATTATTTTTCCCCTTTTTTTTAAAGACTAATGTTTTGCTGTTATTTCCCCCACATGAAAATTTCTTCTCGAGTAGAAGGATAATGTTCTAGAGTAGGGGTCAGCAACCTATGGCATGCATGTCAAATGTGGCATGCGAGATGATTTTGATTGGCACCATAGGCGCAGGGGCGGGGGGGCTGCCGGTGCAGCACC
>NW_005841839.1:6193445-6194319 GCF_000455745.1 Alligator sinensis | reverse complement strand
CCAGGCGGGCGGGGGCGGGGAGGCGGCTGGTGCTGGGGCTGCCCCGCCCGCGGCTGCTGGGGGTGCCGGGGCGGGGAGGCAGCTGGTGCTGATGCTGCACCCATTGGGAACGCAGCCACCAGGGGGGCTGGGGCCGGGGTGGGGGGAGGCAGGCAGTGCTGGGGCCATGCCTGCTGGGGCTGTGGCTGGCATGGCGCAGTGCCGGGCAAGGCCACTCCCTCCCATGGCCCTTTCCCCTGCCCCCGCCCCTTCCCCCCCAGACTTTCCTGCCTGGGGGGTGCCCCCGACCCTGCCCCAAGCACTTGGCCCCAGCGCTTGGCACCTTGGTGCTGCCCCCGCCCGGATAGGACAAGGCGTCTGTCTGCCTGAGCCCCAGCGGGGCCCTCCCCCTCGGGTCTGGCCCGGGCTTTCCCCACTCCAGGACCGTCAGGGAGGTGTGAGAGTCCAGGCCCTGGCGGCTGCTGCTGGGGTGTCATTGCCTCCCTCCGCCGGACACTGCCCTGGGCCAGCAGGCCTGAGCCACCACTGGTAGTGGTGGGAGACACTGGCGGTGAGGGTCACACCCTCTTTCTTTCTTTTTCTTTCTTTCTTTCTTTCTTCTTTTGTTCTTTGTGTTTTGTTTTTTGTCCAGAGTGTGTGGGCAGGCCTTGCAGGCCATCAGCCCAGGCCTTGTCCTTGAGGCCCAGATCTTCAGGCGGACCTGTACACGATCTCTACTGCCGCCCATTTGTCACCCTCCCTGGAATAAACGTTTCTTAAAAGTCAAAGTCTTTCTTTCTTTCAAGATGGCCGTCGGCAGGTGAAGCCCTTCTGAGCTCCTGCAGCTCAGGTGCCTTCTGCGTGTTCCCCTGCACTCCCTGCCCCCCCCCCCCCC
>NW_005841839.1:6182833-6190947 GCF_000455745.1 Alligator sinensis | reverse complement strand
ACTGACTTGCCAGCTTTTTGGCGGATGGTGAAGGTGATCAGCTCATGGTCACTGTCACTCTCTCTTGCCCGGGATGTTAACCCTCTCCTGCCCGGGATGGCTGCCAGCATCCAGGGCACTTGGCACAGGGGCGTCTCTGCGGACCTTCCCCTCAGCCATGGCCTGTGGGTGCACAGCCCTCTCCACGTCAGGGTGGAGGACTGCGCCGGAGCCCTGGCAGACCTGCTGGGACGCAGAGCGTCCAGTACGCCTCCCAGGTAAACTCAGTGCCCATTGTATATTTGAGCTCTCCCAACCTGGTGAGGGAGGTGTGTGCGGCGGGGCTGGAAATCTCGGGGCTCCACTACTTGGTTACACCCCTGGAGACCCTGGCAGTGCGGGTGGTGGCCTCCAGCGTCCCCCCACACCTGCCAGGCCGGGACCTCACCAAAGCGCTCGAGCGCTACGGTGTCCTCACCAGCCCCTGGCGCAGGCTGACCATGGGGAGCAGGGGCCCCAGTGTGGCGCACGCCGTACAAGGCGCCCACCGCCAAAAAGACCAGCGACCTCCAGTGGAGACTGGTGCATGGCATCCTGGCCACTGGCACCTTTGTGCGCCACCTGGACTCGGTGGCCTCGGCCGCCTGCCTCTTCTGCCTGGGGGTTTTCCATGCCTTCCTTGACTGCCCCCGGCTACGGCTGCTCTTTGCCGCCCTCGGGGCACTGCTACGGACACTGGGCCGGGACTCTTGGAGGACACCTACATCTACTCCTTTCGGTACCGGGCAGCCAAGTGGGCCGCAGTCAGTCTGGCCCACTTTCTGGTGGGCCAGGCCAAGATGGCCACCCTGAAGAGCCAGCAAAACCGGCTCACCGGGACTGGGATGGACGATGCCCTGCAGCTCTTCCGCCTGCTGGTGCGGGCCTGCCTCTCACTTGAATTCGAGCACGCAGTCCTCCGGCGGACGGTGTCCACCTTTGAGGAACGCTGGGCCGTCGAGGGGGCACTGTGCCGAGTCAAGGCGGGATGCCTGCTCCTTGCCCTGTGACGTCACCAGCTGCTCAAGGTGCAGAGGTGCATCCAGCGAGCCGAGACCTCAGGCTTTGTCCATGCGGGCCGACCCCTGATGTCCTGATGCCCCCCTGGGTGTCCCTACTGGCGGAACTGTATATATGTAAATACTCCTTTTGTTCTTTGTGTTTTTTGTTTTTTGTCTAGAGTGTACGGGCAGGCCTTGCAGGCTGTGAGCCCAGGCCTTGTCCTCTGAGGCCCAGATCTTCGGGCCACCCTGTACATAATCTCTACTGGCCCTGATTTGTCACCCTTCCTGGAATAAATGCTTCTTAAAAGTCAAAAGTCTTTCTTTCTTTCTCTCTTTCTTTTTTCTCCCCTCTTTTTTGTCTCCTTTCTCTTCTCTTTCTCACTCTTTTTCACTCTTCTCTTTCTTTCTTTTTCTCACTCTCATCACAACATGCTTAACAAAACAAATACACAAGACCAAAGGTAGTATAAGAAGTTTTATTTATTGTCACCGGGTTTAGAATTTTTAGAAAATCTGGTATTTACCATAAAAAAGGCAACATTTATGATTATTAACTATACTAATATGCAGTGTGTCCTGCCATGTACTTTTTGCCCTCGTTTTGTTTTTCTGGCATACCGGTACTCCGGCACCTTCCAAAGTAGACACTGGGGAGGTTTCAGCACTCCGGCCAATAAACGTTGTCTACCCCTATTCTTGAGAAAATTACAGAAACAGTTGCTACCTTTCAAAATGGCATCTCCCCTTGATCCAGGAATGAAGCCAGCATGCCCTGAGGGTAGGTGATAGCCTTTAAAAATATAGCTTTTATTTAATATTTATATTACAAAAAGACCTATAGGCCTGAATCAGACAATACACTGGGAAATCCCAAATGTTTTCCAAGGCCTGGAATGTCTGGGAGGAGAGACCAGTTTTCCAGGCCCTGATTCAGCAAAACACTTGAGCACATACTTTAGTATTATTCACTTCCCTGAGGCCTGTACATATACTTAACTTTAAGCACATGCCTAGGTACTTTGTTGAGTCATGTCCTTGGGCTGTAAACTTGTGGGGGCGTCAAATGTGTTTGTACTGCTTCATATACAGGGCAGAATGTATTGTGGACAGTTCATAAGTAGTATTAGATTCAGACAAAGTGATCAGTGACACCAGTGATTCATCTGCTAAAAAAAATTCCATTTGTTTAATTTGAAAGCAAAACAGGACTTGATCATATGGAAAAGCCAGGAATTATTTAGATAGTAGAGCAACCTAGTGACTGGGTTAATTCTGTGTTTTGTAATTGAAAAGCCAGATATTACATGACTGTGCATTTATCCTCATGATTTAAATGAAGCCATAAAATGGGAGCATTACCCAGTAAAAATTGTTGACAAGTAGCAGCTAAGCTCTCAGAAGCAAAAGTATTCTCAGTATTAGATGCAGGGCATGTGTTTTGGCAAGTGAAAGTAGGTGAGTAAGCTAGTGATTTAATACCTCATTTGAAGATGAATACATTGCAGTGAATGCTACTTGATATTAGTTCTTCTCCTGAGATGTTTTTCAAGAGTAGTTGCATACATATTAGGAGGATTACAGGTGGTGTAGTTATAATGGATAATATTTTAATCTGGGATACAAATCTGCAAGAACATAATGAAAGACCAGAAATCACAAGTTGGATTGCCATTGAAATTTAGAAAAAACTAGTTATTTGAACAAAGTTTGCTTAATGACTGATTTACATAGTAGAGAATATAAATAGTATTTGAAATGCAGAGTAAGGTGGACTTATGAGTATGATAAACTGTTTGGTAATATGTTTTTAAAATCTAACTGTGGCCAATAAACTCTTAAACGGAATACTGAAAAATATATTGTCAGGTATTGAGAAGACAGTCTGAAATAGCAGTTGGAATGGTTTTATTCACTGATTTATCATAGCACATCACCATTAGCACATTCCAGTTACATTGCCAGTCAGTGCAGCTTCCTGAAACTGTAGATATAGGCCTTCTATAGAGAAACAACCAGTTATATTTTAAATGAGACCCCTAAATATTGCGGAAAAAAGCTATCCTGATATACAAAAAATATATGTTGACAATTGTGGGACCATCTTAAATTACATAAATTTATATGGGGGGAATAACAAGACCCTACAGAAACCAATTGGAAACTACTGGAAATTTTCTTTCTAAAATCCTCTCCTGTCTTTACCAACTCTAGGCAGTCCAGTTTATAAAGGTGAAGGTGCAAAAACAGAACCAGATTATCTTCTGTTTGAATGGGCTTGAAATTAAGATAAATTCAATCCTTGCAAGATTTTCAATTGGCATATACATACTAGTTGTTCACTAGGGACTGAGTGCCCAAGATCAGAGGTGACAGTAGATAATCCTCTTCCTGTTGTGGGATGATTTGAATGTCACCAGCCTGTCAGCTGGACAACATTTCCCTTTTGGAGGAGACTGTCTTACGTGGGCCAAATTAATTATTGACCTCCATTTGTTGGTCATGGGGAAAGAGACAGTTGCACATGTGCACTTGAGGCCATTTAGGCTTCTCAAGGCAAGTCTTTCAGGTTATGTAATGTCTTTTTTCAGACAGGTCATGTGTCAGCCAATACTTGGTCTAACAAATAGGAATGCCGTCTAGAGTTCCTGCTCATGGAAGGGATCCCAGCTTGTCTCCTGTTTTCAGAGAAAACATCTTCTGAAGCTGAAGACTTTTCACTTTGTACAAAAGATCAGTCATCTAGTGAACAGTCAAATAAACCATCTGGGAAAGCAGGCTTTCTGTCCCTTTAATTTTTGTCCAGGTTCTAGGCTGATGGGGTTGCTCCATGCTTAACTTATTGGTGACCACAGAAAAGACCAAACGTACAGCTCCGTAAACTCTGAATTTAATTATTCTTCCCATTAATGTACTCCACAGGGTTAAAACGCTCCTTGTATATAAGCTGCAGACCTGTCCAATTGATCAGAAGTCCCAGCAGTAATTGGTCTCGAGGGTAAGGAATTTGAACACTCGTAGATTTGTGGAAAATAAAGCTTGTTTGGTACTATTTAATGGCTGATAACAATATTGTGAGCCACAAGCCCTCTAACCAGCGTGTTTGCCTAATGGAGACCCGATGTGTGGAGGTTGCAGAGCCTACTCCCACCATCACTTCAGGGCATCTGTAAGGCACAAGATGAACAAGACATTCCTGTATATGACAGAAATCTAATCAGGCCCATTGGAAAAGAGTTGTGCCAGTTACGCTGGAGAACACAGCAATTTCTTTTCAAGCATAAATAATGTAATATCCTGGGAAAGTCCTGGGATACTTGATTTGTGTCTACAGGTCACTTCTGACATGGGTCTGGGAACCCAGCCACTTCAGTGTCAGTCTTCGTTAAGCATAATTGACAGCAGATACACATGATACTGGGTTTTAAGGGCATTTGGACATGCAGTGCTAACTATTCCAAGTTGTGGCCTGGGAGCTGACGGAGAAACATTTTCCATGCACAGAAGTCAGTATGAAGAATGAAAGAAAACAAACAGCCCCTTCCCCCCTTCTCCGCCCCCCTCATAAACAATAACATCTTGAGCAACTTTTAATGGTAATGGAGCAAATGCGTAAGGCAGAATTTTTTCTTCATCTTCTGTAGCTAAATCTTACTCTTGCTTTTGGCCTTCCTTAGGAAAAGTGACATTATCACTCACATAAAATCTATTTATAATTAATCTTAGTGGGTTGCTACCCTTGCTCTCATTTTTCCTTTGTTTTTTATGTTGGGAGGTAGTTTCAGACAGATTGTGCTAGTTGTGGCATAACTGTATGTCAGCTTGGTGAACTGGGATTTGGGACTTTCTGCAAACTGTTTCCAGTTCAGTTACTAGCTGGCTCTGAGGCCTTTTGAGAGCCATGTGAGTCTTTTGTACCTTAGTTTCCCCACCTGTGAAATGTGGGTGGAAACGTACCAGTACATGCACAGGAGTGTTGTGGAGCAGCAGTTGGAGGAGCTTTTGAGGAATCCTGTTCCCTGCCCATTTCTGTATCCTGGATAGTGCAAACTAAAGACAAAAACATGCAAGGAAGACGTAAAAGTGAGGGTGACATATTCTGTATCTTCTGCATTTAAGCTTAGTGTCTGAATAGCTACTAGTGCATAGTAAGTCAGTGGTAAGTCAGGGGTTAATTTCTAACTTGTCCTAGCGGTCTGAGTGGATCAACCATTACTGTTTCGTGCATAGTCATTGGGCCAAACTGCAGTATCCTCATGGCTGTTTGATAGAGTTCATAAGTTTACATCAGTTCTCTACCTTTTGAGGCTGAAGGCACCCTTCAGAAAATGCCAGCTCTTAGTTTTCACTCATTTTTCAACAACAAAAAATAATAGAGCAATTTTTCTGTTGTCAAGAGCTCAGCAAGACAAAAGCAGGTGAGAATGTTTTTAACACTGTGGATTCCTATTTGAAATCTCTGGACTTATCTTGTGAATTGTGTTTGCATACTTAACAGTACTAACATTATGTTGCACCCTTCAAAGGGTCTCAAGGCACCTCAGGGTGCAAGGGAACCCTTGTTAAGAATCACTGATTTCTATCAAATTGGTTTCTATAATGGAATAACCAGCCCCTTCTCCTTCTAGCTTCAAATTTTGCGTAGAACCTGAATAGAACAGAGTGGGAACTGGATCCACCTGAATGAGCAAGGCCCGTGACCTCTCTGCTTGTTGTGTAAATTCCATCTGGTGAGAAGTCTGCAATGCTTTTCTCAGATTTGGATCTGGTTGCCCTCACCCATGCTCTCATAACCTCAAGGCTGGAATACTGCAATGCACTCTCTAAGGGGCTACCTTAATGATTGTCCAGAAGCTGCAGCTATGGCAGAACATAGCGGTTTGCCGCCAGGCACATATTACTCCAGTGCTCCAGAGTTTGTGCTGGCTTCCTATAACCATCTAGGATGAATTCAAGCTGCTGGCTTTGACCTATAAAATGCTAAAGGGTCTGGGCTCTACATGTTTAAGGGACCACTTTTTATCTTATGTTCCATCATGATACATAAGGGTCAGCTGAGAGAAACTTCCTGCAAGTTTCATCTGTGCACCAGGTCTGTTTGGTGAAAACACATGGGAGGTCATTCCTGGTAGTCATGCCTCATCTCTGGAACTCCTTCCCCTTGTGACTTATCAGAGCCCAAGCATGGGCATATTCAGGAAGTGTTGTAAGACCTTTTTATTTGGACAGGAGTTTAGCAGGAAGGGGTTAAGTTTTGGTGCACTGTTTGGTAGGATTTTATGAAGCTTCAGTCCCTGACTCCGGTTCAGCCGAGATTTGGCCCGATTCGGTGGCCAAATCTCCAAATCCAGATAGAATTAGGAGACCCTTTAATCTTTCTGAATCAAATCGGAACCCTCCGAATTGATTTGGAAAGATTCGGAGATTCAGACATAGACACAGCTTTAAAAGTTTTTTCTATATACCTCAAGGTAGCAGGTGGCTCGTGAATGCTGTGATGCTGGGGTGCATGGAGCGTTCCTCAGGAGTGCGAGAGGCTCCCCAGTACACTCAGCAGCAGACCTAGAAGTGGAACAGAAGCACGTTTGTCCACTTCCGGGTCCATCGAGGAATGCGCTGGGGGACCTCCCCCCTGCATCCCCCTGGCTCGATGACTGGTGTCTCCTGGGTCCGGGAGGGGCACCCGGGATGCCCTCGCAGCTGATCACCAACCTTGGGGGTCGTAGCGGGGACAGGGACACCCCCCGACGCTCTCTCCGGCAGACCCAGAAGTGGACTAGAAGTACTTCTAGTCCACTTCTGGGTTCGCCGCCCAGCACGCGGGGAACCCCACCCCCCATGCTCCTGTGGGATGCTCCATTTGCCCCACCATCGTGGCATTCACAAGCCACAACTGGTACCTCGAGGTTTGTAGAAAAAACTTTGAAAGCTGTGTCTATGTCCGAATCGCTGATTTTCCAAATCAGCATCGAATCTTCAGATTCGTATTCGGCTGAATCAAATTGAGGACTGTGATCCAAAACAACGAATCGAATCACTGTCCCCAATTCGGGCTGAATCCAAATCAAATACGGCCCGTTTCGCACACCCCCAGTGCTTGGGGAATTTGTTGTTGCTTATTGCACACTATTCTATTTTATTATTTTATCTGCTTTTATAATTTATCTTTGTTTTTATTGTGAGCCACCTTGAAGCTTTTCTAGGGAGGGCAGCATGGCAATCTGATAAATAATTAAATAACATAAACAAAAGCCTAGTAGCTGTTTGAAGAAAGGACACGTTTAGTAGCTGTGTTTACTTTCTGATTTGTACCTTTACAACCTTTCCCTTCTCCTTGGCTGGTGTAGAGGTTTTTTTTTCTTTTTTTAAGGAAAAACAAAGGTATTTCCGATATCAAGTTAGCTGATTTTGTATCTGGGCAAGTATTTTTTCCCCTACAGTTTTACAAGCCTGATTTGGACTTAGAACAACACTCCACTAAAAGAAGTGCAAATATGCATAGTACACATGATGCTGTGGGTGGAGTGCCACGTAATAGTAGGTCTGTGCTGCCATGATCTGTGGGATACCAAGCTACCCTAGGATTTAATATCCTCTGTTTTGTTGCTTCAGCTAAAGAACCTTTTTGCATGAGATTCAGAAAACTCAGGAAGATGTGAAAGCTGGGCTGGATTCTGGACACCTAGGGTACTTGTACATTCAACGGGGGTTTAGTTATCCCTAAATTGAAATGGTGGGTTTTTAATCGATTGGTTTTCAATTATGTAGTTTAAAAACCCACCATTTTAATTTAGGGACATGGGTAGGCTCCACCAGAAAAAAAAGGGGTGAGGGGCCTGATTCTTCCCTGCCCCAGGGCCTACCTGCCTCCTGCAGCAGGGGCAGAGGGGGACAAGCTGCCAGTGGGCTGAGCAGTCCCTGAGCTATGGGGGACCATAGTCCTTCTCTCCATGATGGTGGCACCCCCCCCCGCCCCCCCGGCAGCATCTGCCCGCTAGCAGCCCACCCGGGTGGTCCCAGGGGGCACCACCACCGCAGAGGCAAGTACGGGGTCCTGTGCAGCTCAGGCAGGCACGCACGCGTTGAGAGGAACCA
>NW_005841839.1:6180697-6182806 GCF_000455745.1 Alligator sinensis | reverse complement strand
CCCCCCCTCAGTGGAGCCTGCCTGCATGAGCTGCTACCAGGTCGCACAGCCCCTGAGCTGCATGGGGCCCAGTGCTTCCCTCCACAGTGGCAGCATCTTGGGACCGCCCAGGCAGGGTGCCAGTGGGTGAGTGCCCCCTGGCGGGGAGCCGCCACTGTGGAGGGAAGGTCCAGGGTCCCCCACAGCTTGCTGGCAGCTTGCCCCCTGGCCATGGGAGAGGCAGGTAGTCTCCAGCACTGTCCCAACTACCTGAGACCACCTGGTAATGGGCTGGCTTGCCCCTGGAGCAATGCAGCAAGGTGGCAGGAGGGCAGCTTGGTGTGCTAGCAGCGGTAGAAGGCGGTGGGGATGGTGCATAGGGCACTGGAAGCCTGCCGAGCCTGAGCTTCCCTGAGCACATCTGGGCTTCCAGCTCCCCGTGCACTGTTGCACTTTGTTACGTAGGAAACTAAAATACCTCGGATGGATTTTACCTTGCTTCAGAAGGTCATTTAAAGCAAAGTACTCTGCTGTATGTGTACATCGTCACAAAATTAAAGCAAAATACACCGGCAAAGGTGTAAACAGTGACACCATTAAAGTGGTACAAAAGGGTAATTAGGCCCCTAGTGCATTTGCAGCAGCATTACCCTATTCAGCAAAAGGGAGTTTCTCCTGTTTTACACCAACGTGAGTGAGATGGAAGAGAACTAGGATCCCATTGGCAAAGTAGCTGAGGACCATGTGTTACCAGGTTGCTGTGTGAGTGAGGCACCATGTGGTTTACTTAGGTCATAGTGGGGTGTGCAGTACATGTAGGGTGTGAAGGGGTCAGCAGGGAGCTTAAAAAGCCATTGACTGAAACTAGGAGGCAGATTATGCTATCTTAATTTCAGAGGCAGCACTGCCACTGCTCGGCCTTGGCATGGAGAGGAGGCCATACCGTAGACTTTCCGTGATTTTTTTTAATACAAACTTGGCTTATAAGAGACATCTCTGCCTTTGTTACAAACAAGGGTTGTGTAAAATGCTGAATGTCTAGTGGTCTTTGTTGTAGGAGAGTTCACTCTGTGCCTCATAAGGAAACATAGTGGTGGTTTGCTTTCCTCATGTTGTCACGTCTTCCTTCAATTATGGGATAAATATTAATACCACAACCACCCACTAAACAGGCTCTGACTGCTATGTGTTATCTTCCCGTTCTTGTACCATTGGAACAGCTTTACAGTGCCTTAAGTTTAAAACAAACACGCACAAGAAACAGTCCTTCTGGATATATTAGAGCAGACCAGCAAATATGTATTTCATTACCTAAAATGTTCTGGTAGACCTAGAAAAGCAAGCAGACCAGAAGGAAATGGACCTGTATCAGTGATTGGTACCAGATAAAATAGGAAAAGTGGTTTCTTCCCCCCACCCCCGATTCCTTCCACTGTGAATTCCTAGTTAAAGCCTTGCATATCTGAGGGAAATCCAGGCGCCAAATTAAAAAACATGTTGTGCAGTACATGGGGAAGAAAAAAAGAGTAAGAAAAACAACCAACGGAATATTAGGTCTGAGACACTGAACATGCTGGCTTTTTCTTTTTTTTTCCCCCCCTTGAAGGCATCAACACTCGGAGATGTATGGATGAAGTAGGCAGCTATTAGAAACACATGCTCACTGGACATTTCAGGGCCTGTTTAATATCTGAAAATCAAATTCTAGGGCCTAGGCTCCACTGGGAAATTTATGGGAAAAGCTTCCCACTCTTTCTCCCATTGATTCAGATCCTCTGGTGATGGTGTTGTGGGAAGGGGCTAGTACAGGGGTGGGCAAAATACAGCCCGTGGACCAGATCCGGCCTGCCAAAGCATGTTCATGCTGCCCACGGGCACCCACCAGGGAATTTTACTTCACCCAGCCTTTCTGCCCATGAGGGTGCAAGGAGGCGCCCATGTATACACCCCGTCCACCTCCCCCCATCATACCCTATTGCACTTTGCCTCACCATTGTGAGCAGAAGAGGCCAGCCCAGCCAGCAGCAGCTTCCAAGCAGGGCTGCTACTGCAGCCTCCAGGGAACCTGCTCGGCTTCCCCAGTGTCCTGCTTGCTCTTGGCAGCAGATGGGGAAGTGGCGGGGGTGGGGT
>NW_005841839.1:6177487-6180628 GCF_000455745.1 Alligator sinensis | reverse complement strand
AATGGCACACAGCAAGCAGGGGTGCTCGTGCCCGGCCCAGGTGCTGGC
Source organism: Alligator sinensis (assembly GCF_000455745.1). Classification (NCBI taxonomy): domain Eukaryota; kingdom Metazoa; phylum Chordata; order Crocodylia; family Alligatoridae; genus Alligator; species Alligator sinensis. The sequence goes on along the minus strand of NW_005841839.1, from coordinate 6,180,580 downwards.
ACCTGGTGGCGCATGGCTCCGGCCAGTGCTGCGCATGGGGGCAAGGAGTGCAGCCTGCCTGGCCTGCCTCTATTGTTGGGTTTCTGCACGGCACGCCTGCAGCTCCCGCACTTGCATGGCACCAAAGGAAGTCATGTGCTGGAGTCAGCTGCCTTCCAGGACCTGCACAGCAGGGGGCGGGGGACTCCACTGGGAGTGGAAGGAGCCCCACCCCCTGCATCCCCATGGAGTCCCAGGACCTGAGTGGCAGGAGGCAGGAAAGGCAGCTGGCTCCGGCTCAGGGCTTCTCTCAGTGCTGTATGAGCTCCCGTCATAGAGGCAGGTTGGGCAGGCTCTGCTCCTCGCCCCCCATGTGCAGCACTGGCTGGAGCCGTGCACCATCGAATGCCAGCGCCTGCACCAGGCACAAGCACCCCAAGTGCCCCTGCCTGCTGCTGCTTCCAACAGCAGGGGCCACATGCCATGTGGGGGAGTGTGTGGGGGTTTGCACCCCCCAATCTCCCTTACACCCCACAAATGCCACACACCCTGCCCCCACAACTCTCCACATATATACCCCCCAACATACCCTGTGCCCCCACACACAGCCACACCCCCTCACAAGCCCTCCCACACCTCACCACGCTATATACAAGAGTAAGACTTTATTTTGAGATATTATGTCGTCTGCTCCATATACACTATGCAAACACAAATCAAGACAGATTTTTTTTAAATAAAATTAAAATATGTTATAGTAGGTGTTTGAATTTTAGTGTATGATTTGGTTTTTTTCTGCTTTCAGGATGGCAATCCTCCCCTCCCAAAAGGAGTACTGGGGGTGTGGCTTGGGGAGGGACTTCTGGTGGCAAGTCAGGGATTAGGGGGCAGGACTTCCAAGTCCCGATATGGTGACCGGAAGGGCAGGGCAACCGTCAGGCAGGGCAATCCATGCGGTCCTTGACAGCTCACCAAAACTCATTAAGTGGCCCTCCAGCCAAAATAATTGCCAACACCTGGGCTTGTAACCGCTATTGTGGTAAGTTTGCTGCAAATTAAAATAAAGGGATATTTTAAAGTGCCCGTGTCCTGCCTGCATAGGGATTCCCATAATTTCTAACCATCAATGGCACTGACCCTGGGTTAGTAACTATGAGAGGTATGGTCAGGATTGGGATCCCAGTTCTCACTGAGTCTTTGTTTCTCTTCTTGGAGAGGATACCTGTACAAGAATTTGCATTGGAATCAGGTGGTCAGAGAGAATTGGTGAAAGCATAATTCCTTGAACTACAGGATGATTTTTCAGAATTAATTTATGAAGCTTCCCTTTGAAAAAGTCCTGTAGACCATGCTTTTATAGGAATGTAATGGGTTTCTTTAGAAAGCACTCTCAAAGTCTGTACAATTGAATAGAGTAGTTTCCTTTGCAAGGAGCTTTTGATCCATAGCATTTTATAATACAGTACAATGGATTATGTTATAGGATACTTAAGGCTTTTATTTATATTGCATTCGCTCTTAAAGACCCTAGCAAAAATTGGGACCCCATGATGCTAGATGCTGAGAGGAGCTGAGCACCAATGTTAGCAATCATTGTGGATGCTTAGTGACTTTCAGGATTTGGCCCACAGGGCTTTGTTTTTTCAAATAGGATTATCAGGTTGTATCTTAGTCCCTAAGGGTGATGGTATCTTTGTTGTCCTGAGGAATTTTTTAAATTAAGCCATCACATCATATACTAAAAGAGTTCTATGTTCAAGCTGCCACTGCTGGGGGCTCAACTGTTTTTAAAATGTCCCAACATTGTATGATGCATGTTCTAAGGAGGAAGTCTAAGATTTCCTTGAAGTTCAGGAAACCTCATGGCAAAGATCCTTTACAAGGAAATTATCTTTCCTTCTTTAAGCCTTAAGTATTCCAGTGCAGGATGACTAGGTAGTTGGTAATGCTGAGTAATGCTTTTTAACTGACACATCTATACATGATCTCCTTGCTCCCTTTCCCCTCCAAGAAAAATACAACTAAATGCCTCAACAGTTCCAGACTAGACTTATTGTAGTGAAACCCAAAGTTATCCATTGGGTTGGGAGTGTTTTTCCATGCAAGGAGATGAGTCACCCCCTGTCACTGGTTGGGTCAATGGTAAATGGTCCTTGCTATATTCCTGAGAGTTCAGAGAAGGAAAATTTTTTCTCTCTTAAAAAAAAAAAAAAAGCCACCTCCATTACAGGAAATATTAAAAGAACATTATTGGCCTGATCTCTATGCCCTGAGCTGAGCTGCAGTTTGTTCCCCATTCTTAACAGATGTCTGTCTCTGCTTTGTCTTCAGTGCCTGTGGTACATCTTTCACCATGCTATCTTGGCAGCACATGTTATGATCCCAAGAAAACCAGTCTATTTTGTTATGTTCCAGAAGCCCAGATTCTGGGAGATAACAAATACTCCAGGACTAACATGAAGTAAAGGGACAATATCCTTATTATGTTGTTGTAGAAGAGCTCTTGCACAGAAATACAGAATTGGCAGCTCACCCTCTCTGCCTGGAAGGGTATTCAGAGACCTAAAGTGCAGTTGGGTTGGCTTTTCATTATTTTTCTAATGCCTGGGATTATTTACTGGGATTGTGGCAGAGGAATTACTGAGTTGATTAGTGAGGCTTGTCTATACTGGAAGCTCAGTGTTGCAGTAAAGATGTGGTTTAAATCATGATCAGAAAAAAATGAATGAATGGTATTAGGGAAACCCTCTCCAAGTCTTTAAAAAAAAAAAGGTAAAGGGGAAACAAATTTAGAGGAAGCAGAAAGGTTTTTTTCTCCTCAGCCTTTTACAGTGTAATCCACAGTGTATGTATAAAAAATAATAATTGGGCGGTATTCCACATGTATAAGCTAAGTTTTAGGAACATACTTTTCCTGTGCAAGAGATAGCAGCAGTTTCCAGTGTTTTCAGGTTAGAAGTGTGACAGGTGACTCTCAGACAGCTCCAAATTCAGTTCAGATAAGGACCTAATTGTTTGGGCACTTATCCCAAGCATCTGCATCCCTCTGAACAGCCCTCTTAAGTCTGTGAATCTGTGCTTCCTCCCTCAGTCTGGGCTAGGACTAGTCCTTGC
>NW_005841839.1:6168316-6177430 GCF_000455745.1 Alligator sinensis | reverse complement strand
CATTCCTGTTCCCAAGCCCAGCTGAAACTATCAAACAGAAGATCTGTCTTCCAAGTTTAACACAGGTTTCATTGCATTCTGGATGAAGGCTTGTGGAGCTTTGTCCAATCCACTTAATTCTCTTGTCCCTCATAATGAATCTTTCTGGGCTAGATTTTTCCTTGCCATTCTGTAGTGACCCAGAGAGTAACAGTTTCTCCTGACTCCAGTTATTACCCTTTAAGGGTTGCTTTGATCTCTCTTTACCTCCTTACTTCCTTGTGAGCTTGTGAGTTTGGAGAAAAGCAGGAGTAGATGGGACCATGGTTTACCCCTCTTACTTATTGGCCTGGAGAGCAGACTTGAAGGCTAGGGGTTGGGACAGTGTTGAGAAGGGTATATGTGGGGAAAAAAGGCTTCGCAGGGGTGTGACAGAGGAGCTGTTTTTCCAGGACTTCCTCCAGGGATGGAGGAGTACCTTACTCCCCGCTCCTTATGTGGTGCTATGCCTTGAAGGACAGGCTGAGCCCTTGTTTTACTGTATTAATTGAAGTCTATTCTGTGTGCCTTCATGAGTCTTTCTTCAGCATTGTGGAGATCCAGGGCATATGGTTGTTTCTTGCATGGGTTCTGGAAACACTCCTCCCCACTTTTATGTTTAGTTTTGCTCAAATTATGTAGGTGCTTTAAAAACAATCAAAGTTGGGGGAGGAGGAAAAAATACCTGTAACATTTGTACTTATCCTTTCTACTAGTCAGGCCTTTGGACTGCGCAGACTGTTAATGAGATTGGGTATAGCAAGCTTTATATCCTTCTGTTGTCACATCCTAAAAACATATGAGGTAACAGGCTTGACAACTGAAGAAACATAGAAGTCTGGCCAATGGGATTATGATAAATTCCTGTTTAAGACGCAGTGTTTTACAGCTGAAATGAATACTTGTTCTTCCTTTTTTTGGAGCCTGGCTGATGTAATTTTGGAGCTAGGCTGTTGTAATCAGTCCAAGCTGAATGGCAATCAATGTGCATGGCTTGCTGGTCTTGTCTCATCTTCCCTTTCAGCTATAGTCTATAGGGCAGATCTTTGCTGCGCTCTTAGTACTCCTGGGGCTGCCACCAAGGGCCACTGTCTTTCCTTCCAATTTCCCCTGGCTCCACACATGTGCCAGACCTAGAAATGAGGCAGTGAAGCTACTATGAGACCACCCCCTGCTGCTAACTCTTGAGCTCCCTACCTTGAGTGATGGCAGGGGGTGCCCCCAGAATGGCTTCACTGCTAATCTCCAGTTTATTGTGTGTGGGGATTGAGGCCTGCTTCTTGGTGGTCCAGCCAGCTCCTCAGTGGAATCGTGTGTAGAATTCAAGCTTGTTTCAGCTGGGGAAAACAGGTGAGGAAGAGCCCTGTGCTGTCTGCATAACAGTACAAGTCTTTGACCCTTGGAATTGGTGACCTTTCTGATCTTTTAGGACTGCGGCTGTGCAGGGCCCATCACTGTTGGGCAGCCCCTCTTCCTAGGGATGCAAGGCTGATCTAAATGAGGAATAATGCACTTCCAGTGCTGGCAGTCAGTGTGCTGATAAGAAATGCAGCAGCTGGATGTGTTCAGTGGTGTGTGTAGCCCAGTCCGCTGTTTCTGAAGTGTCACACCCTGGCCAAATAAGCAGGACTGTAAGAAGAGAGAGATTCTTTCCAGCCTTGGGTTCTGATCAACAAATACTTGACCATGTGAAGATTGATAGCTTATGTAATGACTTACCACGTAACGGAAGATACTGGTTTCATTCCTGTAGGTGGGCAGTCCTTGTGGGGATCAGTCATCACTTTGTTGAAGAGTGTACAGACTGAGTGTCGAAGAGCGATTCCAGTTGTTTGCAGTTGGTTTTTCTTTTAGCACGATCAGGGACAGATTAATATTTTTGGAGTAAAGTGCCTTATTCATTCACAATAGGGATTTCCCTTTGAAATGCAAACCTATGCATCCCTTATGGGGGCAGTTGTTTTAAACCCTGGTATTAGCCAAGGCCTGTTTTGCTGTGACACTGTGATCAACTGTTTGTTGGTTTATTAACCCCCCCGCTCCCCCCCCCCCCCCCCCCCCACACACACACACACACTGGTGGTTTGGTTGGGGTCTGGATATGTCTTTTTCCCCTCATGATGTGTTTTGTAGAGGTGGTAATGTGAAGGGAATGGTTTCTGAATGCAGTGCAGGCTGTAACATGGTGAACAGCTTTCCATGCAGACTCCAGCATTGTAGGTAGTTTTCCAGGTGGCCCTTTTATAATAAATAGCCTTCTCTTGGTCATAATTCTATCCATGACATGATCCTCTGGTGAGGTAGATGCAGTTATAGCACCATGCAATGGAAAAGCAATGCCAAAAGAGCAGTTTGTAGGAAAGATCTTGAGAGGTGAACAGCTTGAATGGTGAGCCTTGCTAACATGGAGGGCAGCCATCCATGTACAAAAGAGGCTGGTGCCACACCTTGATGGCAAGAGGATCAGAGACGAGAGGAAGTTACACAGGCAGAGCGTGAAAGTGCAGGAGATCCCTTTCCCAGAGTAGGCCATCCTTGGAACGCCACATACTAGGGGGTGGGATGGTGAAAGGGGTGATTTTTTGTGTTAGGAACTTCCAGCAATGGACAGAAGTCTCCCTTGCATCTGTGTGCGCTCAAAGTAGAGCATTTTGAAATGAGTAACACACAAGATAAAGCCAGTTAAGGAAGTTACAGAATACAGGAGTGAATGAAATCCATGCGTTAGGTGGGATGTGACTTTGATCATATTTCTGGGTGTGAAAGAGTAGCATAGATTTGTCAGTCAAGGTTTTGCATGGCACCGTTTCTGTCTTTAACCTGGAAAATATCTCCCTGCTCTGTCTCGTCGTCTTCATTTCTCTCTCAGTTTGCCTTCTCCTGCAGATGTGAATGAGTGATTCAGTGGGAAAACTGGGCTCCCTTGCCTTTCAGAGCTCAATAAAACTCAAGGATTTTGCATGGTTCATGTGTAAGACAAGGCGTGAGTCAGCTCAATTTACAACTTGGGCCAAAGATCACATTCTACCAGGAGGGGTCTTGGAAGCTGCTGTCTAGCAAATGCCTGTGATTTTTCTTTTTTCGGGGGTGGAGGCAGGGGGCAAACAGGATTTTTGTTAAATGTTTAGAGTAGTATTTATTTCTGAACTGAAGCTTGCTTGGTAAGAAATCTGGCTGGAGCATAACTTCGCATAACTCTTTGATTTTCCTCTGTACCCTTTGTGGGAAAAAGTGTCTCCTGATTGTTTTGACTTCAGGGAATGTTGCCTAGTGTTACGTGTATTTCCTTAGTACCCTGCCTAAGATTTTGCTTAAGTTCTCAGCCTCTGGTATTGGAGACGAGGGGTGCTTCTCAGCCTTCCCTCTTGCTCCCCCCAGGGACCACAAAATGAACATATAAGCCATTGGTCCTCCTCCTGTCTGTGCTGGAAAGGGTTAAAATTCTTACCATTCCAAAAAAAAGTTTTCTTTTCATGGTATTGGAGATCCCTCTGACACTCTGCCTCTTCCATCACTCACATTCATTCACAGGTTCCCCCTTGTTTTGTCTTTCTTTTAGAGGGGGAAAAGAAATGATAGAGCCCTGAGCCGGCTGGCAGGCACCCAGTTCTTTTGGGTGAATAATATAACCCTTCATTCAGCATCCTACTCCAGTGCTAAACACAGATCTTCCCAGAAGGTCACATGCTCCCCAACACCCAGCTCCAAATGCTGGGGGAAAATAGACCCACTTTTTTTACTAGTAGTGCGATGCAGAGTCACCTAGCCTGCTTTTGCCTTTCTCCCTGTCCTGCTCTTACCCTCCATCCCTGATGCCTAGTTTAAATATATCGCCCTGTTTCTGATTACCCACATACTTCCAAATGCAAATTCAGATCCTCTTGTCAGCAAAACTCTCTGACTTTATTAGTTTAAACCAAGTTTCTGAAGGCAGGCTTTGCTGTCCCCTTCTCCACTTCTCTCCTCCCTCTTTTTCTGGCAGACACATTTGCTTGCTTGTGCTCTCTCTCTGTCCCTGTCTCCTGCTAAAGGACATTACAGTTTAAGATGCAAAAATCAGTCCTTGCTTTGCAAAAACACTGCTCCTCTTTGTAATCAAATGTTGCACTTCAGAATGCAAGGCTAGAGAAAGCTGGCTTTAAGGAGACAGTCTCCAGGCCCATAAGGCAACCCAGGTTTACAAGCCTCTGCTTTGGAAGCTGTCAAACCAGCTGTGCTGTGCCAGGCTTGCATGGAAAGAAAGAAGTGCTCGATACCACAGTGCACTGATTATAGTTGTTCCTGGCCTCTGAGAGTTTGTGACTGCTTTTCTTTAAGAGTCTACAGAGAGGCAGTGATATGGAGAGGATGTAGGCAGGCAGTATGGAGCACCATGAGCACTAGTCACTCATTTCCTGGCCTCCTTTATGAGCTTTTGGCTTGCTTGAGATTTGATGTTTTGTGCACCTCTGAAAGTACCGGGGAAACTCACATCAGCACTTCCTTTGGTGGAATCAGCTCGCTAGAACTGTTCCATCAGAACTGTTCTTTCCATGGTTGGGGGAATTGGACTGGGTGGTCATATTTTCTTACAAAAACCAGCTGCCAAATGAATGGGCAGGTTTTTAATGGTTCTTCTTTATAAGATTAGTTCACAAAGGCACAAGGATGTTGTCTCAGTTGTGGCAGAGCCATTTAGCTTTAATTTGCAAGTCTTCATAACACAGTGCTCTTGTCGACAAGGCTCTTTATACCATAGACTGTACCAGTGGTGGGTTGTATTTGTACAGGTGTCAGCACTATGATATAGCTAGGGGACTGGGCTAAAAGCCAGGAGTCTTGGGGTTCTTTGCTCTCCCAAACACTGGTTGTGTGACCTCAGGCACATGACTTCACATCTTAGTGACTCCACTTTCCCCTCAGGGTGATACTCTCTCCCTCCATCATTAAAATACATTGAGCTTTGTGGATTATGGCACTGCATAAGTGCTAAGCATTATTATTTCATTCTGCCACAGGGGAGCTTTGTTGCCATCTTACTAACCTGTTTCAATCAAATGTTATTTAAATGCAGTGGTTTTTCCCTCATGGCACACAGCTACCCTGAGGAGTTCCTCACCATGAGATGCCAGTAAGGCCCAGTGCATAGCAGGTTTCCAAGAGGGACTCATTCAGAATTGCAAGAAGGAAGGTTAAAAAAGAAACAAGAGTTAAACTGGCTTCTAATGAAGGCCAGGTGGGAACAGTTTAGAGAGAAGCTGAGCATTAGGTCAGTGTGAATAGAAAGCATTTGATTTGGTTTCAGATTTGGCCGATTCAGAGGACAGTGATTTGATTTGGTGATTCAAATTACTGTCCCCGTTTGATTTGGCCAAATCAGAATCACAGATTTGGCACTGATTCGGATCGGCCGGGTAAAGGGAGGCATAGCCGGGCGGCTGCAGGTTCTTCCGTGGCTCCTCCGGCTGTGCCTGCCACTTCCCAGGCAGGGGGGGAGGCGGGTGTGGCCGCCCGCCCCCCCCCCCCCGGCACTTAAAAAAAAAAAAAAAAAAAAAAAAAAAAAAAAAGTCCCGCACTCACCAGCTGTAGTGGCAGTGATCAGGGCCTCTGAGGGCTCATGGCAGAGCCCCCGCCACACAGCATGGGACAGTGGGGATCATCCCTACCTGCATGGCACCTACGTAGCAGCCGGCCCCATGGAGGCTTCAGATTCGATTCAGACCTTTTAATGGGTCTCCCGATTCAATTCAGAGATTCGGTCGCCGAATCGGACTGAATCTGCTCTGAATCAAATCAGTGACTGAAGCTTCGCGCAGCCCTCAGTGGTAAAAAGAACAGATTAGGGACTATTGTTGATAGAGTCTCCCATAACATTCTCAAAGGCAATCTAAGAAAGTATGGATTAGATGAATGGACTATAAGGTGGATAGAAAACTGGCTGGATCATCGGGCTCAAAGAGGAGTAGTCAATGGCTTGATGTCTAGTTGGCAGTTGGTATTAAGTAGAGTGCCCCAGGGGTTGGTTCTGGGGCTGGTTTTGTTCAATATTCTCATCAATGACCTGGAAAATGGCACAGAGTGCACCCTCAGCAAGTTTGCAGATGACTCCAAGTTGTGGGGAGTAGTAGATACGCTTGAAGGTAGGGTTAGGATTCAGAGAGACCTAGATAAATTGGAGGACTGGGCCAAAAGAAATCTCATGAGAAATCTCAACAAGGACAAGTGCAAAGTCCTGCACGTAGGACAGAACAATCCTATGCACCGGTACAGCCTGGGGACCAACCGGCTAAATAGCAGGTCTGCAGAAAAGGACCTGGGGGTTACAGTGGACAATAAGCTGAAAATGAGCCAACATTGTGCCCTTGTTACCAAGAAGGCTAATGGCATACTGGGCTGCGTTACTGGGAGCATTGCCAGCAGATTGAGAAAGTAATTATTTCCCTATATTCAGCACTAGTGGGGCCACATCTGGAGTACTGTGTCCAGTTTTGGGCCCCCCCACTACAGAAAAGATGTAGACAAATTGGAGAGAGTTTAGCGGAGGGCAACAAAATTGATTAGGGGGTAGAGGGACGTGACTTATGAGGAGAGGCTGATGGAACTGGGCTTATTTAGTCTGCAGAAGACAAAACTGTGAGGGGTTTTTGATATTTAACTCTACCTGAAGAAGGGTTCAAAAGAGGATGGAGCTAGACTGTTTTCAGTGGTGGCAGATGACAGAACGAGGAGCAATGATCTTGAGTTGCAGCAAGGGAAGTTTAGGTTGGAAATTAGGAAAAACTCTCTTACTAGGAGGGTGGTGAAGCACTAGAACAGGTTACCGAGAGAGGTGGTGGAATCTCCATTCTTGGAGTTTTTTAAGGCCTGGCTCAACAAAGCCTTGGCTGAAGCGATCTAGTTAGGGATAGTCCTGCCTTTAGCAGGGGGTTGAACTAAATGACCTCCTGAGGTCCCTTCCAACCCTAGTTTTCTCTGATTCTGTGATCCCATGAATGCTCCTTCAGGGTTTCTTGGCACCTTTGTTTGAAGCAGCTGCTGCCAACCAGTGTTAGTAATGGGTGTGGACTAGGCAGACCACAACTCTTGTCCAGTCTGCAGTTTCTGGGCTCTTACCTCTAGGGTTTTATTATGTTTTTTTTACCCAATGTTTCACAGATATTTGCTTCTCACTGACAGTCCTAGATAGGATAGCCTGTATCTGGGCTGCTCTCCCTGCCCTTTTTCCTGAAATATGTGAGCATTTAGTGTTCATCATTATGGCAACAGTGGATTTGTCAGTCCATGGAGCTAATGCACTGGTGGAAGACCCCCCTCTCATGGACTGACAACACTAATGCTGTTCTGGAAATCAGCCCACATACAGACTAAAAGTGGGGAGTAGGAGCTAGGAGTGAACTTCCATTTTTGCTCCATCCTTCTTAAGAGCCTCTTTCCTTTTGCTCATTCCCTTATTAGCACAGCTGTGGCAAATAGCTCAGTTTCTCCATATAGGGATCAAGTGTCGGGACCAGTGGTACTGGGATTTGGGTCTGGGCCCTGCTGTAGATGGGACAGAGCAGACGGGGAGCATTAATCTGTCAGAGCTCCCCTCCCATCAGCTTTGCGGAGACCTGCTTAAGTAGTCTCCAGGCTGGCTGAGTGGGAAGGTGACTCTGAGGGAAATGTGCAGGCGGCCTTCCGGAGGTCAGTCAGCCCTCTACATTACTGGTTACAGGGTTAGGTCCTGGACACTGGGAAAAGACAGCTGTTAATACGTAGTAAAACAGGTGCATAAATCTACCCCTCACAAGGGGACAGCTTGCCTGTTTGTGTGGTACAGTTTGTTGCAGATGGGTATAGCAGTGTCTTAACATTTCACTGGAATGGGGGGACACTGCCTGTGGACTGTATGACTGGAAGAATTAATGCACTCTACTTTGTAAAGAAAGGGCTTTTTTCTGAGCATGGGAACAGTACTGTTTCAAACCTTTGGCTGTACTGGCCTTTGTTCTCTACTCTTTACAGCAGGACTATCCAACTAGTGATCTGTGATCCACATGAGGCTCATGGGCAGTTAACTTGCTACCTACGGGCCCTGCAGCCACATTTCCCACTGCTGTGTGGTGAGGGAGAGCCCAAGGGGGACTGTGCACCACTGGTGCAGCCCGCAAGATGGATTCCAGGCAGTGCTGCTGTTGGCTGTGGATTTAGGACCCAGAGGCCTTGTTCCAGGGGGGACCCACCCTCAGACTGACCATGACCTTTCCATTTGATAATAGGTAAATGTATTGATACACAGTGATAACAGAAAAGAAGCAATACAAACATTCAAAAAATTCTGTATATCTACCAAATCCTAGGGCTGTCATTAGAGTCAATGTGTATCTGGCCAGGACGCAGGCTTCACTCTGAGGCTCTCTTAGGTGTCAGGTGCCAGCTTGTTAGCAGCCTAGAGGTGGGATGCTGAGGCCCTCATCCCCCCTTCAGTGGTGTGGATGAGATGGGCTGGTGCTGTGCCCTCTGTCCATGGTGACCACAGGGACCCTTCCTGGGGGATGGGGACCCTGTCAGGGAAGAGGATGGGGAGGAGGAAGAGGGACGGGAAGGAACCCTTTGCTGCTCCAAAGCCCTTCTTTTGTATTCTCCTTCCCTCCTGATGACCAGGGATCCAGGTTTTCTGTTTCCCATGAAAAAACAGAGAAAACCATGGATTTCCCCTTTTTATCAGAGAAAACACGGATTTCTCCTTTAGCAGAGAAACCTGTGGATTCCCTGCTTTTGCAAACAGCTGTGTAGGCGGGCTGAGCTCCAGCCTGCAAAAGCTGTTTGCAAACAGGGTGGGAAACCCCCAGCCCTGCCCGGAGCGGGAAGAGAAGGGGAAGGGCGGGGCCTGAGACTCTGTCAGCCATGGCTCGCTTGGCTCAGCTCACCTCCACTCTACTCCTGGAGGCTGAGGTAAGTGGGGCTTGCAGGGGGCTGGGGGCCCCTCTGGCAGGGCTGGGGGGTTGTGGATCATGGCTGGGGGCACTGGCAGGGCTGGGGGGAGCCAGGAGCTGGCCCTACCCCCACCCAAGCAGGCAGCAGCAGTGGGGGAGCCAGCTTCATGCTGCTTATGCTGCAGCTGCCCGCTGTCGCAGG
>NW_005841839.1:6163743-6168136 GCF_000455745.1 Alligator sinensis | reverse complement strand
CAGTATTGGGTGGGGGGCTTTGGGGGGAGTGAGAGGTACCAGCAGGGATAGAGGGGCTTTGGGGGCAGTGAGGGTCACCAGCAGTATTGGGGGGGCTTTGGGGGCAGTGGGAGGTACCAGCAGGGTTGGGGAATTCTGCAGGGGACTTTTAATTTTAATAACAGATTTTGGGGGTTTTGTCAGAGAATTTGTGATTTTTCAGCAGAGAATTTGTGATTTTTTTTATCAGAGAAAACTACGATCCCTGCTGATGACTCTTCATCCGTGGCTATCGCTGGTTGGTCCCTCTGTGGCGTTGTCATACATCTACATAGCTTATCACATGCACACCTACTAATTTGGCCTTTCCAGGCTTTGTCATAATTTGGTCTGTTCCCCCAAAACTGGGACTCAGGCCCCCCTGCTCTGGGGCCTTGTTAGTTGGCACCACTTTATCTCATGTTATGGAACAGTATGGTACATGTTCCCCTCTGTTTTCCAGAGTGTGTCCTTGTTAGCCTTGTTATGTTAGACAGCCGGTCTGCTTCCAAGGCTGTGTGAAACTGTGACTCTGTGATCCAGTCTCTTAGAAATCAGTTAACCCCTGCTGCCCATCCTGAACCATTCTAATGTGTGTGTCTGTGTGTGTGTGTATTCAATTCCCAAAAAGCAAACCTTTAAATACTATTTCCTAAGCCATCATTGCTCTCCCATGTGTATGGTTTGTATGGTGTGTGATTCCTGGCCGCAGCAAAGTTAGACAGCCCTGTTCTAAGGAATTTCCCACCTGGCTTTCGAGGATTCATAGATTCTAGGGTTGGAAGGGACCTCAGTGGGCCATCTAGTCTGACCCGTTGCCCCTGGCAGGCAAGAAAAGGGTCACCAAACCTGGGGTCATGTGATCCCAGCCAGGTGCCTGTCCAGTCTCCTCTTGAAGACCCCCAAGGATGGGGCAAGCACCACCTCCCTTGCAAGCCCGTTCCAGATTCTGACAACCCTGACTGTGAAGAACTTTTTTCTAATGTTCAATCTAAACCTACTCTCCAGTAGCTTATGGCCATTGTTCCTTGTTGTTCCAGGGGATGTCCTGGTAAACAGACTGTCACCTACTTCATGTTGCTTTCCCCTTATGAATTAGTCTGCTGCCACAAGGTCCCCTCTCAGCCTTCTCTTGGAGAGGCTGAAGAGGTTAAGGTCCCTTAGCCTTTTCTCGTAGGGCCTTCCCTGCAGGCCTCTAACCAGATGAGTGGCTCTTCTTTGGACCCTCTCCAGCTTGTCCGCATCCTGCTTGAACTGCGGCATCCAGAACTGGACACAGTACTCCAGCTGCGGCCTGACCAGTGGCGCATAGAGAGGGAGACTCGCCTCCCTAGACCTGTTTGAGAAGCACCTATGGATGTACAACAAGGTGCGATTGGCTTTGCTGACTACTTCATCACATTGACAACTCATGTTCATCCTGGAGTCTGCAGTGAGTCCAAGATCTCTTTCTGCCTCAGTGGAGCTGAGAAGGTTGCCCCCCAGCTTATAGGTATGATGGCAGTTTTTTCTTCCTAGATGCAGCACCTTTCACTTGTCCTTATTGTACTGCATCCTGTTGCTCTCTGCCCACTTCTCCAACCTGTCAAGGTCAACCTGGATCTGGTTCTTCCTCCCCGGGATGTTAGCTTCACCCCATATTTTTATGTTATCCATGAATTTGGACGGGGTGCTTCCCACCCTCTCATCCAGATCACTGATGAAGCTGTTAAACAGCACCAGCCCCAAAACTGAGCCCTGAGGGACTCTGCTGCACACACGTTTCCAGGTTGACACCAACCCATTCACCACCACCCTGAGTGTGACCCTTGAGCCAGTTTGCTGTCCAGTCTACCATATAATCATCCAAGGCAAATCTCCTCAATTTATTTATAAGGATGGTATGGGATACCGTGTAGAATATTGTGACACAAAATATTCTTGGGGATACAGTCTCCTCCCACTCTCCTGACATGGCCAAGCCATCGCAACCTCCTTTTGATAGTAGTTTCTAAGTGTGTCAGTCCTGCGTGCTCCGACACCTCTGTGTTTGATATTGTGTCTTCCCAATTTATTTTCAGGATCTTACGCAGGCATATCTGTGGAAACTATTCAATCTCTTGATGTGCCTAGCCTATGTTGTCCACATTTCTGAACCAGACAGCAGGGATGACAGAACGCAAAGCTTATAGGTTCACATCTTCACCTTAGTTGATAGTAAGCTGTTATTCCATGCACGTTTCTGTAATATCTGAAAATCTTAGCTGCTGTTCTGATTCTATTAGTAAATTCAGTCTTATGGTCAAGATTCCTACTGATTGTAGAACCTAAGTAACAACAGCTGTCAATAATGCCACAAGATTTACCCTCAGAGTGATCTCAGGTATTTGTTCTTCTACCCCTTTGTACATGTTCACAGTCTTCTTGAGACTAATCGTCAACCTGCAGCTCTTGCACGACTCAGAAAATCTGTCCAAGACAGTTTGCAGGGAAGATTCACTGTGGAGAACTAAGGCCTCATCATCCGCAAATCTCTCAGAACCAGCTCTTTCACCTTGAGATGCTGAACAAACCTCCGTCTCGTCTGGTTCAAAGATGGTAATTCTCCAATAAACTGGAGGTTTGAGGGTGTATAAATAACTGCCTTGTGTACATATGCTCAGTAACAGCGCATGAAAAGACAGGTGCATAGCTGCACACTTCAGTGTATCTCTACTTGGTCACAACCTTTTACTTTTGTGTAGGCCTTTGTTATTTACCTTCTCTCAAAGTGAAGCTTTTGGAGTGAGTTTCTGCCCTGTGAGTTATGGAAGCCAGGTGTCTCCTCCTTGCTACCAAGGCAGGAGAAGGTCATCATAATTCAGGTTTACTCTGGGCATATGGATGATAGCAGCCATCTGCACACTGCCTGACTTCACAGGGATTGATTGGGGAAGATTGTCTTCCTACAGATTTTATCTGTGCAGTTCATGCAATGAGCAAGGCATAATCCAGCATTAGACACACTCAGGTCTTTCCCTCGAGATCCCTTCCAGCCCTTTGAGTCTGGGGTCTCTAATGTCTCTCACTGTATGATCAGAGGGAGATTGGAATCTCAGAGCCTTTTCATGTTGCTGAATCTTGTGCAGAGCTTGAAGCATGATCCTTAGAAGCCCTAAGCCAGTGGTTCTAAACCTTCTAGACTTGAGGCACCACTCATTAGCCTTGAGGATCCCTTGGAAATGCCAGCTATTAGTTTTCACTCAGTTTTTGACTACAGGAAAATAATAGAGCAATTCTTCTGTTGCAAAGAACTCAGACTGCAACAGGCCAGAATGTTTCTAACTCTGTGGATTCCTATTTGAAATCTCTGGATTTATTTTGTGAATCATACACCTAACAGTGCTAACATTGCATGACACCCTTAATAGGCTCTCAAGACACCCCACAGTGCTGCAGCACCCTGGTTGAAAATCACTGCCCTAAGCCAAACATCAAGATTTCTAATTAGAAGGACTGGACTCATCCTTTTGGTTTTGTTTCTCCCTGTCTGCACCATTCCTTTACCCACCAACATCTCTGTCTTATTCCTTTTGGCTAGCATGGTGAGAGGTTATGTCATGTAGACACAGCTCCCTACTGTGTGTTCTCACTCCATGTACAGACTTCACTAAGGGCCTGATTCAACTCTCCTTTGAAGTTTAATTGTATTTGAACTGCTGAGCAGACAGAGCTTTACTGCTTGTTACTCGCCACCTCGTATATTGATCTCACCTAAACTTCTGCAGCGTGCTGACTCTACTGCTGTTGCCCGGTGTCAGGCTGAAGGCCAAGCCTGTGGATGTGCAGGTATTCTGTTCTAAAGGCCCTTCTTGATGGTTTCCTTTCTGCAACATGCACCAAAAGAAACCTTAAAGCAATGGTCTCCAACCTTTGTAAGTAGGAGATTGCCTTTGGCATTTAAAAGCAACCCAAGATCTATCATGCGCTGCCGCATCTCCTCCCCCACAACCCTGCCTTTCCCCTCCCGGCAGGTAAGTATGTGGGGAGGGAAGGGGGGAAGGGCAGATCGAGGGAGAAAAAATTATTTGGGGGCATGCCTCCCCAGCAGGTAAGTCCCACTCGTCAGGGGCTCCACTTAACTTACCCCTGCTCCTGCCTCTGTGGCACTGACCCTTGCCGCAGGGGCCTTGATCTAGCCCCCGCCCCTTTCTTCCACCATGGACTGACCTGCTGGGCTGCGCTGGGGCGTGTGCGTGCATGCATGTGGGCACTCGGCTCCCAACCCCAGCCTTGGATCGACTCAAAGAGGCTCAGAGATCTACCGCAAGAAGCTCCAAGATCTACCGGTGGATCAAGATTCACTGGTTGGTGACCACTGCCTTAAAGGATTTGGGACAAGCAATGGATCCCTGAG
>NW_005841839.1:6142906-6163712 GCF_000455745.1 Alligator sinensis | reverse complement strand
CTTTCCCTGAGACTCCAGGAAAGCGTTCTCTTATCAAGGAAACAATGAATGCTGGTTAGACGGGTGCCAATGGGAATAGGGGTGGTTCTTCTCCTCTAGTGCAAAAGCCTTTGTGTCCAGAATCCCCAATTACCGTGCTCACATTGAGGTCGGATGTTGCTACAGCCAGTTATCAAACCTGTGCAGCACTCTCGTCTCTAAGGACTGCTGAGAGAAATAGGTTCTTAATGTATATGCAAAATAGGTCATAGATAGTGTGCAAGTGATCCATGTTTAATTTCAGTCACTTTCATTTGTAATTCACTGAATGTAAATGACATCCATCTGTCCTGAAATCAATCCTGCTTCTGTCCAGTTTCAAATTCATTCCTGTTGAAATCATGAAGCAGCTCAGAAAATTAGGCTCTCTTTTTGTTCAAGTGCCAGAGTACAAATGTATGTACCTGCCTTTATACATTCACTTTATACACACAGGGCTATAGTACAAACTGGGCTTCAATCTGTTTAGTAGAAAGTCTTGAATGAACTCTTAACTGCTTTTGCAAGGAAATAAAAGCAGCATTTACCATTTGTGAGGCTGTATCCTTGATTATTTTCTAAACTGTGAGTGTCCACTTAGACTTACCATATGGAGAAATTAAACCCTTAACCAGTGAGAGTGGCCCAGCTACAGACTCAGAAAAGCTGGAAATTTGAAAAATCTGATAATATGGGATTGTGCTCATGAGTGTGAATGAGGAATTCTGTTTAATTAAACAAAATTAATTAATTGAATTAGATGTTCATAATCAATGCATATTTTCAAGGCACATGCACTCTGGTTCCAAGGCCTAAGTGACCTTGTTCCCTGAGTAAATCCATACCTAGTGATGAGGTATTTTAGGATAGTGTCCTCTGTAGCTGGCAACAGTCTGGGTTTGACTGAGACCATCCTAGATGTGAATTGGACTCCAGACCAATGTCCTTGGACTGTGGCAGCTCTCAGGTTCCACACTCACTTTGTAGGCCTGGTTGCTGGTTGTTTTTTAGGATGGGGAATGAAGAAGCAGAGTGGCTCTGTATATGCTGTGCTGCTTGGAAGTTGGCAAGGGAGGTTGTGGCATAGAGAGGGGAAAGGTGAGGCAAGAGCAGATCTGTCTCTGAGCTCTTATTCCAGCAATGAGGAGGAGGAGATGGGAGCCCTGGTACTCCATGAGGAAGGTAGCAAGAGAAGAATAGATGGATTGACTCATTAAATTTGGGTTAGGGGCTCAAAACCAGCTGTAGAAAGTCTTGCCTCCATGGGACAATAAATTTAGATCTCAACAAGATGGATTTACTTTTGTATCTTTCCAAGGTTCATAAATCAACATGTGCAGTTCACGTAGTGGAAGGCATTGGGACCTATAAAAGTAAAAGGGTGTGACTACGTAGAGATACACTGAAGTGTGCAGCTATGCACCTGTCTTTTCATGAGCTGTTACTGAGCATGTGTACACAAGACAGCTATTTGTACACCTTCAAACCTCCAGTTTATTGGAGAATTACCATCTTTGAACCAGACGAGACGGAGGTTTGTTCAGCATCTCAAGGTGAAAGAGCTGGTTCTGAGAGATTTGCAGATGATGAGGCCTTGGTTCTCCACAGTAAATCTTCCCTGCAAACTGTCAGACAAAATATCAAACACAGAGGTGTTGGAACGTGCGGGACTGACACACTAAGAAACTACTACAAAAAGGAGGTTGTGATGGCTTGGCCATGTCAGGAGAGTGGAAGGAGACTGTATCCCCAAGAATATTTTATACAGCGAGATTCAAGATGTCTCTCGAAAACAGGGTTGCCCTCTATGGTGGTACCATGATGTGTGCAAAAATGATAGGAAGTCGTTTAACATCAGTGTAGAAAGCTGGGAGGAGTGTGCAGAATCCCATCTAATCTGGAGGGAACATCTGGCACTGGGTGCAGTGAAACATGAAGCTTCTTTGATCCAGAAGATGGAAGCAAAGTGAGAAAGAAGAAAGCAGCGTGCTGTAAACTTGGTCTCCAACTCAGACAAAACATGGATCTGTGAAACTTGTAACAAGCTGCGTTGCTCTTGATTTGGGCTTGTAAGCCATAAGTGGATTCATCAGGCACCTGATTTAGACCTTTTACACATACACCGTGATCCAGAGGTTCAACAGAGATGAACATGAGCCTTCAATGCAATGAAGCTGGAGCGCAGTATTTATCATGCTCAAGCAGACTCGATTAATCAAGTCTACTCCAAAACGCTGTAGTTACAGTGCGTTGGAGCAGCCTTGATATACATGTATTGGCATCCTCCATTGTGAGGTACTAGACAAATGCACACTAGCCTGTTTTAATGCACATTAGCTAAAGAGCACACTTTCTGTGACACAATGCACATTAAAATAGGCTAATGTGCCTTAAAGCACATGTGTGGACGTGTGGGTACTATGACTTGGCCTCTGCCTATATTTACAGATACAGAAGTGAAAATGCTTAGCTTATTAAGCCAGAGCAGGGGTATCTAAGAGGAGGTCTTTTTCTCTCCACAGTTCTCCCTTATCAAATAGCCTTTGCTACAGCTGGCTGTCTCTTTCCAGGGTGCAGAGCTGATCCGTAACACCGCAAAGATAATGCTGGGATTGCAACAATGCAGGTTTATTTTCTGTGCCTTTGCAGCTGCTGGTGCGATTAGTTCAAGTAACCACAAGACAATATAAATAGACTGGGCTAACAGTAAACTTGGGATTTAATCTGGCTACCGGTACCAGTCTCCAAAAATATTGCTCTTGCTTTTTACTGGAAAATTATTTATAGCGATTCCCTCCATACACATACCTTGCCACTGATCTTGAATTGCCAAAAAGGGTAAAACAGAGGTCAGAGTGAATGATTTGGCCCTGGTTTGAGCGTGAAGTTTTTCTATGCGTGTCTTAGTGCTCCCAGGAGTGCAGCTCCAGAGACTGCATGTTCCTAGTCTGAAGAGCTTGGTTAGCTCCATTCTGTGTGGTGCCCATCTTCCTCCTCTGCTGCTCTTCTGTTGGGTATTGTGCACAGTCAGGCAGGCAAAGACTTCTAGCAGAAAGAGATTTATGGATGATGGAGTGATGAAAAGCAGGACTGCCTGGCTCCTGTATGTGATGCTGGACTGGAGTGGATCATGTTCAAGGTCTGTAGGGCAGCCTTACAAGACTGGTGAAGCCTAGCACCTAACCCTTATGCCAGTCCTCCAAATACCCAGTTGAACTCTCTGCTGGGACATTTATGTCTGAGGTGACACTTGTCACTTAGTATCTTTGAGCCGAGGAGCTCACATACTACTTGAGCCTGACATCAGTCAAGTGAGATAGTCAATTATTAAGTTAATTTCTAGGTGGAATAAATGAACGCCAGAAAAGTTAAAGGATTTGGGTTAAGGGTTATGCAGAAGGTCAGTGCTGGAGCTGGAGCTGTACTCCCACAGAGTTTCTAAGTCATATGTTTTCAGCAAGAGTTTTGCGATGTTTCATATTTGTGATTAAATCACAGCTGCTCAAGTTACATCACTGTGCATGACTCAGCTTTCATTTTAAAAAGTTTCTAGTCATCACAGTTGTGGAGGAGGTTGAAATCTTGATCAAAGTCGATCCCATGAACTCAAGAACCAGAAAACAAGTCAAAGGAACCAAAATATACTTAAAAAAAAAAAAACCTCATTATTTTGAAAATCTTGATTCCTGGTCATCAAATACTTGAAGTTGGCAGTGCTGTTCCTCTCTCCGAGGCTAATCACAGGGCTCTAACCACCAAACCATGCTACCTGTCATGTAGCCTTGGAGTGCAATTGCATTGGCTCCCTACCATCTAGCTTTTTAAAGATTCCTGCTCCACCTTCTCTATTGCTTTCTCTTCCCAGTCTCCCAAATGTCATTAGTTTTTTACTTTCTGCTGGAAATAACCATTTCAGATCAACTCATCTGGGAAGGAAAAGGTGATACTAACTCTGAAATACAAAGGTGTAATGATGAAGTGGATGAAGGGTAACAACTCTGCTCTGGTTAGCAAAGCAGAACTTCAAACACTGGGCATTGCTTCTCTGCACATGTACCACTTTTCCTACTCCCATCACCCCGCCACACCCTGCCAAGGTTTAATTTTGTTTCCTTCTGTGTTCCCTTGTGTCAGCAGTTTTCTTCTGTGTGGCAGAAGGGAGGGGAGAAGAGAAAGCCAGTTAAGCCATTCATGGTAAGAAAAATTTGCAAGGTGGAGGGAGGGGGGAACCAGTGATTAAGCCATACAGGTCCTGCAACCACCCTGAGCAAAAATAATAATAGGAAGAGTTGAAATGTGCACACCTTGCGGAGAAGACATATTCCCTTTGCTTCCCAATGGCTGTATCTGAGCAAAGCCTTTGACTTGGTCAGGGATTCTTTAGTGGAAAGATTTTTTTTTCCTGAAAACACTGCTTAGAAGAGCCAGAAGTTTTGGGGGAATGGGTCAAAATTCTCCTGCTTGTGGAGTCCAGTACAGCAACTGCGGCCTAGATTGGACTTAAGATAACAGCATAGGAAAGCCTTCTCTTCAGACTTGCTTCATCAGTCAGTTCTAAACTCCAGGGACCCTGCACCAGCTCTATATCCTTGACTCTTCTTGGGCTCTGCTCTTCTCACTGGGGAGGCTTCCAGATAAAACCACCAGTTTAGGATTCCATAATCCATGACAATGGTCCCAGATGTTCCCCAGAACCAAGGGCTGTTTACAGTGTGCTAGGAACCACATATAGTTTACATCATGTCTGGTTCTGGTGAGTGTTGCTACCATAGTGTGGTACTGTTAAGCAGGCTAATTAGCTGCACTGAGAGGCAGAGTTAGCCTGGGAGCTGCACTGTGTGAACACAGCTATACTGCCCATTACCTCTTAGTAGCACTGTTTATCTTTCATGGAGCAGTGTGGCCTCTCAGCAGGGCTGCGTGACACAGGACTTGTCTAAATTCAGGACAGAATTACCACTTCAGTGACTCTGTGGTGGTAAGGGGATGCACTCCCCAAATTTGGGACTTTCTCAGAAAGT
Source organism: Alligator sinensis (assembly GCF_000455745.1). Classification (NCBI taxonomy): domain Eukaryota; kingdom Metazoa; phylum Chordata; order Crocodylia; family Alligatoridae; genus Alligator; species Alligator sinensis. The sequence goes on along the minus strand of NW_005841839.1, from coordinate 6,158,673 downwards.
GAGAGCAGCCTGGTTATATTATTAATAAGCACTCTTCCTTGCTACCCTAATGTTTCCAGATCCTGAAAGCCAAAATTCACCAGACAAATGTGAAACAGCTGTTAGATTGCACTGGGGTACACACTCTAAAGCTGTTAGAAAGGCCAGTTACCTTGTACTGAGCTGGGACAGGATTTGTGTACAGACATTTTGCTACCAAACAGTCTTTTGACACAAGATTCTGTGACAAAACTACAAGTTTGGCACCACTATGCCACCCTGTCAGAAGGAAACTGTTTTGTATTCCTTTCCCTTTGCCCAGCTTACGCGGTTGCAAAGCTTACAGTCTCCATGTAACCTGGGAGCTATTTACCCCAAAGTACCTTTGTTGGGCAGAAACTTGACGTTTGCTTAAAGGCCAGCAGGCCTGGGATATGGGGCCTACCCAGGACAATTTCCTGTGGAGATCCAGCTCCTCCTAGCTCTGTAGCCTGGGCCCCTGTCCACCTTTTTAGGATATTCAGCTTCTCCTTAAAGTTCTTAGGATGGAGGAATCCCCAGCTTCTGGCTCATCTCTGCTGGTTGATTTCTGAATGACTGCTGCTCAGTTGCTTGATGCTGTACCAGGAGAGGGAGCCTGTGACATGGAAGTCTTTCTGCTTTGCTGCTTGGTTACTGAGCATTAAAGAAAAACCTCATATTTAAATTCCAACTAAGTCTGAAAGAGTCGAGTGTTGTTTCTTTGGTAATGTTTGTCATTCTGAATGATGCAACAGGAGAAGGATCATTTAAAAGACTCCTCTAGTTGATCCTGGGGAAAGATTTAGGGTGGTAGGGGAGGAATTAGCAGTGGACCTTCTTTTGGTTACTGCTTGTAAAGAGGGGCTCTTTGTATTGCATGTGAGGGAAAGAGACAAAACTGGGACTTTCTTTAGCCATGTTGCAGAGCACACTATACCTCTAGTTCCAAGGACATTCCAGGGAATCTGCCAAGCTCGTCATTTTGCCTAGGTGTGACTGCATTAAAATAGCTGTCTCTTGTCATCCTACAATGATCTGAAACCCTGGAGTAGACAGGACTCTGCAACATAGCAATAAAGGTGCCTCAGCCTCATCTACATTAGTATTCATGCTGGTTTTGGTACTGGTTTGTTTCAACTCTTCAAATTTAGAGCATGCTCAAAAACAAGTAACCAAAGTGGTCGAAATACTGGAGTGAGTGTGGAAGAAAGACAATGAGCCAAGTGTCTGTACCCCACCTCAGCAAGAGTGAGGCACAGCAATGCCTGCTCAGGAGAGTCGGGTATTTGGTAAGAGAGCTAAACATAATGGGTTTTATCTGTCCCATGAAAATTCATTAGATTTCAACAGTTTTCCCTCATGAGGTCAAAGCTGAGATCTATCAGAGGTTTTTGTGAGAGAGGATGGGAAATGAGGAGGAACCCAGCATAGCAGCTGTCTGCTGGTTTGGACACAACCTCAGATGTGGGAAAAACCCAGTTCTTTTCCCCAAGTGCTTAAGTTTGAGTAGGGATCAGAGTCTCCCCTGTCCCTGGTGATTGCCCTGCACTTCCCTCTTGGCCCATTGAATATATATAATTATCGATGTAAAATGGAATGGCTCCATCAGGAGAAACTGAGAGCCCTGCCTCAGAGCAACCAAGAGTCTGGTGCTTAACACACTCTTCTGGGATGTGGAAGGACCTGGATTCTGTTTTCTGTTTGTAATTTGGCAATCTTGGTAATACTTCACTTCTTTGTAAGATGCTAGATAACTGCCATGGGATACCAGGACATGCCTATACCTGGCTCTTTTTACCAATAGATCTCAGGGTACTTCAGAAAGGAGGTTGGCATAATTATCCCTATGTTACAGTTAGATAAACTGAGGTACCGAGAGAGGAAGGGCCTTGCCAGGATCTCTCGACAAGGCAGTAGCAAGAATAGAACCAAGGTCTTTCTGGCCCAGGCCACGCTGTGTATACTTAGGTAAGTATCATCACGCACGTTTTCTGATGGGGAAACAGTCGCATTTTTCTCTCAGCAACTCTGAGACTACACGGTAAGGAAGGGCTGATTTAGGACTAGGACTGAAGTCCCCAGACATCCAGCCCCTCAGCCAGTGCTCTAGACCATATTATCTGTTTGCAGGTCCCTGTGTTTGTATGTATGTTGGTTTGAGTTAATTGTTCTCCCTTAGAAACTTTGTCTGTCAACAGGGCGAATGTGTGAGCAGGATGGCTGCATCTCCGTGGGTTTAGCCTGCATAAATATCTTTCTATAAATAAATAGATAAAAGGATTGTTGCTACAGGATGTCCCTGCAAATGAGTTCTCAGTATCTCTGGGGACCCACTTGTATAAATAACTTCATTCAACAAATAAAGGGATAAATGGACCGTCTGGGGATTAGCATGTTGTGCCTTTGAACGTGGAGGGGGGAGTGGGGGACTGGGCAGTTTCCATTGGTACGCCTAGCATTTGAATCCCTCTGTTTATCCACATGCCAGGTATGTTGTGGGTGGCAGCAGAGTAAACCTTGCAGACATAATCTGGCTGGTGGCCCCAGTCCTGGCTCTGGAGGGGACTGGCTGGCTCTGTGCAGCAAGATGGCTTGGTCAGATTTCAGCAGATTTGCGATAGCATCATAGAGGGTGAATGGACTGTTCATGTTTTGCTTTCCTAGATAAGGAAATATTTTGTTAGGCTTGCTGCTAGAATTTCCACTGACTGTTGCTTTCAAGGGATGCCAGTGGTGGCTTTGTAATGTAGGGACAGTGGCTGGTCTCAGGATTAGAAGGAGTCGCCCTGCTAGAGCCTGAAGGGGCTAAAGAAGCCAATTGCAGCATTTCTGCTTAGTTCTCTCTCCAGGGGAAGAATCGCAAGAGTCCCCACTCAAAAGGATTTGGACCTAGGAAACAGGCTCTCTGCTGTGTGGATAGAATGACCAAAGCATTGTCCCGGTTGGTGCTCCAAGGGGACAGTAGCTCACATGGATGGAGTCCTGGCAAAGAATTGGGGTTGATCAGGATCTAAAGGGGGGACAGATCTGAGGAGAGTGCATTTGGAAAGAATAAAAAATCACAGCACGCTGGTTAGGCACCTGGTGCTTGTAAGCAGCTGCTGAGTTCTGGCATGCCTAGGTTCACCCAACCCTCAGAGCATATCTTCCCATCAGTCATTTCTTTTAGTGCTGCTTGAATCTGACTCTTCTCTCACTTCCACTTGGCTCCCTTTTCTCTTTTCAGACCTTGGAGTTCAATCAAACCCTTGTTTCTGTTTATGGCTTAGGTTTTGCACCAGACTTTGGGGGAGTACAGGTTTGCTAGAAAGAATCACATGACATCAAGGCACATGAAGTGTATTGTGCTGCCTACAGCAGTGATCCTCACAAGATGCATCCCAGAAATGCCAAGAGTAAAGGGTGGGAGGGTAGGGAGGGGGGAATGTCCAGAAGGCACCAAAAGAATTGTAAATCTTTTCCAAAAAGCAACCCTGCAGAACTGGCAGTGTAGGTTCCAGGTTTGTCTGAAAATTCACTAGGGAGATAGGAAAATCCTACTGCGCTCCTTCCTCTTTTTTGCTCATTGCAGTTCGTAATAAAAGGTCTCCAAGCTGAGTGTGCTGTCAGTGATACCTGGGCAGCCATGCTGATTTGCAAAAGGGTAATCATTGTCAATCGTTGTTTTGTTTATCCATCCTGTTTTCAGCAGTAGTATCTAGGAGTAAGTTGAGAATGGGATTGCACTGTGCTAGGTGCTGTACACACACAGTGGTAAATCAGTTGTGCTGCAAAGAGCTTGGAACCCAAGAAGGGAATAGAGACAAAGGGAAGGGAGAAGAGATGCAGGACACAAGCAAAGAAGAATTTGATGGTGGCAAATTAGTTAACAATTCTGTTTATACTCAAGAGAGATTTAGAATCTCTTTCTTCCTCCCTCCCCTGAACTGAGCAGTATCTTCAGAATTGGCCTAAGAGGAATAAAAAGCAGAAAAAGCCCTGTTTGAGTCACTAGACCTGACCCATGCATACAGAAGGAATATCCACTGAGCAAGAAGGCAAGATGCTTTTCAAGGCTGAGCGGCACTTCAAGAATGGGTTGTGCGCACAGTTAATTGTTGTGCTGCACTGAAGAAGGAAAAGAAGCAGTCTCTGGAGCTGTGGTATAAATGACTGAACAAACAGCAGGGTAACTGGGAGTCACGACAAAGATCAAGATCAATGGGCAGTCCACCTAGCCTATCAAGATCAAGGCCAGAGTGAAGCAAGGTGACCCAGTGTCCCCATTGCTGTTCAGCTGTTCAGTATAGCAATGGACCCCTGCTGGCTAAGCTGGAAGCCGAGGGCAGTGGGGTGGCCATTGGGGAGGCATCCCTGGCCTGTATGGCATTCATGGATGAGCTCATCCCGGTGAGTAGCTCCTGGGAGGGCATGAAGCACAACATCAGCATCCTGGAGGATTTCTGCACCCTCACAGTTCTGCGCGTGCAGCCCGAGAACTGCCAGCCAGTGGCTCTTCCTGAACCCCGCATGTGACTCCTTCATGGTAAACATGTGTAACACCTGGCAGATCTGGAGATTTTAGATCTCCATGACCAGGCCTGGCAAGTCAATCAAGTATCAGGGCTTGAGATTCAATTCCTGGATGGGGATCACCAGGGCTGACTTGGGAGGCAAGCTAAGCCCCTGAATCTAGAGGATCAGCAGAGCCCCGCTGAAGCCAATGCAGAAGCTTTCTGTGCTGGTGCAGTATGCCATACCCAGACTGTTTTCCAGGCCGACTATGTGAACACCCATAGGGTGGTCTTGGAAGTTCTGGACGCCATGAGCTTCCAGGTGGTCAAGGAGTGGTTCCACCTGCCAGCCTGCACAACAGATGGCCTGCTACACTCATGCTGTTGTGACTGGGGCCTGGGCCTGCCGAAATTGGCTCAAGCCATTCCAGCGGCCCAAGTGAAGAGGCTGCTCTGCATCACCAGCTCCACTAACAGTCATCTGCAAGGTATCCTGCTTCTACAGGATAGGGGATGAGGTAGAGATGTGGTGCCTGACTAGTGGTGGCAGCCCCAATGAGATGCCCAGGCTCATGCTGAGCCTTGGGGGTACAGTACCCCCCAGAGACTGCCCAAGGGGCCTTTGTGACCTCAGTGGTCGCAATCCTGAGGCCCATCAACTGCAAGGCCTACGCATTCAAGAAATGGACCCAGCTCCAGTGCCAGGGGATAGGCATGGAGGCCTTCCAGACTCTGATCAGCAATGACTGGATCATCCACCAGAGAAGAATGAATGAGAGACACAAGATCGTGGCCCTGAAGCTGTGGGCAAACATTTACCCCACCAGGGAGTTCCTGAAGAGAGGACAGAGTGGCATGGTGGTGAAGTGCCGACACTGCCAAGTGCCGACACACACAGTTACCTTGCTGTTTGTTCAGTCATTTATAGGGATCCTGGTTTTCTCTGTTTAAAACTCACAAATTCTCTGATTAAAACCCCAAAATCCACGATTAAAATGAAATGCCACTATATATATAGGCATCAATTGAACACAAAGTTTTATTGATATATTTACTAGTTTAAAGCAATTTGGAAGCCTACCAGTGCCTCATTAATTAATTCTAAGTACCTGTAAATTTTAGTATTTGATTTGGCATTTTTTATCATGGAAAATCAGAGTTCCCCTTGCCCCCTTAGCTCACCAGGATGCAGATCCAGACCCCTCACTCCCAAGCCACAGCCCCCCCAGCCCTGCTGGTGCCCCTCAACCTTCCCCTCACCAGCCCTGCTGGAGGGGGCCCCCAGCTGCCAAGGCTACAGGGCCAGGGACCCAGGTCTGCAGCTCTCTGCCCCCCACAGCAGCACCCGAGCCCCAGATGTCACCTGCGGGAGGCAGCTGCTGCAGCAGTGGAGTGCAGAGGCTGGTTCCCTGTCCCCCGTGGGCAACATGACCAGAGTGGAAACCTTGTGGGGAGGCAAGTGTGGGCTGCCTACTGCAGGCTCGGGGCTCCCTGTCTGGCTGCCCTCCCCCCAGGCCCTCTGTGGTCCAACCAGTGGGATCTAGTGGAGCAGGGCAGAGTTGGGCTGGGTGGGGAAGCTCCTTGCCACTGCAAGCCCCATGCTGCCATGGCAAGGTGCCCCCTGCCCACCTGGCAGCAGCAGGGGCACAACTCTGTGCTGCCATCCTCCCGGGCAGGCAGGGAGTGCATCACTGTAGCCCCCCCGCTCCCCTAAACTTACCTCAGGAGCTGCTCTCTAAACTGTCTGGCAGCTCTGTGTGTGTGTGTGTGTGTGTGTGTGTGTGTGTGTGTGTGTGTGTGTGTGCACGCGCACATGATGCCCTCTGCCTGACCGCCCTCCTCCTGTGCCCCCCAGCCCCTTGCAGGCTGCCATTTTGTCAGCCTGCAGGGAGCTCTTGGCAAAAGTGGAAAATACTTGTGTTTTTCTGTTAAAATGAATAATCTGTGTTTTTCTCAGGTAAAAGGGAAAATCTGCGTGTTTTTCCATAGGAAGCAGAAAACCCGGATCCCTGGTCATTTATACCATGATAAGACAAGTGTAATTCTCTGTTGGCAGGGCATCCCTGCTCTTACCCAGAGAACCAACATATTTTGTTGAGAAGAAGCTGCTCCTCTGAGAGGCAGAAAATGTCCCTACTTGGGGTGAGGAGGCCATGGAGCTGCAATCGGCTGAGTGGAAACCAGAGGGTGGCAAAAATCTGTTTCTGCAGGACAGGAGCTAGCAGCCCAGGCTGTTAGCATGGAAATATCCTTTCAGGGAGGCGTGGGGCAAGGCTGGAAGCTGTTCTTAGGTATTCTTATGGTAATGAGAGTCAGAGAGAAGGGATATGGAGGAGCTTGGGTGATGGTGAAGGCCTCATTAGAGGGAAGTGAACAGGAGGCTGTGGGGAAACGACAAGGCACAGGGAAAAATGGGACTTTGTCTTTGGGGGGGCAGGAAAACAGAAAGGGCAAAGAAAAAAAGAAATGAGTCTGTGTGGAGGGATCCCTTGGATGCTACGACAGTTCCTAGAGGCCAGTTTATAGTACTGGAGAGTATCCCATACCTACTGCCATATGTGGACTCAGCCCACAGGAAGCCGGGTTCCCCGGTGTCAGCTGACAGCATGGTCCTTGCTCTGTATCCCCAGACAGCTGGAAGGGTGAGGTATTAGTCTACTTGAATCAAGGGGGCAACTTTGGTCTTGGCCAGTTTATGAGCTTGAAATTATTTGCGACTGACAGTAATGGGTGATACAAAATGTCTATTTTCATGTTGCTAAGCAACAGCATCTTGAATGGTGACAAAGATTGTTGTTTTCTCCTAGTTTCTAAGGCAATTTGTGGAAGGACATGTGAAGCTATTTTAGACACACTGTGGATTTTGGTGACCGATATGTGCTTGCCCCAGAAATGAGGGAAAACCAATTAATTGCTAGTGTTGTTAGTTCTACAACATCACCTGGGTTTTCCTCTCATTCTGGTTTAAATCAACAATATCTCCTTTGAGTGAAGTCACTGGGATTGTAAGAGTATTAAATCAGTGGGAAAGCATAATCATGTATGTGTGTGCATTTCTTTCTACTCTCTCACATATACTTAGGTTCAACAACATAACTTACTTCAGGTTTTAATGAGCTTTTGGTAAGTTTGTCTGCACTAAAGCACACAGTTGGTCCTAGTGTGTCTTTGGCACAAAATTAGAGCATGAGTGCCATGAAGCTCAGTCAAACCCTTCCAGAACCTTAAGGATGCATGGAGAGACCTTTTATAACTTGCAGTTCTCTGTATGCCATTTATGAACATATCATAAATGGATTAATGGATTTCATAGATATTAGGGCTGGAAGGGACCTCGTGAGATCATTGGGCCCAGCTCCCTGCCCAAGGGGCGGGAAGTCAGCTGGGATCAGATCACTGCAGCAAGATAAGCATCCAAGTGTTTCTTAAAAGTATCCAGAGTAGGTGCTTACACCACTTCTGGGGAGGAGTCTGTTCCAGACTCTGGAGACTTGGACAGGAAAGAAGTTTTCCCTTATGTCCAGTCTAAAACAGTCTTCCAGCAGTTTGTGACCATTAGACCTTGGCTTCCCTTGGGGTGCCCTGGTGAACAGATGTTCTCAGTTCCCGGTGCACACCCCTTCTATACTTAAAGGCTGCCACCAAGTCACCCCTGAGTCTTCACTTCTCCAGGCTGAGGAGTCCCATGCCTCTCAGCCTCTTCTTATAAGGCCTGTTCTCTTGACCTGTAATCATGCACATGGCTCTCCTCTGGACTCTCTCAAGCTTCTCCACATCCTTTTTAAAGTGCGGAGCCCAGAACTGGATGCAGTACTCCAGCTGCGGCCTCACCAAGGCTGAGTAAATCAGGAGGATGACTTCTTGGGTCTTGCTTGAGATGTATCAGTAGATGCAAACCAGAGTTTTATTTTGCTTTGCCAGCTGCGGCATCACATTGGTGGCTCATGTTCATCTTGTAGTCAATCATGACCCCCAAGTCTCTTTTGGTTGTGGTGCTAGTGAGTGTAGGCCACTGCCAAGCCTATAAGTATGATGCAGGTTTTTTCTCCCAAGGTGGAGTACCTTGCATTTCTCCGTGTTGACTGCCCACCTTGTGAGCCTGTCCAGGTTGGCTTAAATTGCCAGCCTGTCCTCTAGCGTGACTGTACTTCCCCATAATTTGACATCATCTGCAAACTTAGCCAGTCTGCTTCAGACACCTGAATCCAGATCATTTATGACTATATTAAAGTACTGGTCTGAGTACTGAGCCTGGCGGACGCCACTGGTCACCATGCACCATGCTGACTCGGTTCCGTTGACTATCACTCTTTAGATCCAACCATGGAGCCAGTTCCCCAGCCATCAGACTGTGAGGTTGTCAAGGCCACAGTTCCCCATTTTTACCAGGAGGACATCGTAGGAGAGCAAGTCAAAGGCTTCTTTGAAATCCACAAATATATGACATCAACCTCTTCTCCTTTGTCCAGGTGGTGTGTCACTTGGTCATATAAGGAAATGAGGTTGGTCAGGCAAGACTAACCTGCAACAAAGCCATGTTGGCCATCTCTCAGAATGTTGCCTTCCGTTAGCCTGTTGTTGATGGCTTCTTTGATGATTTTTCCCAAGATCTTTCCAGGGACTGAGGTCAAACTCATTGGTCTGTAGTTCCCTGTATATTCCTTCCTTCCTTTCTTGAAGATAGGCACCACATTGGCCCTCTTCCAATCTTCAGGAACCTCTCCCAAGCGCCACACGTTCTCAAATATCCTAACCATTGGTTGTGTTATGATGTCAGCCAACTCGTTTAGCACTCTTGGGTGCATTCCATCTGGGCCAGCTGACTTGTGGATGTCCAGCCTCTCAAGCTGTTCCCTCACAAGATCTTCGCCAATTATAGGCATCGCCCTTACCCTGCTAGTCCTGAGTCCTGTTAGGCAGAGTGATCCCCTTGGGCTGGTGGAAAACTAACACAAAGTAATCCTTGAGGAGATTAGCTTTTTCCTGGGTGTTGGTTGTCAGCTGCTCCACTTGTTTCAGCAAGGGTCTGATGTTGCCCTTGTTTTTTTTCTGATTTCCCATGTATTTGAAAAAGGACTTTTTATCTTCCTTGATTCTCGTAGTTCAGGGGCAGACAGTTATTTCAGGTGGAGGGCCGCTTACCGAGTTTTGGCAAGCTGTTGAGGGCCGCATGGGTAGCCCTGCCCCTTGACAGGTGCCCTGCCTCCTGGTCACCATCTTGTGACTGAAAGTCCCACCCCTAACCCCTGATCTTTGCCACGAGAAGTTCCCTTGCTCCCACAAGTACTCCTTTCAGAAAGGGGTTTTGTCATCTTGGAACCAGAGAAATACCAAATTATATTCTAAAAAGTGAACATCTACAAAGTTCATTCATTTGATTTCAAAAAATATTTTTGTCCTGATTTACATGTGTTTGTGTAGTGTACATAGAGGTGATTGTATATAATAGCTTAAAATGAAGTCTTACTCTTGTGTATTGGAGAGCGTGTATAGGTTTGTGGGGTGCTGTGGGTGTGTGACTTTGTGAGGTGTGGGGGAGGGGGAGGGTGTGTCTGCGAGGGGTGTGGATATGTGTGGTATGGGTGGGTATGCGGTTTGCGGGGGCTGTGTGTGAGGGAAGGTGCCTGGGGTATGTGAGGAGTTGTGGGTGTCTGTGTGTGGCAGTGCGAGGGGGTGTGTTGGTGCATGTGTATGGTGGGGTGTACATGTGGGACTTACCCTACAAACACACACACACCCACACACACACCCTCCTGCTCCTGGCCCCAGTACCTGGAGCAGCCAGTTAGTACCAGACCCCTTGCTCCTGCTGCCCCACTCTGGGCCCCACTGGTGCGGTCCTGCGCTCCCACATGCCTGCTCACTGCCCCTTCCCCCCACCCTGTAGCTCTCATTTCTCTGCTTTCCTGCTGGCTGCCGGCTGCTCCAGCAGCACCACGTGGTTCCCGGCTGCATTGCCAGGACAGCAGGAACTGGCCCAGTCCAGCCCTGAGGACTGGGGTGAACACCCACAGCCCTTCCCTGCTTCTCCCCACCCTGCCAGCTTTCCCTGGGTCCTACTGCCACTGGCTCCTGTCATCTTTGACAGGCAGCCAGGAACAGATGAATAGTAATTTTCTAAATTTTTTAGGGGTCCCGTGGGCCAGATAGAATGGGCTGGTGGGCCGAATCCGGCCCGCGGGCTGTATTTTGCCCACCCCTGCCATAGCCAGTTTGAGTTTCGTTTCAGCCTTGGCTTTTCTATTCCGCTCACTACAGGTGCGGGCCAATGCTGCATAATCCTCCTTAGTGGTAGTTCCTGACTTCCATCCCTTATAAGCTACTCTTTTCAGATTCAGGAGATCCATGAGTTCCCTATTGATCCAAGGGGATCTCCCAGCCCTTTTGCTACCTTTCCTATGGGCTGGAACGGACTTCCCCTGTGCTTTTAGGATCATGTCCTTAACGAGCAACCACTCATTATGGACTCCCCTCCCTGTCAGATCATGGTCTCTCAGGGCCTCAACAACCAACATCCTGAGCTTGTGAAAGTCATCTTTTCATTGATTTCATAGACATTTAGGGCTGGAAGGGACCTCATGAGATCATCAGGTCCAGCCCCCCTGCCATAGGCAGGAAGTCAGCTGGGATTAAGTAACCCCAGCAAGAAATAAATCCAGCAGTTTTTTGAAGGAGTCCAGAGTAGGTGCTTGCATCACTTCTGCAGGGAGTCTGTTCCAGACCCTGGACACACTCACCGTAAAGAACTTTTTTCTTATATCCAGTCTGAATCGGCCTTCATGGAGTTTATGGCTGTTAGCCCTTGTTATCCCTTCCGGAGCTCTGGTGAACAGGTCTTCTCCCACCTCCTGATGTACCCCTCTTATGAAGTTGTAGGCTGCCACCAAGTTCCCCCTGAGGCTTCTCTTTTCCAGAGTGAAGAGTCCCAAGTACCTCAGCCTCTCTTTGTATGGCCTTCCTTTCAGGTCTTGGATCATACGAGTGGCTCTCCTCTGGGCTCTCTCAAGCTTTTCCACATCCTTCCTGAAGTAGGGGGCCCAATATTGGATTCAGTACTCCAGCTGCGGTCTCACCAGGGCTGAGTAAAGCGGGAGGAAGACTTCCCTGGTTTTGCTTGAGATGCATTAGTGGATGCATGCCAGAGTTTGGTTAGCTTTGCCCATCACCACATCACATTGGTGGCTCATATTCATTTTGTGGTCAGTCAAGACCCCCAAGTCCCATTTGGTTGTGATGCTAGCGAGCATAGCACTGCCGAGCCTGTAAATGTGCTGAGGGTTCTTCCTACTGAGGTGCAACACCTTGCACTTCTCTGCACTGAAGACCATCCGATTTTGGTTGGCCCACCTTGAGAGTGTGTCCAAGTCAGCTTGTATTCCCAGCCTGTTTTGTGGTGTGACGGCCCTCCCCCATAATTTGAACTTGGTCAGTTCACATATGACTCCCAAATCTAGATCGTTGATGAAAATGTTAAAGAGTACTGAGCCCTGAGGGACATCACTGGTAACCCTGCGCCATGTTGATTTGCTCTCTTCAACTAGTACTCTTTGGATCCGACTCCGTAGCCAGTTGCCTAGCCATCGGACCATATGTTGATCCAGGCCACAGTTCCCCAGCTTAACCATGAGGACATCATGAAGAACTAGGTGAAAGGCCTTCTTGAAGTCCAGATATCTGATGTCCACATCATCTCCCTTGTCCAGGGCACATATTACCTGGTCATAGAAGGAGATGAGGTCAGGCAAGACCTGCCAGCACAAAGCCATGTTGGCTGGCATTCAGAAGCTTGCCTTCCGTTAGTCTGGCATTGATGGATCCCTTGACAATTTTCTCCAGGATTTTTCCAGGGACGGACATCAGACTGATTGAGATGCCAGGGTGGTTGAAGTCACCCATGACGAACATGCACTGAGAGCATGCAGCCTCTCCCAGTTCTCTAGAGAATTCGTGGTTAATCTTATCATTGAGAACTTTAAAATATAATTCAGAATATGTTAAGTCTTCTCCATCCCTAAGCTAGTTTGATATCCCTTCAGTTTGATATCATTTTTATTTCAGGGAAGAAGAAAAAAAGCTGAAACTGAGACAGTATGATACCTTGGAATTTAAACACTCATTGGGCCATTTAGTGAAACAGTTCGCACAGTAAACTTGATTTTAACCTCCTTTGTAGGTGCAACATTTCACAATCCTTTCTGGCATTTTCATTGTTCTTTAATAGCAGTTTGGACACTGTTAGCAAAATGACAAGTTAGCAGTTACTTTGACTCACCTGCATTTCATGCCTTTTAACTTCTCAACAATAAAATAGTCTTTTCATTTTAAATTTCCATGTTTTTAATTGCTTTTTAAACAGAAGGAGAGATGAACAGCTTTATATTCAGATAAAAACACAGAGCAAAAGAAGCTGTCTTGAAGTTCTATTTTTCCTAGGCTTGCTTATCTGCATTTGAGGAGCTCAGGCTATAACTTTTGTGGCGTTGGGGGCTTGGGCTGATGACCACATTAGTGAGGCTCATATCTAACATACCTTTGCCTCCAGTCTGTCTCCTGGGGTTCTGTGCTGATAGATGTTCCCCAAAAGTTCCCATCTTCAATGACTCTTTATCATAAGGAAGAAAACAACACTTCCTAGTACCAGGAGTTCTAACCTGTTTTTCCAGTGTTCCTCCTCTCCACTTACTTTTTCTGGTTGCTCCAGGCAAATAGCCAGGAAATGTCTTCCTTGACTTTTGAAATGTGCCATTCAGAGAGCCATTGAGACAATGCAGACTCAACTTATTTCAAAAGGTTCTAGGCCCAGGATCAGTAGCCTTTTGGGAGTGATGGGCCAGACTAATGGAGCTTGGTCTGAGATGGTCCCCTGCTTGCAGCCTGACCACTGCTGCCTCCATTGCCTTTCTTCCTGCTGCTGAATTACCACCAATTCCCTGTGCCACCAACTTACCAACTTCCTGGGCTAGATAAAATCACTTTGCAGGGCTGGATCTGGCCTGTAAATTGCTGACACTGGGGGATGTGGAGGTATGGTGTATTCTAGTGTAACTCCAGTGACTTTAGTGGACCTAGTTAGTTCACACCATCTGAGGATCTAAATCATCTGGAGAGCTGATCCATTTGAGGAAATCCACTCCAGGTGCAGACAGAAGTTACATTTGTCACACAAATCGCTTCCTGAAAGCGTGCTACAGCTGTGCGTAACACATGCAAGGCTGCAGAGCACTTTTAAAGTGGCCAATCACACAACAAATTAACCATCATCAAATGAGGGATCAGATGAAGGCACTCCACTTTGGAGCACTTTAGGGAACTTGTGTTCCATAGGTTTAATCAGTTGTGTGATCGGGGCTGTCTGCAGGAAGGGAAGGGGATGGAGGAAGGGGAGCAAGCTGCAGTTTGGGTTTGCTTGGCCTAAGCTGTACCCCTTCCAGCCCAGGTCAGGCAAACCCCAGCTGGCACTTTGCTCCCCCACCCCCTCTCCCTTCCTCCATGGAGCTGGGAGTGGGGGGTGGGGCTACAGGAAGGTTCCTCTGGCTTGATCAGCTCCAAAGTGGAGCTCAATTCCCTCGCCCCCGACCCAGCAGACAAACAACTGTTGGCTCAGAGGGGTTTTCTGACTCATGTTGCTTTACCTAAAGCAGGCTTGTCCAACATACAGCCCGTGGGCCGCCATGTGGCCCACTAAGCCATTTTCTGTGGCTCGCGGTGCTGCGATGGGAAATGAAGGTAAACACGGTTTACTTTCATTCCCACTCTTGTCCCTCCTCCAGCACGTCAGCAGCTTCCTAATGGCTGCTGAAGGGCTGGGGAAGGGACAAGGTTCCCACACGCACCACGTCAGCTTGATGTTGCCAATGCGGTGCGGGTGCGAAGAGGAGTAGCCATGTGCCGCTCGGGACAGGATGAGCCCAGCCGGAGCAATCCACCGCGGCCTCTGCTGCTCTGGCCTGGCTTGTCCTGTCCCAAGAAGCACACGGCTCTGCCGCCGCTTCTGCTGGCTGGTGCAGACCCGGGCAGGTCTGTCCTATCTGGAGCAGCATGAAGCTGAAGCCGGATTCCCACGTGCTGCTGGGGCCGGGAGGAGCCCGGCCGGGTCAGCACTGGCCAGCAGAAGCGGCGGTGGAGCCGTGTGCTGCTCAGGACTCACTGGTGCAGGCAGGGGGAAAACGCAATGAGCCCCTGCTGCTCCAGCCGGGCTCGTCCCAGACCGGGCCAGGCCCCTCCCACCCCCAGCAGCTCGTGGGAAGCCGACTTCAGCTGCATGCTGCTCCAAATGGGATGGACCCAGCCAGGTTAGCACCAGCCAGGAAAAGTGGCATGCAGCTGAAGCTGGCTTTCCATGTGCTGCTGGGGATGGGAGGAGCCTGGCCGGGTCTGCACCGGCCAGCAGGTTGGTATAACGTGACAAGCCTATGGCTGGGGAGGGGTCAGGCTCCCTAGATCTGAGACCTGATGTAGGCTATGGCACAGAGACTCACTCTGGAAGAACATGCTAATAAACTTGTGTTTATACCTGCCAGGAACCCAAGTAGCAGGTGGTTGATACCTGGTAAGCTCATGTGAGTAAAGACTACTTATTGCTTTCTGTGTGGCCTTCAAAATGTTTTTATGCTACTAAAATATGCCATACTTTGTGAGAGTCATTGCCTCTGTATGAGAAAGCAGAATCATAGCCACTGAACTAAATTCATGCCCCGTGGGAATAATCACAATTCAGCAAAATGGGCGGGAAGGAAAAGCCAGAGTTCTAAGTGTGCACCCGGAAAAAGGCCACGAAAGAGTCAGAAGCACAACCTTAGAACCAGGACAGCCATCCGGTGACGGCAGTCCAGGAGGCATGATGGGAATCTTCTACTCTCATGAGATTTAGCAAGAGAACATGAGAACAACATGTAGGCAGAGACAGTGTAGGGCCTTGGAGTCATGTTAATAGGTGAGGACAACGGTGTTCCCACTCTGGTCAGTGACTAATTGTGGGTACATCTTCACTAGCTTCAAGCCACTCAAAGCTGCTGCCAAAAAATAAGCCCTTCCTGCCCACTTACACTTTACCTACTCTGAGCTGGAAATAAGGCAGTAAGGGCCCTTCTAGGGTGGTCTAATGACAGTAGAAGCAGATCACATACAGAGAGTGAGAGATGTTCCCAGAATGTCCTCACCACCACATTTCTTCTGAAAAGCAGGGATGTCCTGAGGTTCATTTAATGTTTGTAAAATGCTTGGAGAGCCCCACATAGATGCACTGCATAGAAATGCAAAATATATTTTTACTTA
>NW_005841839.1:6133231-6142453 GCF_000455745.1 Alligator sinensis | reverse complement strand
TGCTCTGAACTGGAAATGAGGCAGTGAGGGCCCTTCTAGGGTGGTCCAAGGACAGTAGAAGCAGATCACACACAGAGAGTGAGAGATGTTCCCAGAATGTCCTCACCACCACATTTCTTCTGAAAAGCAGGGATGTCCTGAGGTTCATTTAATGTTTGTAAAATGCTTGGAGAGCCCCACATAGATGCACTGCATAGAAATGCAAAATATATTTTTACTTATTTGGTTGGCACGTTGGGCTGAGATTTTCAAAGCTGAGTCAAAAGGCCAACTTTCATTAAAATGAATGGGATTTAGAGGGCTCCAAATCTTTTATGACAACTTTGTAACATGCCTATCTACCCCTTTATGCAAATTTCAGCCATAGTTTGGAAGCTCAGCCAAAGAACATAAGAGCATAAAAAGTGCCATGCTTGGTCAGCCCAATGGTCCATCTAGCTCAGTATCTTGTCCCGAACAGTGGCAGAGGTGGATGCTTTAGAGGGAGAGTTTTGAACTGGTTAGACCCATTTCATTGTCATTTCTTGCAACTTCATTGGTGTCAAAGGTCACGTGACATCACTTCCTGATGTGATACCACTTCCTGTGAGGTCTTTGAATGTAGCTCACCAGCCTACTGGGTGATAAAAAGTTCATGATCCAGCCCCACATTCAAAAAGATAGGACACCCCTGCCCTAGGCCCTTTTCTGCGTGTGTTCCTGCTTAGCCAGTTAGTCTCCAGCCTGTACCAGCCCATGGGATTGTCTTGTCCTAAGTGCAGGACTTTGCACTTGATCTTATTGAACCCCAAGAGGTTTCTTGTGATCCAGTTCTCCAATTTGTCTAGGTTTGTCTGAATCCTAGCCTTGCCCTACAGCATATCTACTACTCCCCCCAGCTTGTTGTCATCTGCAGTGTTGCTGAGGGTGCAGTCCATCCCATCTTCCAGGTTGTTAATGAAGTTATCAAACAGAACCAGCCCCAGGACCAACCCCTGGGGTACTCCACTTGATACCAGCTGCCAGTTAGACATTAAGCCAATATTTACTACCCTTTGAGCCTGATGATTCAGCCAGTTTTTTTAATCCACCTTACAGTCCATTCATCCAATCCATACTTCCTTAGCTTGCTTGCAGGAATGTTGTGGGAGACCGTATCAAAAGCCTTGCTAAAGTCAAGGTATAATTAACATACTTTCAGTGCTAATACTCCAAAGATATTATTAGTGACACTGGTGAAGAATGTGGTTTTAAATATCATTTTAATGTTGACAGCATCTCTGTGAATAAAACAGTGCAACACGATATGAATCAAAATAAGTGTTGATGGTAAAAAATATGTACGTGTATGTAGAACACGTATACCTAACTTTTTTTCTTTAATCACATGTCATCTTTTCTTCACAATAGACATTAAAAGGTTGGACATTTACCCAGGTGAGGGAGGTGCCACACACACTTGTAAAAACTTGTAAGAGAATTTTATTCCTAGCTACTGAATTCTCTCCTCTGGAACATGTAGCATTTATTAGGGTGATGGTGGGGGGCAAGTGAAAGAGAATGGAGCTTTTATAGTGAAAGAGAGAGAGACGTTGCCTAATGGATATTTAACCATCTGCCACCCTATGTTAGACTGATCAGTGGGAGGCTGGGTAGAAAGCACTGAGGCAGTCTTCTAACGCCATCATTGTGTGGGGTAAATGAAAGTCAAAAGGTTTTTTTTTCGTTCCCTTTCTTTTCAAGCCTGCTCTCTGGTTTTTAACACTGGATTTAAAAGGAAAATAAAAAAAAAATAACGAGGACATGGATAAATGGCTTCTTTTTATCTCTACAGCTGAAGAGATACATGTGACATTAATTATGTGACACAACTTTGAAAATCATTATAAATCTTTGTTTTTTTAAAGGGTGAGGGTTTCATTATTCAGTCTGGGACTGATGTAGAGGAACTGGGTTCCCCCCAGCTTTTAAGATGATCTGTGGTTAAAGAGTTTGTTCTCTTAATTTTTTCTTCTGTAGATGAAATTTGTCCACTTCTCTTGCCTCTTGCATCAAATGAACTTTTATCTGAAACAGAGACAAAAGAGGCAACCAGGATGGTGGGGTGTGCAGAAGAGGCAGATGGGGCTGTGTGGGGAAAAAGTGCTCAGCTGCACACCCTCCAATCTCAAAGAGGGAAGAAACTAAAAGAATGAGTGTTGCTGAATAAGCAGTCTGGGTATGTTTCTTGAAGATGACAAGCTCCTGAAATTGTCTGTGGTACAACAGGCAAAATCTCAAGAAAAATGAGACTATTAAAACTATATTAAATGGTTCAGAAATGGAGCTGCATGTGTTAGTCATCGTCGGTTTTTGCCAGAATGCCAAAAGCTGTGACAGATTTTTCAGAGGGGAGCTCCGGCACCTTTCGGTCACTGGCAATCTCCAATTTGTCTAGGTCTGTCTGAATCCTAGCCTTGTCCTACAGCATATCTACTACTCCCCCCAGCTTCTGGATTAATTTGAAAAGTGCAGTTGAATTGCCCTCAGCCACCCACTTCTGAAGACTTATGTGGGTGTAACTGCTCTTCCCAAATGAAAAATATTCAGACAAGAAGCACCCAGATGAATGGGGTCAATGGAGGTGTGGGCATCTGAAGCTGCATTTGCTTAGATATGGGAGAGAGATGTTGTGCTAACTCTTTTTCTGAATAAATGTTCCAGATGCCTTTGCAGATCTTTCCTTGAGACAAATTGATGCTTGTAGACTGAGAGGTTTTGTTTTGTGAAAAATAATGGATGCTTGAACGCAGCTCACCACTTTGTGAATGACTAGCTAAGCTTAAAACAGGCAGTCTAGTTATTAATCCTCTGTTGCAAAAGGACCCAGTGTGGTGTTGGTTTTTGTGTGTGTGTGTGTGTGTGTGTGTGTGTGTGTGATATTGCATCAAATATGAAAGAGACTAGCTAGAACAGAATAGAGAAGAACGGAGGTGTTGGGGCAGACTGATTACAGTCTCTCTACTAAGCTAGCGGTGTGCTGGACTTGCAGTGAGGACTACCTCCAGTGGACCCAATTGAAGATGGTACTGATTTGGGCTTGGGAGTCCGAGGCACTTGAACACCCTGCGAGCCACATCAATGCCTTTTGGGGTTTTGGTCAGAGAAACTGTAGCTTTATGCTAGCCTCCTGGGCTACACCTACTTGGGTGGACCTTTGACCTTGAATCAGAGAAGAAATATCCTCAGCAAAAAGGGCTCCCATGAAACCTAATGTGCAGTGTGCAACTCAGCTACTGAACAGACAATGGTCTGTCTTTTCACACCAAGGAACCAAACCAATTCAGGTGGAGAAACTGGATTTCCTTGCTTTGTAAGCAGCCTCTTCACCTGGACAGCTCCATTGGACCAAACCCAAGTAGTGTTTGCTGTAGATGCCTTCCTTTCTCATCAAGCAGATGTCTTCTGGGATTGAGGAAAGCTCCCATTAGGGAAGACTTTCAGAGTGGTCAGATTTGCTATTAGGTTAAGTTGATCTCAAGGATGCTGAAAACAACCAAGCATGGGAAGCCAAGCTGCTCTTGTTCTGTGATGCACATCACAAAAGTGGTGGTAGGACAGTTGGAGTAAACTAGAGTTGGATCACAGAAGACTGGGAGCTTCTAAAACACTCTAATGAGCCACCAATAAATATAAATCAGGAAGGCAACTCTAGATCATACAGTGGGGATTCATAGATTGTAAGGGGCTGGAAGGGACCTCACAAGATCACCGGGTCCAGTCCCCCTGCACTAGGCAGGAAAGACAACTGGGGTCAGGTGACTCCAGCGAAGTGACCATCCAGTCTCCTCTTGAAGATTTCCAGGGTAGGTGATTGAACCACCACTGGAGGGAGTTTCTTCCACAGTCTGGACACCCTGACTGTAAAGAAGTTTTTCCTAATGTTAAGCCTGAATCGATCTTCCAGGAGTTTGTGTTCATTACTCCTGGTTTTCCCCAAGGGTGCCCTAGTGAACAGTGTTCGCCAAGCCCTTGATGGATTCCCCGATATAGCGGTAAGCTGCTACCAAGTCCCCTCTCAGCCTTCTCTTTTTTAGGCTGAAGAGGTCCAAGTCCCTCAGCCTTTCCTCATATGGCTTTCCTTGCAAATCTCTGATCATACGAGTGGCTCTTTTCTGGATTCTCTCAAGCTTTACCATGTACTTGTTAAAGTGCAGTGCCCAGAACTGGACGCAGTACTCCAGCTGCAGTCTCACGAATGCTGAGTAAAGTGGAAGAATCATTACCTGGTTTTGCTTGAGATGCGTTAGTTGATGCATGCCAGAGTACTGTTTGCCCTGCTGGTTACAGCATTGCACTGATGGCTCATGTTCATACTATGGTCTATTATTACCCCTAGGTCCCTTTCAGTCATGGTGCTAGTCAGTTTGCTGCCCCCGAGCCTGTAAGTATGTTGGGGGTTGTTTGTCCCCAAATGGAGCACTTTACACTTCTCAATGTTGAATTTCCAATCTGCCCAACTTGCCAGCCTGTCTAGGTCTGCCTGTATCTGCAGCCTGTCTTCAGGTATGACCTGTGGAAGGTGATAAAAAGACCTGCTACATCTTGGAGTCAGCCTCCCCACCTAGCCAGGTTATAGTTCCAGAAGGGTCAAATCTAATCCATCCTATTGTGAGGTGTGCTATACTGTGAGAGCTTAGGAGGAGTTCAAGTGGTTCATGGAACTTATGCTAGACTTCAGCTGAGGTTTGATTTCACCCACAGAAGAGAACATATCAGAAATCGTTTTAAAACTAAGAATGCACTCAGTGTGGACCTTTGAGACAGGCTGATCCCCCAAGCTGCCTTAAGGTTGATATGCTAAATAAAGCCTTTTGCATTGTCATTCATTGTCAGCTGCTGCTATGTGCAGTTGAGTTCTTGAGTTGCGTATGAACAGGAACATTTCCATGCTTGTTTGTTTCATGTTTGTTTCCTGCTTCCTCAATCCTAAAATTAGAGGTCTAGGTTAGTCTTTTCATTCCATCCAGGAAGAGCACACACCAACTGCTGAAACTTCCTTAGCCTGACGAAGGGTTTTTGAACCCGAAAGCTTGCTTAATAACTATTCTCCAACCATTTGGGTTGCTCTAATAAAAGATATCAAATTCACCCAAGGAACCTTGTCTGCCTAGGTCTAGGTTGGGACTTTCAGATACCAGAATATTATTGCAAATCAATGGTCGTCAGGCTTCTAAATCCCATAGGCATGTTTGGCAACCCCAGCTTTCACCTTCTGTCCCTTTTGCTTTCCACGTGCTTCTCTCTTTGTTGCACCCAGGCCTGCAGCCCTTCCCTCTTGTACCGTTGCTCCCTTTCCTGCACTCCTTTCTTAATGTGTGCTTTGTGCCTTTGCCTATCACATGCAGGGCTAAGAGCACTTTAAAGCCACAGCATGTTTATTTTATACTGTTTAGAAGGAGGAGAGCTGGAGACTGCCACAATTTTTGTTGAAATCCTAATTGCGTGCAGCATTCCTCTGTTTGTGTGTATGTGTGGGGAAGGGTCAGTCACTTGATTTATTTAGCAAGATGCAAAAGCTGAAAATGAGAGATTGCAGTATTTCAGAAATTGGCATTGTGGGCTTCTAAATTAGGAAGGTTCTTCACATTTCACCTAGGTCATTGCTCTACTGGTATCATGCACACAGAGCAAGTGCTGTCTGTAATAGAGCTTGATAGACAGGTTTCAGTGCTATAAAATACACAGCTTTAAAGTGGAAAACAGTAAGATATGCCAACATCTCTGACTCATTTGAGCAGCAGTCACAAAAATGGGTTTGTGGCATGGGAGACAGTAGCAGTGAGGAGTGCTATTTCATTAGTCAGAACAAAACCTTATGGCCAGATAAAGCTCACATTGGCTGTGCCCTTCTGTATAACCAGGGCAAGCAGCTTGAACGTGTCTCTTTACCTTCTGCATTTCTGTAGATAGGAGATGTTTCAGATATCACACTGGTGGATGTTACATTTGGAGAAACAGCTGGTCCAAATATCTCCCCTTATTCTGTATCTGACTCCTCGGGGCTCTGACCCTGCAATTAGATCTGCTGGTGTGGGTCCCTGCACCCATGCGGTTCCCCACTGCAGGGCTCCATGCTGGCAGATCTGATTGCATGTTGAAGGCCTATATTTGTAAATGATATATTTCCCAGGGTTTCAAACTTACCCAGTGTGTTGCTTTTAAAAGTATCTTGTTTCCTATTACATCAAATATGTGTAGAAGCTGGCCTGCATTGTCGCTGTACACTGCCCCAAGGAGCAGAATAGGGAGGTAACTGGAATTCTGCAGGCCAAGGGGGCAGTAGTTTGCTATAAACCTACATGAGCAGCATATCATGTTCTCCTTGGCACTGTCTTGGCTGTGCAGGTCTGTGTGTGGGCAAAGATGAGCCAAGGTGCCCTGCCCAGTCTTTGCCACTGCCCCTGTGCATGGATGGGGAAATATGGATTTGGTGAAGACTGGTTCCTTACTCCACTGGGACCTGCAGCCCAGGCAGGCGAGCAAGGGACTTATACACATGAGCACAAGGGGCAAAGTGTTTTCTCTTGCTTTAAAGTAGTAGGGTCAAACTTTTTGGCAGGTGTGCCACAAGTTAAGTCCTGTGCCTTCCCCAAGTGCCACTCTGATCCCCTTTTCCCTGTCCTATCTGCTGATCTGCAGTTGGTCCCTGCCCCTTCCCTGACTTGTTGTGTGCCACAGATACTGCCCATGCCACTTGTGATACTTGTGCCACAGGTTGGCCACCCCTGCTCTAAAGCAGGCTGCATTGTTTTACGCATCTCCTCATTGTATGTCTGTTATGGGCTATTAGATTTTTCCCTCCTCTTTTTTGGAATGGCCTTAGTGATCTTCCCCTGATGCAGTTAGATCTCCATAGAGCAAGGAAAGTAGAAAGGTCTTGATGCACCTAGATCTAACGGACTATATCAAAATAACATTTTGGTACTTGCTATAGAAACCTCTCGGCCAATAGCACGAATCGTGTTGAACATTCCAGTCACAACCTGGCACATGCACAATGGGGGGATACATAGCAACGAAGATAACAACATGGCAACAACAGCTGCTGCACAAAAAACAAAGGAGAACATGTCCATGGGGGCGGGGGGATGTATGTGCTAATTTTTTAATCACAAAGTACATTTGGAAACGCCCTAGAAAAATGCACTGATGATTTTGTGTGTGCATGCACATACACATTGCTCCACTCTTCTCTGGCGTTCATCTGCTCCCCTTATGGCCCTCTTTTGTGAGACAGCATCTTGCTGTAGGAGATGGGCTGGTGTGGAGAACTCTTCCTCTGTACTGGAGTCTTCACCATTGCCTTTTCCAGCTGTCCTTGCTTTAGATCAGGGGTGGGCAATTATTTCGGCTGGAGGGCCACTTAATGACTTTTGGTGAATTGTCAAGGGCTGCAAGGGTAGCTCCACCCCCTGATCACCATCTTGGGATAGGAAGTCTTGCCCCTAACCCCCTGACCTTTGCCATCAGAAGTCCCTCCCCTTGGTCCTGGAAGTACTCCTGGGGGGGGGCCCCCCCTCGACTCTGAAATATCCCTGTGGGGGGGGGGGTGCCATCTTGGAACCAGGAAATCAAAACATCTATAATAATATATTTCAATTTTATTTAAAAAAAATATTTTTGTCCTGATTTACATGTGGTTGTGTAGTGTATATATAGAAGTGATTGCATCATAGTTCAAAATGAAGTCTTACCCTTGTATAGTGTGGGTGTGTGTGGGGGAACATGTGGGATGTGGTAAGGGTGTGTGGGGGGGTATGTGGGTGTATATATGGAGGGTGGAGTGGGTATTTTGGGGTCTCCATGTGGGTCCCCTGCTACGCCCCCCATGACGCACAGCCCTTGCTACCAGCAGCAACAGCAGGTGCCAGGCCCGCAGGATGATCATGGCCTGCAGCAGGTGGATCCCCCGGTGGTGTGCAGCTCCAGCTGAGTCCAGGGAGCTGCACATGGTGGCACAGCTGGCCCAGCCCAGTCTGGCCCGATGGTGTGCAGCTCCCTGTTAGAGTGCCAGGAGCCATGGGGAGTTGTGTACCATCAGGTCAGGCTGACTCCATGCCTCTACACAGGGCTCCCAACAGTCCAGCGGTGAGTCACACGTGGAAGCACAGAGCCACCCCAGCTCAGCGGTGCACAGCTCCCACCTGCTATGCTGGGAGCCGCACATGCTGGCATGGAGCCAGTCTGGCCCAGCCCGAAGGTGTGCGGTTCCTGGATGGAGTGCCAGGAGCTGCATGGAGCCAACCACAGCTGGGAGCCATGCAGGCAGTGGATCATGGCTCTGCCCCAGCTCCTTGCAGCGGTGACAGCATGGTCTAGAGCCAGGGTAGAGCCATAATCTACTGCCTGCACAGCCCTGCCTGGAGCATGCAGACTTCAGATCGCAACTCTGCCTGGCTCTGGACCATGGTGTCACTGCTGCAAGATCCCAAGCCCGGCCTTGGAGCAGCTCCCCATCCTGTTGTGCATCCTGCCAATGTTGCTGGGGCCCATCTCCACAGAAACCCCAGTCCCACGCTATATGTGCAGCTGCTGCTGGGGTCTCCATGGAAACTGGCCCCAGCCACACAGGCAGGGGTGCTGAGAAATGGAGTCTGTCCGTTGGCCGTATCTACCATGTTGCCTATCCCTGTGTTAGGGCTTCGTATAGTTCTGCCTAGAGGTGCAGCAGTACATTGATCCGATATCGGATCGGTACCGATTATAAAGAAAACTGGCTGTATTGGATATTGGCCCATTGGGGCTGATAATTTGGCTAATAAATGCCCATGCTGCCTGCAGCCGCAGTGCATCACTCAAAAAGCAAGGAGCACAGCCGGCAGCATGGAGAGCTGCCTCCAGCTGGTAAGTCAGGTGTGGTGGAAAGGGAGGGGGGAGGAAAGAGGCATGTGGGGACAGATCAACGTCCCCCACAGTGAGGGAGGCGGCAGGGGCAGGAGCTGCCCAGGTGGGATGGCAGGACGGGGCCAGAGCCATGGCTTATGGGTGGGGGGAGGCAGTTCCCGCCACCGCTTGCACCCCGGGAGATTCATAGATTCAGAGGTTCATAGATGTTAGGGTCGGAAGGGACCTCAATAGATCATCGAGTCTGACCCCCTGCATAGGCAGGAAAGAGGGCTGGGGCTAGATGACCCCAGCTAGATACCTATCTAACCTCCTCTTGAAGACCCCCAGGGTAGGGGAGAGCACCAACTCCCTTGG
>NW_005841839.1:6131648-6132841 GCF_000455745.1 Alligator sinensis | reverse complement strand
ATCTTGGAGTCCACTAGGACTCCAAGATCCCTTTCCACTTCCGTGCCACCCAGCAGGTCATTTCCTAGGCTGTAGGTGTGCTGGACATTTTTCCTCCCTAGGTGCAGCACTTTGCATTTCTCCTTGTTGAACTGCATTCTGTTGTTTTCTGCCCATTTGTCCAACCTGTCCAGGTCTGCTTGGGTCTGTCCAGGTCTGGGAGGGCATGGGGGGGGCACGTTCCCCCTGAATTTGCATGGGGTGGGATGGACTGCAGCTAGGGCTGTGCAGGGCTCTTCTTGGCGGGGGCTGGGCTTGGCATGGGCTTGGCAGTGCTGGGAGGATGCTGCATCCACCCCAGATTTCACCGCCACTCCACTCCCAGTGCTACTGCCCAGCAGAGTCCTGGCTCTTCCTAGTGCGTAGGTGGAGGTGGGGTCTTGAGCTGGGGCTGTGCCAGGCAGCTGGTGGTGGCGGTGAAATTTGGAGTGGATGCAGCATCCGTCCAGCCCCAATGAGAAGAGAGCCCCGGCTGCAACCCACCCTGCCCTGTGCAGATCTGGGGGGCACATGCCCCTGCTCCCCATGCCTTCCTGGGGTTCAAGCAGTGGCGGGAGCCACCTCCCCCTCGCCCCCCCTCCCCACAGCAGGAGCCGCAGCTCCTGTCCCCTCCCCACAACCCCACCTGGGCAGCGCCTGCCCCTGCATCCTCCTTCACCACGGGGAGTGTTGATCTGCCCCCCACGCCCCTTCCCTCCCCTTCCACCACACTGGACTTACCAGCTGGATGCAGCTGTATCAGAAATCAGATTGGTTTTGGCTGATATGCCTCCTTAAATATTGGCTATTGGTATCGGTCCCAAAAATCTCTATTGGTGCAGCCCTAGTTCTGCCATCACCAGTGCACCTGGGCACTCATTGGAGTATATGCTTCGGGACATCTACACCAGGCAATATACTTCTGTACATACTGCATATACTCAAATCTAAGATGACCCTGAATTTAAGATGACTGCCCCAATGGTTAGATTCTATGTATGGAAAATGTATAAATTTGTTATAATTTTGCAGGTATAGAATCTTTTACTGGAGCTCTAAATTTGTCATCCCTCCCTCCCCACCCCCACCCCCTACAGCAGGGAAAGCAATGGCTAGGGGAGTCAGGTAGACCCCTTACTCTGCCCCCCATTTCTTCCCCCTGCAGTCTTCCTGCC
>NW_005841839.1:6093617-6131402 GCF_000455745.1 Alligator sinensis | reverse complement strand
GGGGGGGCAGGAGGGGGCACAGAAGCTGGAAAGGGCAAGTGGAAGTGGGGGAGCAGGCAGCTGCTATGGGTCTGACTTTGGCCCCAAACTGGGCTCAAGGCCAAAGTCCGAGCTGCCGCAGCCCTTTGCTCCCCCTGCCCCTTTGTCGATGAATCCAGGGCGAGGGACTTTTTTCTCCATCCTGGAGTGGGGGGAGCATCTTGTTTTAGATCTGAGTAAATACAATAGGTCCCTGTCCTACGTCTAAACAAGCATTGCAGTGTGCTATGGTGTGCCAGGTAGATCTCAGTTTCTTCACATTTTGAGATGGGTTTGTGGCCTTGGCCATCTCTTGTCGATGGATGCTGGCTGAGCAGGTAAGAGGTGCTGCCTGTTGTAACATTTGATGAGGTTACCTTACAGGTTGGCAACTGCTTGGAGGCCCTACGTAACTTCTGCCTCTGGGCCCAATAATGTTTATTTTATGACATATCTTTCGTACTGCCGTATGTGACCAGCAAGGCCCAATAACTCAGAGACGACATTTCAGCCAGCATAATTTTAGACCAACAATAACAAAAATAAATCACTCCACACTTTCTGTAAAGTATATATTTAGACGTACTGTATGCGAGCCACTGCGAGAGAACGACGCATTTATTCTAGGTCAGTCTTGCCTCTCCAAACACACACATGCAGGCTGCGGACACCCCCCCCCACTGAATGTAACACAGGGAGCTGCTAGCTGAGCACACTCAGAATTCGCTCCTCCATCTCGCCCCTTCCCTTCCAAAGGCCTGTCAGAGTCTCTGTAAATTGTGGAGATCCCCTTGCCCTCACCCAGCGTGGGCCTGAACTTTGCCTTAAACACAGGGGGCTCAGTTTAAACCAGCAGCCCACCCAGAAGGTTTGGGGGGGGGAGAAAGAGACCAACAAAGGCACTTTTTTTCCCCCCCCTGCATCCAGCCTCCCTGCAAGGTTCCCCCCACTGGCTGCACAGCTCTGAGAAACACAGACGCTCATTTACACTTAAGAGCAGTGTCCTTTCTCCTCCCAGCTCCCTCCTCTCCCCCCACCTCCAAACTCCTCCAAACTGTTATTTTAAACACTCCAACCTTTGAGACCACCTTTCAACTCCAAAGTTTTCTGAGAAAATAAAAACGTGTGAGCCATGGGGTCGTTTTTCCACATGGCTTCCAGAGAGGCTGTGCTCTCCAACTGCATGCTCTGCTTCCAGCCTGTTATTACAGGCAGCTTGCTGCAATATCTGGTTATTAGCTTAAAAAGCAAGAAAGCAACACACAGCTCTCTTTGACAGCCCAGCTTCTTTCTCAGAGGAGGATGTGCTGAGAGATTGCCCCTTTCTTTGTGAAGGGGCAATGCTATTTGTCAAACAAATAGCAATAGATGCTGCAGTCACACTCCCTCTCCCCCTTCCCACCTGCTTCTTCAAAATGTTTTTAGCATTCTTTTTAAAATAGAGCAGAACGTGGCTGTTTGTCATAGTCATCGCTCAAGGCTGGTGTCATGCCACAAGTCCTGCCCTCCAATTGGCTTGACCCTCCTCCTATGAGTGTAGAAGTTAGGGTTACCTAAGGGCTCGGGGCTAGATTTTGATTCAGTTGTTGGGTGTTTAAATGGACTTAGGCTTCTATGTGTGATTCTGTCCCACCCCACTGGAGTTGTTCCAAATCCATATTGCATCTACTTGTGTAACATAGTCTCTGATCCTTAAGATAGAGTCACAGAAAAGCAACACAGAGGAGGACCTAGCCGCTTCTTCCATGAGCTGTTGTTCAGGGACTTGGGCAGGGTGGAATAGAAACACACATGGTCCTAAGTCCACTTATATGCCCAATAGATAGGAGGAATCAGCCTGCAGATTAGCTGAGGAAAGCATTCACTTCTGGGCAATGACAGATAGGGAAAAATGACTTAATTAAGCATATGGGGGATCCTTCTGGTGGAGTGACTCCAGCTGTGGTTTCTGGCCCCTGATTTTGTAAGCTCTTTCAGGTTGGGGCCTGGCTTATTCTGTGTCTTTGCAGTGCCCAGTGCATTGGGAGGTAGACTCTAATTAGGGGTCTCTGGGTACTGCAGTGTTCAGAAAATTAAAAGCAGCCGGCCCAGTAGTATCCCTACGTGGGGCATCTGTTTGAGAATGTAGATCTTTACATTTGTGAAAGGATCTGATATTTGTATATGTAGATACTGGGGAACTACATTCCCATGTGCTCAACTGCATGCAGGTAGCTAATTTGTAAATACTGGTTTTGTGCACACAACCCAGTGTGCTCATATACAGTGTAGCTTGCATGTACCCAAGTGACTACCTATTTTGAGTCATGCCAGTTCTGAGTGCCCAACCTGAGATGCTTTATTATGGCCAGGTTTTCTGAAGTGTAGAGCAGAGTCGGCCTCTTCAAAGTCTATCGAGTTGGGTAACCGAGTCCTTAACTGTACAAAGCCACTAATCAGTAGTGAAAATGTAGGGCTTTACATCTTGGGAAGGAGGCTGGGAACATGGAAATATGGCTGGGATTCATGGACAGAGGCTTTGTGTGGTAAGAGAGGCTATTTCTAATAAAGGGAGCCTGCTATCTAGGCTTTTAGGGTATAAATCCTTCCAGCTTTAAAAATGATATTTTAAAAATAGAGACACATGTACAGTTCAAAACTGATGCAGAAAGTGCAGGTAGATAAAGCCTATAAAACTGTCTGTCCTCTATTGGAACCAATCCCGTTGCTGACACCACTTCCTCCAGCACGATTTCCTTAACGCATCACTTCTGTCCTGATCCACATTGATTATTTCCAGGTATTGTTTTGGAACATTTAGTTGAGTATCCCATCCATGGACACTGAGAGATGAAACTCAGGAAGTCCCTAGCAAAGTATGGTCATGAGCTCCTCCTGACCACAACTACAGCATGGCCTAGGGAAAAAAGCAAGCCTGCAGCTCATTCATTCTCAGACCACTTAGGGCTTTAGCCACCATAAGCACCACATGAAATTCCACCTGGATTCTTGTGTAGACTATTTTTTCTTTTGTAAACCCTTAGCGCTCTACCAATGCAATGCACTGTGTAAAAGCGTGGTACTATTGTCAGTCCATTCACATCCCTCTTCTCCTCTCAGCCATGTCCTGAAACCTTATCAGTTCACATCCTCAAAGTTTCAGGTAGGCAAGTTGCTTAGAAATATCCTCTAACTGTGCAAGGAGAATTCTGCAGAGTGCATGGGAAGTTGGCCTCTTTTTTTCATTATGTGCTCTCCATTGAAATAACGAATGACTAGATCAGTGGTTCTCAACGAGGCTGCCACAGCACGCTGGGGTGCCTTGAGAGCCTTACCAGGGTACAACAGGGTGCCACACACCATTAGCAGTGTTAGGTTTACAAACATGATTCGGAAAAGGAACCCAGAAATTTCAAACAGGAATTCATAGTTGTGGTCTTTCTGGGTGCTTTGCAACATAGAAAAATAATAGAGCAGTTTTTGTAGGCAAAAAAGAGTGAAAACGAAGAGCTGGCATTTTCCAAAGTGTTTCTTGAGTCTATATCCAGGGGTGTCTTGAGTCTAAAAGGTTGAGAATAACTAGACTAGATAGAGAGATGCATACTCAGGTATTGCCAGGCCAGATCAGTGGTTGATCTGATCTAGTATTTTGTCCGGCAGATGTAAACTCCCACAGTGATTGATTCTAAAGTATCATGCATATGGAGGGTGTTTCTTCCCAACTTCAGGATTCTGGTGGTTGGCTTGAATCCTGGAGCACAAGGGCAAGTGGTCCTGATTTCACTCTCTTCTTACACATCATAAACCAAAGAAATGGCAGATGATGCTGAAGTCTTGGGGGCAGTAGCGGCGAAAGTAATAAAAAGTGAATGATTGATAATACATTAATTCTTGCTAGTGAGGGCAGGGGAGGGTGTCTGTTACTCAAGGGCCTTGTTCACACTGAGGAGGTTGGAAGTGTTGGTGTAGACCATCTGTTCACCCTCAGGGCATCAAGGTTCACACCAAACAGCATAGAATGATGCAATGGGTTACCTAAGTGTTTCCACCATTGCTAGCCAGGGGAGAATTTTAGCATATTCTTTGTGCAGACATGGCTTCCAAACATCACTTTGCCTTTTCCAATGACACTCAGCTTTGGGGTTCACTTTGAGGTACATTTTAGGCATGGATGCTTGTAAGTGGTACTGTAATCTCAGTAAGAGGCCATGTTGCCCTGAGTTTCTGCCTTCTTGCAGTGTATATGCTCACTGCTGCTCTTGGGGAATAGTGGTTATGTGCTCATGTGTGTGTCTGCAAACAGTGGACAGTAGAGAAGGACCAGTTCCATAGACAAATCCAGAATTTTGTGAAGGGGAGTGTGGGAGCAGTGACCAACACTGCAGAGGTGGCAGAACCCTTGCTTCCAGCTTCTCTCCTCACACCAGGATGAGCAGATCACACTGCAGGAGCAGTAGCAGGGGCCTTTTTTACATCCCAGAATCACATAAGAATCTTTGCCCTGACCACTCTGCTCCCTCTCCTTTCTGCTACATGCTCAGTGGCACCTCCCCTTCTCTCCTCTCCCTTCTCTGCCACCTGTTGCTGCTGTCCCTGGCAGTCCCAGGGGTGGGGGAGATCCAGGGCCACATCTGCCTTGCTCCAGCTGGGCTGCAGGGGGAGCTGGGATCAGCTGGGGCTGGTGGCAGCCATGGCAGCAGGTGGGTTTCTCCTCCCTGTGCCTGGCAGGGAACAGCCCAGGGGATTGGGCAGGGAAAAGGAGCCCACTTGCTGCCATCACTGCTGCTGCCCCAGGCTGAGCCTGGTTTTTCCCTCAGCAGCCTGGCTAGAACATGGCAGGACCAGCCGTGGAGCTACCCCTGCCCTCGAGCAGCCCAGGACAGCAGCAGAGACTGGCAGGGGCCAAGGGGAATGGGAGTGGAGGGGCTGCTGAGCATGGAAGGGAAGGGGTGCTGAGATGGCAGGGGGATTCTTACCTGGTTTGGGAACTTAGAAAAACTCCCCAGCTGCCACTCCCACAATGTGGTCTGAAAGCGGGGTGAATCTGTGCCATTGCTTCCCTCTGGATCTGTTCCTGATGTGTTCTAATATAAATTAAATGAGACCCAAGTGGAAGAGGAGAAAAATAGTAGAAGAAGGGGGAAGTTATGGTGGGAAGACAGCAAAGTGGTGAGGAGGGAAAGGAAGATGAGGAGAGGCAGGGGGAGAACACAGAATGGAGGGGAGGAAGAGGAGAGTGGAAACGCAGGAGGGGGCTTGCCTGTGATTATGGGACCCACCAGCTGGCTGTGTTCATGCTTGTTCATTTCTGAGCTGCCTGTCAGGTCCCTGTAGCTCCATCCTCTGAATCCCTCCCTCCTCCCTAGCGTTTCAGGCAACAGTGTGGGGATGGCACCTCCTCAGTTCCCTCTGTGCTTTGCCTCCATGAACACTTGTGCCCTTGCCTCTGACCCAGGACTAAATTATGTATGTCATGTTCCTGACCCCAGGTCTCAGTCTCGTGGGCTCTTGCAGTCTCTGGAATTTGCTCTTGTACTGCATAGGGAGTTTCATTTCTAAGCATAGCTGGATGGCTGTGGTGTGGGTCGCTGTGATCTGTACTTGTTGCATGGGAGAACGTGCTATTTGAACTTGGTGGCAGCCTGGCAGGTGTGGGAAAAACTTGCCCAGGAGAGGAAGGGGGAGTCTCCATGTGCTCTGATATGGATACTGATATACTCCATGCTGCATTTGTGAGGAAGCTCCAGTCTTCCCCTAGTGCAGGAGGCTTGGAGGGGGAGAGGGTGGAGCGTCACTAGTGGTTGATGGTGAAAACAGGCAATGGAAATGCTGACTGCATGCTCGTGCTCCTTGGAAATCTGGATTGAGGCAGAACAGGAGGCATCAGCCCCCTCTTCCCCTCTCTCTTTGGTGCCACAAGGAAGTTGAGACTCCATTATTGTCCGTGAGGGCTTGTGGGGGTGTTAGTCCTCTGTCATTTTGGTCTTAAAAGGCCACGTGCATGCTGAGGTTCCTTGTCTTGTGTGTGCTCAGAACTGCCCTCAGTGCTGATAGGGCTCATGCTTATATCAAAGAGGAGGGGAAAAACGGGCCCCTTTCTGCTTTCCACTGGAGAAGGAGCACACCTTCTATTGCTAGGGAGAATTCACAGCAGCTGTTTCAGATGGCAGCAAGTGGAGTGTGACAGGCATGTGTGTACATACCCCAGGCCTCAGGTGTCTCCGGGAATATTGTGTCCACCCCCGCTGGCAGCAAATCAGTTAAGGTGGGGGCAGCAGTCCTGAATGAGCCAACCGGCCTCCTCACCGCGGGGATGGTTACACGCGCCCAGACATGCTGCTGTTACAAAGTTTTCTGTTTTATCTTAGCATGTGGTAGAAGGGCTGGGTTTGGTTTGGTTTCACTGCACCGCAATCTTTTGGAAAGCCGGGCAAAGGGTTTTTCACTATGAGCTGACACGTGTATCATTGCCCTCAGAAACCCGAAGAAGCATGCAAGAGGGGTTGAGGGGAATGGTGAAAATTGAAACCCTCAGGGAGAAATAATCGTTGTGGTTTGCTCAGGAGACCACAGGCTCAAAATCTAAATCAACAAGACAAGCCTCAAATGACAAGCAAAACACCCTCCTCACCCCCGCCTCCATCTCGCCTGGTTCTCTCTCTTCCCTTGCACAAGAGTTCCCTCATGGTATGTGTCTGCGTGATCTGTGGTCAGGGAGGGTGAGGGTGGTGTCTAATAACTGGAGATCAAATGAACAGGGTTAGTAACTGTTCCTGCTTTTCATGGGGACTGTAGCAGTTTGTGACCTCCTGTGTTGGGCTGGGTGCACGTTGAGCCTGTATATTTTCTGGTGCTTGGCGAGATATGTTTGATCCTGGGTTTGATTCCCCATTGCACCTGTGGCTGCTCACATGAAATTGGATCTACATGTAATCACACCCACCCGCTGCTCCCTCATGCACGTACGCTCCGCTCCGCAAGCCACACTGCAGTGGAGCAAATAGACGGCTGCTCCCAAACCCAGCCGATGGACATGAGAGTGTGAAGCATGTGTCCTGCCTGGGTTCCCAGTGCTAGGCAAAGTGAACTCTCAGCAGCTTTAGGTCTCTCCTGTATTCTTCCCCTCTAACCATGGGCCTTTGGAACAGCATAGTCCAGAAAGGAGGCTGACAGTGCAGAAGAACTGGCTTTCCTAGCTCTGCTTCTTATTGGCTGTATGACCTAAGGAAGTTTACTTGCCCTCTCTGTGCCTCTGGTTCCCCTCTTGCCTTGTGTCTGCCTTATCTGTTTAGATCATCTCTCAGCATGTATAGGTACAGTGCTGAGGGCAATGGGGCCTCTACTTTGGCTGGAGCCCTTACACTATAATAGTTGTCGTCATCACTGACAACATTTAAACACAGTGATTTTGGTTCTTCCATGTGTGCTGGGTCTCTCTGGTGCCATTGCCATTGAAGGCCTTGGCTATATTAGGCTTATGTCCCACCAGTGAAGCAATGACAAGTTGGGGTTGGCCACCAGTGCATTATGATCAGTGTTATGCACACCCTGCTACAAACAGGGTTTTGTGACACAATATTTAATACTGACATTCCCTGGATGCTGAGTGCATGAACTCTTTTCAGACATATTAGCTTAACTGTTTTAATTTCCATGTTTGAAAATGCTCTATGAACAGGGAAAATTGTGATATAGTAACACAGTTTAATTGGCCAAGACCTCAGCTCAACTGCCTTGCCACATTAAAGCCTGTACATCCTTGTCTGCATTAGGGCTTTGGACAAGTTAGTTAGCAAGGATTAGCACCAAGGTCCAGACAAGACACTTTTGCCTCCTTCTGTATTAGCCTTTTCACGGGTACATGGTTGTCACGGGGACATGGTTGTCAGGTGTCTACTTAGTAGTTGCACTCATTCATGCTGGCTGGACCTTGAACATAGTTGGCATGTCCTGCTAACCTCTTTGAATTGCTTTTCTGTAGCCAACTCTCCTTGCCAGAGACACTAGTCTCTTCCAGCTGAGGCTTGCAGGATTTGCTCGTTGTCCTGGTTTTGCTGAGACAGTCCAGGGTTTGAAATTTCTGTGCTAAATTTCTGTGCTCCCTTTTCCCTGTCCCTAAGAACTTGAATTTAGGGGGAAATGCCCCTTCCCCCATCCTCATTTCTTCTCTCTGGCCAGCAATAGCGACTGCTGAGTTTCCAGAGGCTGCATCTGCTGTTGAACTCACCTGGCTGATGGGAAGTGAGTGCCTGAAGCGGTAGCTTCAGCCATGCTGCCTCAGGTGGGAGTGTGGAGGTATGTCCTAGCAGGGAGCGGGGAGGGGAGGGGTGGAGGAACAGGGGAAGAATAAGGCTTTTAGTCTTTACACCAAGCAAACATCTGGAGTCTTACATGCAACACCAGAGCCCAGCGATCTTGCAGCAAGTACCTTCTTTTATTCCATAGGACAGGTTGGTGCCTTATACCCTTATCTCCCATACTTTGCTGCACATGGTGTTGTAAGGGCAGTGACAAGAGAGAGTTTTGTTAATACTAATGTCTGTGGTATGTGGGCCCTTCGTTCAGCTGTCTCAAGGCAATCTGAGTATGGTTCCCCAGAGACCAGACCTGTTGATGCGGGGTCACATACTATACTCAGATCTAGAATCTTTAGGTCCATTGGTTTAGTTACCAACACAGAAAGGAAAACAAAGACATAATAATGAAGAGCACTAGGTTTGTGTGGGAGGGGAGTTGGTTGCCCTCCTTAAGAGTCTGGGCACAGATTGCAATGGAAAGCGGCTTCTGATGCTTGAAGAAAACATTGGTTCTGGAACTAAGAGGAAGACTCTTGGCCTCCCTTGCTTCCTCATGCAGTATGTTGGCCTTTTCCCTGGAGGGCTGGTTCCAGGACTCCCTATGGATCCTGCTGGGTCAGGGATCTTGGATGGCCCTTTGAAGCGTGAAAACAATTCTGCAAATCTCCCCTGGAAGTCCTGTTTCCTTACTGTGGTGGTCCTTTGTTGGCAGCTTCTGCTTTGGACAGCAGGGGGAATGAAATGGCAGCCTTGTCTTTTAATCTCTCCGTGGTTTCTCACTAAGATCAACTGGTGTTAAAATTCATGGCTCCTGCCTCTTACTTGCAGGTCCTCTTGCCCTCAGATTTATCAAGGCACTTCCCTTTTTAGTTTCAGTCCTCGGCCACAATCTCACTGAAGATATATATACCTTCTTGTTCTTCAGACCTTTGGAGTACTGCCCGAAGGTTGGATGGTATTGTCTATCCCATACTGACATAGCATGGAGCAACATTAGCCCCAGGATTTCTGCCGGTCCAAACACATTTTTTCAAAGGTTGAAGTCAAAACATCACAGCTGGGTGGATGAAGATTCTGGTGCAGGAGTCCTGCAATGTGGGGCTGAAAGGGGTTTCAATTCAGATGATGAATAATGGGGTGCAGCTCCGTAATCATCCTTTTATGCAGATGGTCACAGACTCAATACCTTCACCCCTGCAGTCTTTGATCATCACCCTCTACATGTAATTAGCTTGGGAAGAGAAAATGGATGGAACTGTTTCTTAGTTACATTTCTGAGCTCAGTGGAGAAACAGTACAGCCAGGACCTTCTTCTCTACCCAGCGTTTTGAACCTTGTATCCTTACTACTGAGCTCACATTCCTTAGACTTAATATTGTCCCTTGCAATAAAATGTATGTGAGTAGCATCTGCTGCAGGGGTCTTTGCAGAGGCATTGAATAAAGCATGATTAAGTTGCTACTAATGAAGTCATTGAAATTTGGAAACTAGCTACTCACTATGGGCTTGACTGTGTGACCCTTACTCTCATTAGTAAGAACTTGTTGACCCAAATAGTTCCATTGAAGTAAAGTGGCCTGCACAGGTGAAGAAGTGCTCAGTAGTAGGAGTAAGAGTGGGCCTTGCATGTGCATGGCCATGTGTTGATAGGACATGGCCTGGAAGTATGAAAGGGTAACAGGCTGTTAAGGGAGAAAGGTATCAGGTACCCGTAGCTGCTTCTCATGAAGTCAAGCTGCAGCCTGCCTTCTGGGAAGTGACAAGCAGGAAAACATTCCTTGATTAGAAATGTCTCTCTGATTCCCAAGTGCTAATCAGCCCTTGAAGTATCCATGGACAGGGCCCTTCCCTCCTTTGCTCAAGTTATTTCTCGCTTTTGGGAGGGTGCAGTGCAGGGCTACATGACAGTGACAACATACAGCTGCATTTCTGGTTCCCATAGGCCAGTGGGAGGGCCAGCATTTTTTGCAGGTGTGGCACAAATTAGCCCTGCACATTTTCCAAGTGCCAATCTAACCCCTTTTCTTTGCCCAATCTGCCGCTCTGCTTCCTGCCCTGTGCTCCTTTGTTTGACCTGCTGCTCTGCTTTCTGCCCTATTTGCTGCTGTGCTGCTTGTCCCCTTCATGATCCTGTCACACACACAGGCTTCCTGTGCCACTTGTGGTACATGTGCTGCAGGTTGGCTACCCTATATGCAACAAGTACAAAATGTTATTCAGCCTTGGCATCGACATAGCCAGCATCTGGTATGCTTGGAAAGCTGCAGAAACCACAGAGCTTTATAGGGATCACCTCTAAAATGCTTCCAGATGCTTTGGGTGTTTTGGGAGCATATGCTCTCACTCTTAGTTGTGGCAAGGTCTTCCCTGAGCCAGAGATGAAAATCTCAGGCCTGCTTGTGCCATCAGACAAGAAGATTTGAACACTGTGTTCCCTTGTCAGCTGGGGCAGCTTTGTCTCTCTCAACACTTGCTGCAATGTTGGGGACTTCTGTGTGGTGAATAAAGGCCCAGTTCAGCAAAGAGTTTATGTACCTGCCATGGCTTTAGCAGGCAGGTAGTCTCATTGAATATGGTTCTTCATGTGCTTAAATTCTAAGCAGTGTTTTGCTGAATCAGAGCCTAAATCCTTCCCAAGCAAGATGCTCTCATTTCCCCTTTAGGTGGACCAAGAACTGAACCTGGCTCCGCATTGCCTGTGAGTTTCTGGGCCACATCATTCAGCCTGTCTGTGCATCTTAACAGGGAGAGGAGACAACAAGAAAGGTCTGTGTTGGCACTTACCTAGGAATCAGAACCAGGTCTACATTCACTAGCACCATGACCTAAAGAGACTTGGGGGTCATGATGGACCACAAGATAAATATGAGCCACCAATGCAATACCACAGCTGGCAAAACGAACAAAACTCTGACTTTCATCTACTAATGCATCTCAAGTAAGACCCAGGATGTCATCCTCCTGCTGTACTCAGCCTTGTTGAGGCTGCAGCTGGAGTACTTCACCCAATTCTGGGCTCCACAATTTAGGAAAGGCATGGAGAAGCTTGAAAGAGTCCAGAAAAGAGCCACGCGCATGATCAGAGGGCAAGAGAACAGGCCTTATGAAGAGAGGCTGCGAGCTATGGGACTCTTCAAAAGCACAGGCTCCGGGGGTGACTTAGTGGCAGCCTATAAGTACATAAAGGGTGTGCATCAGTATCTGGGGTAACACCTGTGCACCAGAGCACCCCAGGGGATGACAAGGTCCAATGGTCACAAACTCCTGCAAGACCGTTTTAGTCTGGACATAATGAAATCTTCTTTACTGTCCGAGCCCCCAAGGCCTGGAACAAGCTACCCCCAGTGGTGGTGCAAGCAGCTACTCTGGACACTTTCAAAAAACATTTGGACATTTATCTTGCTGGGATCCTTTGACCCTAGCTGGCTTCCTGCCCCTTGGGCAGGGGGCTGGACACGATGATCTTACGAGGTTCCTTTCATTCCTCATGTCTGTGAAATCTATGAAATCTCTCTCCAGTGAAAAAGCCTTGGCATAAACCCAGCTTCTGAAGCCTGTTAATCCTAGGGAAGGTTTGTGAAAGGACAAACCGGAAAGGGAAGTTTGCATTTCCAGGCAGGAGCCAAGTGAGAGCTGAGCTCCGAGTGGTAAGAAGATGAAAGCTGGTCCCACTTCCTGCTGACAGGTATGCATGTGCTGGAAGCTGGATTGTAACAGACTTGGTCAGAGCAGAGGTCATGTCTCACGACTCTGTTGGCTTTCCGATGGCAGAATGTAGCCCTCTACTGTAATTGGATGGGTTGTGTTAGTGACAGTGCAGAACCATTGCCACATGGGAGGGAAGATATGAGGTACGCTAGTGCTGTCCAGGAGCCTTGTAACAAATACCCTTTAACAGGCTAGTTGCCTGTAAAAAATGCAGCAGAAGAGACTATGTACCAGTGCTAAAGTCTCAGAAACCACCCCAGATTTTAGATCTCTTTGAGGGGAAAGGTTTTATTTTGTAGCTTCCCAATGATGAGCAATGGAAGCATCCAGCATATTCCCACCCTGCTGAAGAAAGCAAGGTCCAAAATGGGGAATTAGATTTATCCTCTAAGACTAGAACTTATGCAGAGAGCAAATGTTGTAAGTTTTTGGATTCATCCAGACATGAAATTGAACTGTGGAATCTGTATGATCTTGCAGGGTTTTTTCTCACTCATGTTGTCCATATAATTCCTTTCTAATGGGCACGTAGAACACCATTAGCTTTTTGCGCTTATTATCACAAGGTAGTGGTAGTGTCAGGTGAATAGACTTTTCTTGGATTGGTTGAGTCCATGGGAATTTTGTAATGGCCCATTTTTAAATAGGAATTTTGATCGGGTCCAATAAGCAAAAAAGGTGTCTTAGCTAATATAACTTCTCCCCATCTGTTAAGGATAACTTGCAAAAAGGTACAAAAGAGTTTCCACTTATGATTTCATGGTATGTAAAAAAAATCCTCAGAGATGTTTTTTCCATTACCTAGAATATATACATATCTACTTAATTTTACCCTCAGGAATATCAGTTCTTGTCTTCCTTTATTGAGTTGGAGGACTTCCTGGATAACTTAAGAAAATCTAGAGGGATCTTTTTCAGCTCTAAATTGAAGGAGAGAGGAGAGGTAGTGTCACATTCTTAACAAGAAGAGCCGTTTTCCTCACTGTTTGAGTTCTTTAGGTGTTAAACTAGGTTTTTGTTAGCAGGCTAAAAAAGATCCCTTCATTCTTCCATTAATCGGATTTTACTCTCTTTTGTACTGCCAGAATCAGTGAGTTCACCAGTCACCATAAAGTTTTCTAGGAGTAGACAAGACCTGAATTTCCAATGGCCAAGAAAAGCAAAGGGAAAAAAAATAAAGCCCTTGTTTTGGCAGTGGGGGAAAGTGGGGAAGAGTTTCAGACTGTCTTTGTATATCATACAAATGCAGCAGATGAGTCCCCAGACTCAGCCAGAGGATAAAATGTTCTTAAGGACTGAATCATGTTTGAGTGGAGCAGCTCACTTGCAGGATATTCACCATAGAAGCTCAGCTTTCAACTGATAGTAAGAGAACTACAACATTTATATGTAGACATTGTATTCTTTCCCCAGAGCCCTGTGCGAAGAGGTAGAGAACTAGAAATCTGTCCTTTTATGTGCCAGCCCTGGCCCTGTCTTTGACTTGTGTGCAACCTTGGGTATGTCATTCTGCCTCTGAGCTTTGGTTTAACTCTCTGTAAAAGAAAAAAAAGAGATCATTCTGCTGTACAGGAGCGCTTTTCTCATATATCTGTATGGTTGTACGTGTGTTAAAGCCATATTAACCCCTTTGTTATAGATTAATTCAATTCCATACCCATTCTAGCCCAGCATCCTGTCCTGACAAAAGCCAATACAGATGAGAAGGCCAAAGAAACCTTGATGTAGGAGGAATATAGAACAGCCAGCCCTGGTCTTGTGGCTTGCGGGGTGAGGAGTGAGCTCATTCTGGGGTTGTCTGTGGTTGCTCTAATACAGGGGCGGGCAAAATGCAGCCCACGAGCCGGATGCAGCCCACCAGGCCACTCTATCTGGCCTGCGGGGCCCCTAAAAATTTAGAAAATTAATATTCATCTGCCTCTGGCTGCCTGTCATGTGGCCTTCAATGGCTCGCCAAAACTCAGTAAGCAGCCCCCACCCAAAATAATTGCCCACCCCTGCACTAAGCTACGCAATGAGGAGAGGTGATTCCTTGCGTGTTAGAACCCAGTCTAGTGAACCTCCCTAGCCACAGTCCCCCACCACTACAGCTGTCTGTTTCATCCATTTAATGGCTCATGATAATTTGGTTTCTATTCCTGGATGGTTTGAGGTTCTGATTGTCCAGGTGGCTGCTTAACCTATTTAACGTGGTAAACCAGGGCTTCTCCTTTCATTCTAAGAGCACTTGTGTGAGGGGAGAAGAGAGAGTGAGAGCCATTTTTGCCTTCACCCAAACTGGCACATGTCAGGAATGGGAGCGTACTTCTTGGGGATGGCAGAGGTAGAGGGTCCTTTCTTTCTATCCATTGCCCAGAGCAGTGTGAGGTTGGGGAATACTTTTTAATGTCAAGCCAGCTTCACTGTGCTGAATTCTCTCCTGTTTCCTTTGTCTGACCCTCCTTGATGCCTGTGCTGCTGGTTTTGGGGTTATCTGGGTGGGGAGTCCTGCTTCCATCACAGTAACTTTAATGGTTCTGCCAGAAGAGCCAGGGCTGTGGTAAAAGAAGCTGCTGCTCCACTGCCTGCCTGTTCCTGTGCTAGTTCTGTTTGCAGTTCTCGTAAACCTGCAGCTTTTAGATCTGTATGTATGTCTTCAGCAGCTGCTCAGCCCCATTCTTATTCTGACATTTTCACATCGGGTTTCATGGCCTTTGGATGATCTGCTGGAGGAAGCTCACATTCTCTCTTGTAAACACTGCACAGGTGCCTGCCGTTTCCTTCTACCCTGCTCCAAGACTCTTGGAAATTGATAAGTTTACCCTTTAGATCCAGCCCGGTCTTGCCAACATAACGGAATTCATTCTTAGCCCCAGCCTGTTTTTAATATAATTTCCATGTGTCTGTTCATAGGGGGGCATAGTTTTCTTACCTTGATTACAGGTGGAGTTATAAGAGCCAGTGCAATGATGAAACCCTCTAGTGAGATATCATGGTCCAGGATGTTTCATCTCCCATCCTGTACACAAGGAGACAAATGGTAACAGCACCTTGGACTGAGTTAATAGGACATCTTATTAATGCGGTGTTGTTGCCTGGCCTCCAGCAGCAAAACTGCCTTCTTTATATGGGCAGCCCCAGATTCAAAACGGCTGCCCTCATCAGGCACCTGGCAGCTGCCAGCTCCAGGCCGTCGAAGTGGCCAGCACCCGCAGTGCCCTGCCACAATGCATAACAGCATCAAGAATGCCGTGCAAATGAATCACAAGAGGAAGCTGCTGGGAGAAGACAATTAAATACACAACGTAATCAAGAAAATCATGTATATGAGTCCCAAGAAAATGCCAATGTGAGAAGACAGTTAGATGCACAACGCCATCAAGAAAGTTGCCATTCATCCATCTTTCTTGGTGGGCAATTCACTCATATTTGTATGACATCGGCACAGTGGAGCCTAGATCTCAGTTAAGGCCTGTAAGTACAACACAAATGGTTAATAACAACTAGTAGCACAGCAAAAAATTTCAGTAAAAACAAAGCATTGTTTTAAAAATTCTTGACCATGAGGGAAGCAGCGATGCTTGTCCATCTCTCCTTCCATTTTTCTTTGTTGGTTGAACATGTTTGCATCATTCAATAATTAAAAATCACTAACTTTTCATACTTTTCTGTGCCTTGACCATGTGATGTTCCAGCAGTAAAATGCAAAGACATAGAATCATCACCACCTAGGTATTTAATGCTCAGTGAATAATTTTCATTTATCACATGGACTAAAGTAAAAAGAAGTAAGAGTTCGTTTGGCCAATAAGAGACCCAGAGCATGCGACTGGGAAGGGAAAAGGATTCGATCCCGGTGTCATATCCTATGATGTTGAAAGAGTTGGGGGTAAAGTGATTAATAGGATTAATTTGATCCAGTATTAGAACTTCCCAACTGGATCTCAGTGTCATGATTACTCAGTGGTATCCATAACATGATCCACAAAAAAAGCTTTGTTGTAAAGATGAAGAACCCAATGTATCCAAACATTTAAGGACTCACATATGAAAACTGAGGGGAAGAAGAGGGAGCTTCACCCTACAGTAAGCAAGCTGCTTCTCTGATTGATTTTTGATGGGTTTTGATGAAACCTGTAATAGGAAATACAATCATTGCTTTGTTGCTATTCTAGAACAAACAAAACTCTGCTGCCTAACTAGCAGGTATGTAATTAATGAAAGTCATTGTTGATACATGATATACATACAGATAGGTATCTGTGAGTGCATCTCCCCACCTTAAATTATGCCTGGTATCTATAAAGGTCATCTTGCAGTGAGCAATATATAAGTGAACTTTGAAACTGATGTTGATTAAAGTCCCTTAAATCCCTCAGTTTGATAATACAATCGCACTTTGCAGTTCTGTAATGCCTTTCATCCAAGGAGCACAAAGCAATTCAGAAGAAACTTAAGCAATTAAACTCCTTAGCACCTCTGTGAGGGATGCAGTATTATCTCCATGGTACAGGAAAGCTGTCTAAGGCGATTCATCAAATCACTGTCAGAGCTGGGGTAAGAGTCTGTTTGCTGTCTCTTAGCCCTGCATTGTAATTCTTAGTCCCCTTTAGTAGGATGGAATCAGAGTTAACAAGTAGAAAAGATCGTTTCAGAGGCATTTAGGAATTCTATTCTAGTGTCTTTAGGTTTTGCCTGTTGTATCCCTGCATCTTTGGCAATCACACTAAGCTTGTCTAAAGCACAAGGTCTTGAGAATGCTTTAAATCTCTTCTTGAATGAGCCTTTGCTCTGTAGCATCCAACTGTGTGATCAGTGAATACCAGGCTAGTGTGTCTCCTAACTGGGCTAGTATGTTGTTGTGGACACTTCTCCTGGAGAACTGCATAGTGCTCCATACAAGAAACAAAGCCAAGTTCACTCTCAAGCCTGAAGGGCTAGCAGGAGGCAGAACAAGAATGTTCTTGCATAAGCTTTCTGCTGTGCTGAGTAAAGGGAACTTGGGGTTGGAGCAGTTAGCATCTTGAATGGAAGATAGGATCCACATGCTCTCTTCTGAAATTCTCTCTTGTCTGATAGCTGCAGGGATTTTACTGTAAAATGACTTCCTCTTCAGCTGACATTTATTCTGAATGACCTCATAAAAATACTTTGGAAAAACGACTGGGTTTTGAATTTCTCTTTCATCTTTCCTGATCATCTGCCTAGTTTTTACCTAGGGTCACAAGATGATGCCGGTAAAGTTCCCTGAGCTGGAATTAGATCACAGGTCTTGAATGTCACAGATAGGAAGTCTTCTGGTTCCAGCCCACATCCACACAGGACGTGAACTGACTGGAGCCAAGGCACGAATTGTCAAGAGTCCAAAACAACAAAAAGGGGATGGATGACTCGGAGAATTGGTAATAGGAGACGGAGCTTTTTGAAACCTGTCCCAGGTTGGTGGTGCTATTAAAGCCAGTTCCATTTATTAGTATTTGGGTCCATGTGAAATTAGATGTTGGTTCTGGGCTAGTTTGACTAGTAGCTGTGACTGCAGTGGTCAGCCTTTTTGGTTGTCCCAGCAAAAGACACAGAGACTGAATGAGATTGAAATGCAATCTATCCTCTTCACCGTAGAAAGTGAGAAGACAGATTGCACTGCTACTGCAGACGAGATGCCTGCTTTGTGACTCAGCAAACGATTTTAATGTACAAGTGTTTAAACCTAGTAGTTATTCATCAGTACTGAAATCTGCTTTTGCTTTAGTTAATGGACTTCTTCCATCCATGCAGTCCCTTCACTCTTTCAGTTCCTATGTGCAAAATAAAAGTTGTATTGAAATCAAGGAAATACTGGAATGCAGTGGGCCCCTAGTTTATATATGCTCATGATGCACATATGTCATTGGCAGTAAAAGTGTTAACTAGCTGGCTCTGTATATTTTGCAAAGAGAGGTTGTGATGGAAAAGGTAAGCATTCCTGAGCAGGTAGCTGAGGACCTACTTTGTCTGGACAAAGTACATTTTTGGGCCAAATGTCCACTGGAGCTGTGGCAAAGCTATCCAGGCAATGTTATTGTTTCAGTGAATCTCTGCAGTGTGAATGTAAAGTATACCACAAGAGGCATTTCAGTCCTGCTTAATGGAGTGCCAGCCCCTTGCACCCACGGAGCACCAGAACTTCAACTGTCCAGTCATCTGTTTTTGACAGCCAAGTCACTTTTCTTGTTCTTCACATTAAAGCCTGCTTTCCCAGGCTTTGCTACAGCCACTCAGCCTGGTCTTCTTTGTGCATGTCTTTAGGAAGTTGGGGATAGACCACTGTCAGACCCTCCAAAAGGACTGGGGAAAAAAGCCCCAATTTTCCCACATTATTGTTTCTTGACAAGTAGCATGTATCTTCTTTACTCTGTAGAGTGGAGTAAATCACACTTTGTGATTGATTAAATGCAGAAGCAAAGCCAAGGTCTTCAGTCAATCTCAGTGTCTGTTCGTTGCATCATAGACTACAAAGTAACACAGATTTTCCCCTTCATCAGAAAGTATTACATCAGCAAGTAACTTCTTTCAGTGCCAACAGTGTTAGTGGGGCATATTTAAGGGGGAAAAGAAAATTTGCAAAAGATTGTTTGAGGTTGGACAGGAAGCAGTGACCAACCACATCAGGCAATGAGGGTGATAAGCTTATTTAGCTTCAGTTTTCTCTCATTTAAGTTGTCATCTATCAGTCAGAAGCATGATTGTGTCGTAATAACACAGTGAACCAGTGGGCCTAATTCTTCTCTCATTCAGACTACTGTAAAACCAGGA
This sequence comes from Alligator sinensis, assembly GCF_000455745.1. NCBI lineage: Eukaryota > Metazoa > Chordata > Crocodylia > Alligatoridae > Alligator > Alligator sinensis. Next base: position 6,112,629 of record NW_005841839.1, on the reverse strand, counting down.
GTGGCATTACTGAGGTCAGTGGAATTCCATTGGTAGAGACTTCCTCTCAGTCCTTAATGATCATGTATTCTGTTTGCTCATGTATCTTATGGACTGGGTTAATGCATGTCACTGGAAAGGGAGACAAATATTGTTAATGAGGAGAGTACTTGATAGTTTACATCACATAGTATACTGCCGGCATAGCTTTCTTTATTAAAAATGGAACGTGAATAATAACTAAGGTAGTCTTATCTCTTTGCAGGACTGTAGGTGAAATGCACAGAACTGAAATTGGTTTGACAGAAGTTTCAAGAATTGCAGACTTAATAATACCAGTTCTGTGAACTTCTGTAGTAATTCCCCTCTATGCGGCTTCCCCTGTATGCGGCACTGGTCAGGCCACAGTTGAGGTATGTTGCATCCAGTTTTGGGCACCGCACTTCAAGAGGGATGTGGAGAATCTTGAGAGGTTTCAGAGGAAGCCACTCATATGGTCAGAGGCCTGGACGTAAGGCACTAGATCTCTTCAGCCTTTGCAAGAGAAGGCTGAGAGGTGATATTGTGTTTTCCTATAAATACATCAGGGGAGGGCAGCAGGGAATAAGGGATGTTCTATTTACTAGGGCACCCTTTGGAGTAACTAGGAACAGTGGCCACAAAGTGATGGAGAGCAGATTTAGGTTGGACATTAGAAAGAACTTCTTCGAAGTAAGGGTTGCCAGAATCTGCAAAGGACTTCCAAGGGAAGTGGTGCTCTCCCCTACCTTGGTTGTCTTCAAGAGGAGACTGGACAAGCGTATAGTTGTGGTCGTCTGACCCCAGTGCTCTTTCCTGCCCAGGGCGGGGGGTTGGACTTAATAACCTATTGAGGTCTCTTCCGACCCTAACATCTATGAATCTATGAATTTCTCCTCACATCCCCCTTGTGTTGGGTAGGCAGCAGCTCTTATTTCCTGGTATTGATGGGAAATTTCATGCTTGGAGAAGTGACGTGACTTGTCCAAGGTCATGCAATGAATCAGTAGCAGAGTCCAGAGCAGAACGAGACCTGGCTCCCAGTTCCTGGTTTGAACCCTTGACTTGTGCTTCTTTTTTTAGATTTGGGGCCATGAGTCTCTAAGCCTTCCAGTGACAGCAAAAGGATTGCACAAATAAATTCAGTTAATGGAAGCTTTGTTAGGGTGGAGATGATCTGCTGTACAATCAAAGATTACAAACAGCAGTCAAATCCCAGCTCAAGTCTGCTCTTCTCTCCTGAAAGTCAGGTGCAGAACAGAGATGGGCTGACAGCTGGAAACAGACTGGAGAGTGGGATTTTGGAGGTGGTGTCATCTTTGTGAGAGGAAAAGGCTGCTGTTGTGTTGAAACACTCCCATGATATGCTGGGGCTGAAATTCAAAACTGACCATAGTATCCAACTTTATGAATTGTTGTTTCAAGAGGTTGCTTCGTAGATGTAATAAATGTGACTGATGCTGTTGCCCACAAGGTTCACTCTTTTCATTTGGCTATTTTTATTTATAACACAGGGCAATTGGAACTTTCCTCCTAACAAGAGCCAAAACAGAAGCCCTGAGAGGTGCAGTACAGGTCCCTCTGTGGGGCTTGTCCTCCAGAACGCCCCTCTGCTTGAGAAGGTGGCATTCAGATACTGCAGTACTTGAGGTCTGGGCAAGACCTTTCTCCCCACTGGAGAGTCTGGGCAGGGAAAAGCCAAGCTCTGAGTTGCCCTCTGGGGAATGTGTCCTATAGCAGTGGCTGGAAGGGGAGCTCTTAAATGAGCAAGCTGTGTAGGAGCCCACATCCGCTCCAGACTCAGCAGGTAGGTAAAAAGATCTCTTGGCATATATGGGTTGTGAGGGAGCTGAGGGCTACTTCAGTGTCTGCTAGAGGCATTGTGGAGAAGGGTGTATTAGCGCTGGCTGCCAGAGAGTCCTAATTCTCCGGTCCTATTGCAGGGTAGTGTATGCTGGAGATGTGCTAGGAAAATTGCAGCTGAAGGAAATAGTGCTTCTGATAGTACTTGGTGTCTGAGCAGCACCCCTCACCCCACTGCGGGTCCCTCCCCTTCTTGCTCCCCACCCAGTTGTCAGTTTAAAAATAGCCATTTTGGCTTTTTTTTACATTTGGAAACAGTCTGGCTGGCAGTGAGAGGAGTCAAGGGAGATGGAAACAGGGAAGCTGCCTTAGCACGTGGACAGTTCAATTAAGCAGCACAAGTTTAATACACAAACAAGCCCTCTTCTTCCCCCTCCTCAGACTTCAATCAGCTATCTCTTTAATGAGGGCCTGCCTCATGCCTTGGCCAGCTAATTAAAGAGACCATGCCAGTAAGCTGTGGCACCAGGTTGACGGTGGGGAGCTTTTCTGAGCAGGATGTGAAGGGAAGAGGGATCACGCTGGCAGCAGCTGCTTGGCTGGGGGCCCTGAAAATTCAATTCACCCCCACAGAGCTACTGGAAATGGAATATCAGGTTTTAAAAACAGTTATAAATACAAGCAGAGGAGCTGATGCAACCTCGGCAGACGAACGCGAGGTGTTTAGAAACGGGAGACTGGTGGCTGGGAAGCTGCCTGCTCCCTCCCCCTGCTTGTAACTTGACAACCCCTCCCCTCCGTTCTCTGCGTCCCCATTTACAGGGAGAGCGTTCCCTTTGCCCCGACTTCCATAAATTACACAGGGCTTTCTCTGCTCCCCTAACTCAAACTGCCCCAAGGTATGCTGTGTAGAGATTCAGTCTTCACTAATGAAGACAAGCCGGCTGGGTATTCTGTTCATCCTCATATCTATGCCATTTTCCCTGTGCGTGTGTGTGTGTGTGTGTGTGTGAGAGAGAAATGGTTGTCTTAGTTATAATTTATACAACAATGCAGATACTCTGTATGCAGTGTTTCTGGGTGATCTGCCCTGTGTAGCCTGTTCTAATTCTAGAAGTACCATATTTACTCGAATCCAAGATAGGGGGCAGGCAGCAGGGGGGCGGGTAAGCGGTGGGGTGGGCAGGTAGCAAGAGGCCATGGGCCAAGGTCAGGCCATGTGACTCCCTCAGAGCCTGCGCTCCTACCCCTGTGCCCCTGCTGCTGCTTTCCCAGAATGAACTCTCCCAGCCTTCCTCTTGTGAAGATGGCCATGAAATATATTAATGATGTTTTATTTGCTCTTGACTAGAGGAGTTTGCAAGGCTACATGACCACCCTGGCAAATGACATGGGATGTGGATATTGTTAACAGACTCTTCGGGTAGGTAGCTTCCTCTCAGCCCTTCCAAAATCTCCTGATCCACCATGGGGTCCTGTCACTTGGCTAGGCCCCCAGTTTGCCTAAGCACAGGGGGAAGAAGCACTGCTCTCTTACATTCCATGTAACCATTTCTATTAAATTTGATAGATGTTTCTATAAGGAATTTAAGAAGGAAAAACGGAATAGGAAAGTACTTGGTCTGTGCGGTGAGAGAGGGTTCCCTCTTATGGGAAGCTTTAGAAGCAGGTCCTGTAGTTAGATCAGCATAAATGGCCTGCCATGCTCCAGCATAGAACCTCTGGGTGCCAGAGGGGCTTTGCAGAGGAGAGGAGCAGGGATCCAGTATGCACGGCCCACTGACAGGTTCAAGCTCTTTGCTTTTGTGTTTTCTATCATAGCTATTTTCCTTGTACTACAGTTATTGGCATTAATTGCTAGAGAAAACCTGAATCCCTCTAGCCTAAAACTGTCTCCCAGTACTTGCACAGATGCTTTCTTGAAGGTCAGGATTTTAGAATGATCTCCTCCCCTCCTCCCATTCTTATTTCTGTTGCTGTTAGCAACATCATGGTAGCACTTATGGGGCTTCAGCTAAGACCAGGGTTGCATTATGCTGTGTTAACCCATGCCCCAAACTGCTAAATAGACAAGATGGGCAAAGGACGACTCATCAGGCAATTTTCCTGATAGGAAACGAAGCAGAGAGGTGAAGTCACCTGGCCACAGAGGGAGTCTGTGGTAGAGCTGGAAATTGTACTCAAATTAGTCAAGGCCCAAACTGTTTTGCTTTATAAAAAGACCATCCCTCCTCTCAGCCACATCTGCCCTCCCAGGGGCCAAAGTGCCAACATCCCATAAGAGAAGCTGGTCCTGTGAGATCTCTTACTTGTTTAATGGCTCCCAAGGGTGCAGAGGAGTAGCCATATGATTGCCTGTAGACACTAAGAGATGAATTTTGCCAGAGCATATTTTCTAAAAACTTGTATTTGCCTTAGTCGCAGATCTTGCCAACTGCTGCTTTACTGCATGCTGTAATATGCTTTACTGGCATATTATAATCTCCATTCTAATGGGGGGCAGACCACAGAAGTTACTGCATTTGCTCAAATTTAAAACGAGGTGCGTCCCCCATCAGCATGGGGAAAAGCCCCTTGTCTTAGATTCATGTACAAAGTAGAGGCAGGGGCAGGCGGCTGCTGCAGTTCAGTGCCAGAGTCAGACCTGCAGCAGCTGCCTGCTCCCCACTCTGCTTGCCCTCTGCAGCTTCTGCCTCTCCTGCATCCTTCTCCCCCCAACTGTCAGGTAAGCACAGAGCACATGGAAACTCTGTCCCTTGCCTGGCCAGTCAGCAGCGCCAAGGGTGCTGCATGGCCAGCAGGGGCTGTGCTTCCACCTGCTGTACTCCAGAGAGGGAACAGCCTGAGCATCATCTGACAGCAGGGGGGAGTTGAGGGGAAGAGCAGACTGTTGGGTGTGGTGGCAAGGGACAGAGACTGTGAGGAACTGGGGGTGGCAAGGTGTAGGTTGGGGGGCAGGAAGGCTGCAGAAGGAAAAAGTGTAGGGGGGCAGAGTGCAAGGAAGCCATCTGACCCCCTCCCCCAGCCACCTGACTGCCCCAAGCCACTGCTTTCTCTGCTGTAACAGTGGAGGGATGAATTCAAGACAACCCTCTGATACTTCGATTCTATACCTGGTAAATTGTAACAAATTTATCAGTTTTCAATATATAGAATCTAATGGGGGTGGGGAGGCTTAAATTCAGGGTCATTTTAGTTTCAAATAAATATGGTAGTTGTAGCTGAACTGTCATATGTGCTGGGTCCCTTCATCTCCTACTGGCCTCCATCGTATGTGGGGATGCCCAAGTCCCCCTGAAAGTCAGGTTTGCCCTAGGTGATGTAGTAGATCAACCATATAACTAGAAAGTACAGCCTCTTCAAAAAACAGCTCGTTTGGTTTTTTCCTTGGAGCCTAAGAACTACATGAACAGTGAATGGAGCCTGTGCCTGCTTGCGCATATGCCTTCAGTGTGAAATACAGGGCACAAACCTGCCTTCTTATTCTGGCCCACTTGTCCTTTTCCCTTCCACTCCCAGTGTCGTCTTCTCAGGGGAGACTAACGTCATTCTGGGTCCCTGCTATGAGACATAGATAATCTCTGGTGCTGCCATTTGGAGAATTCAAGCAGGATCCCTGGACTCAGTTCACTCTCCTTTGGTCCCATGATCTAAGAGTGCAAGTGCTGCTGTAGAGGAAGCATCTGTAGCTACACTGGCATTTCAAGCTTGGCATCACCTGAGCAGGGTTAGATATTGCAGTGAATCAAATGCCTGTGCCTGCAAAATGCCTGCCTACATCCGTGCCCCCCACACTGTCTCTGCAATCTGTAAAGTTGAATTAACTTTTAGGAAACATTAACAAAAAATTTCTTGTGACATATCCAGGCAGAGTCCTTTAGGTGTCGCACTGAAGCAGAAAGTCCCACTGTGTTCAGACAGCGTTCTCCCTCCCTCCCTCGCCTTCTCCCTCCTCTCCACCCGTCTGGCCTTCTGGAGACTTTGGTAACTGTCTCGCTGTGTCTGGCTTTGGGAAAGTCATGAAAAGCCGTGACTGCAGCATCTCCTGGCATGTGGATGGAATCCTAGCAATGGCATGTGAAAAAAAAGCTGGCATGGGTTGAGTTAGAGTGAGTGTGTTGGGCTGAAAACAGCTTTGAGGCTTTGGAGCGCTTACCTGCTGCTGTATCCAGAGGTGCTGCTCTGTCTGCCTCCACTCTTTCTCTGGGGTTTTCTCCTTTGCCCGCTCTGCTCCCGCTGTAGATATAAATCACTCTCCCTTCATTAGCTAGCCCGGTGTCTGGTTACCCCAGGCTCCAAAGCATCCTTCACTCTCTGTACTGTACTGTCTCACAGGGCTGCAGTTTGCGATGGGATCTGACTGGCTTTGGGAAAACCTTGTTCTACTCAAGGTGGCCCGTTCCTTGTCAGCCTGCAGGCATGGAGGCCTGGGAGTCCCAGATGCTGGACATGGACATCTGAGAGGGGCAGAGTCCAGCATCCCTGCAGATGCCAGTGCTCACGCCACATAACCACAACCAGTAGTGAAGAGCCCTCCGTCCTCCCCCAGCCCAGATTCTGCCGTGGGTGCAGGAGACTGGGCTGACTGTAACTGAGGTTGCCATGCTATTGGTGGTGGGTTGGCAGCCCCCTCAGGTGCGTCCTTGCCCTTGGCTCTACCCCACCCTTCTGTTTCTGTTGCTTCTTCCCCCTCTCCTTTCTCTTGGTCTTGCTTTTTGTTTTCCCATCCTTGGTTTTCCTTTGGTCCCCACAGTGTTCCTTCCCTCCCCTCTCCAGCCCCCTGCCCCCACCACAGATTTTCTGGCCCTGTCCTCTGGCTGCCCTTGCTGGGCAGAGACGCAGTTGGCCTGCGGGGAGCAGCACAACATAGCTTTGCTGGAGGAGGGGGAAGAGGCCCAGAGACCAGCACCAGCAAGGAGTGGAAGAGCAGCCAGCTGCTGTCCACAACCCTCTCCTCCACCAGAGGGTTATTATAACAGACCCCAGGCTGGGGCTGTCTGGCCTGGTGCTCTGTACACACATAGAAGGGGTGTATGGGTAAAGCCGGAAGGATTCTAGCCCACCCCAAGAAATAGCCCAGTTAAGGTTTCATTTACATGACACTTCCTATATTTGAGAAGGCTGCCCCAGCATTAGACATGCTACAGACCTGGACTTAATGTTTCCAGAATGTACCTTGGCAGTAGGCACTGATTTACAGAATAACTTATATGTGAGTGAGCCGACTTGTTCCTGCCCTGGCATTTACAGGCGCTCTCAGTGGGTGTCATCAGAGGCTTCAGCTTAGCCACCGTGGAAGAGGGATTCCACAGTGGGTTGCCTTGGAGAAAGACTGGATCATGTAGTTCAAAGTTAAGAGGTCAGGACTGGGGTATGGAGTGTCAGCAGTGCTGGGCGGGTGCTAAGCTAGGAGTAATGGAGGTTCTGCAGGCCAGCAAGCTGAAGATGGGGAGGAACTCATGCTACTGATGGGAGTAGGTTCTGCCAGAAGTCAGTATTTGAGCACCAGACCTTACCAAGTACTTCCGTCTCCTAAACTGTCTCAAAGACCTTTCCCTTCCCTTTGTTATTTGGGCTTGTCCTTCAATAACTTCTAGCATCCAGGGTGCTTAGGGAAACACTCTTTTAGTAGCAGGGGTTTTTTTGTATAGCAGAGTACTAATTTTCTGGTTGACCTGAGTGATCTTGGGTGTTGCCGCTCTTTGCCTGGCTGACTTTTGGGGTTTGCCAGAGCACGAGAGGCAGTTATTTCTCCAGATACAGGTTATTCCAGAGTGCCTCAAGCTTTTCCATGCTGTTGACTTTTTGTGCCTGGGGCACCAACTTCTGAATTCATTTGACCACATTGGAATCATTTTGCTCACTAAAAAAAGTTTTTAGCCCTCGTTGCTGGAAAGAAAAGCTGAAAAATGCCAACAGCCAGGCCCTCTGGGCAGTGTGAGCCACCCTGTAGTACTCAGCAGAGGGTGAATTCAAGACCATTTCTGTAGGCAGTCACACAAATACTTTGGATAGTGGGAGAGCAGAACAACAGACCTGGCCTTTCTTCTCACCCAGACAGTGACATCCTGAACCCTGGGTCATGCCTGCCTTTGTTACCAACTCCTTTATGTTCAGTAAGCTCAGCTGTTTAGTGAGCCAAGTTCTTCTCACTTTGGACCTGTGCCATTTATCCTCTTCCACCCGGCTCCAGGACTTGATGTGTGGTGAGGCTGAATCTCACTAGCAACCTCTTGGCCTTTGAGCTTCACCTTTGGATGTGACCTTACAGATATTGGCTCCAGTTCAGTGCTGGTGTGTTTGTTGCACTTAAAGTTGCACCAGAGACAGACATGAGACAGCTGGTGTAGGGACAGATATCTTTGATTTAGGTTTTCCTTTTTAGTTTAGCTGTCCTTTGAAAGAGGACTGGTCTGATCTGCAGCTAGCAGGAAATGTCAGGGCTTGAAGACTGGCAAGTGTTTCATCACAGTGACAAGCCTGGCTTGTGGGACCACCTGGGAGTTAGCCCCATCAAGCACAACTAATCCTCAGACCAGAGGTTAAGTCTTCATTTGGTTCTGTGGGATTTATACCGTTGGTTTCAATGGAGAGCAGGTCTGGTCCTTATTTAATTAGGGGAGAGGAACAAAATGACCCCATGCTACTTTTGAGCTGCCTCCGTAGTCACTGCAACTGGGTTTGGCATGGCAGCTTTCTTACAAACTAGTCTGAACTGTTCTATGGAAATACAAGTATCAGTGCCCAGACAAACAGGCTCTGTATTAGCGCACAGTGAGAGACAATCTCTGCCCTGAAGAGCTTGCAGCTTAAGTACACGAAGCAAGACAGCGCACGGGTATTAAAAGAAACAGGCAAGGAAAGAAGTGACCTGCCCAAGGTCAGACAGCAGGTCAGTGGCAAAGCTGGGAGTAAAACCTGAGACTTTACTCCCAGTACAGTACTCTGTCACCGCTGACAGTGCTATATCCCAATATTGCTTAATGCTGTACTGGCTTTGAAGACTGAGAGATGCTTCCTCACACTGATGCTCGCAGCTCCAAGGACCACCTGGAGGTTTACCCCATGAAGACCCCCAAGACTATATATTAAGGCTTGTTCCTGTCCCATGGGAACTTTACCATCCATGTCAATGGAAAGCAGTCTGTCAGCAAGTGCATATCCCAGTAAGCTTATCCCAGTGAGAGAGGATATTTTTCTGTCCCAGGAATGTAACATTGCAGCAACAGAGTTATATGGGTTGACAAGATCAGTGTTTTCTCTTTAAAAGCAGTCACCCTCTGTTGATGGATTGGAAATGCTGTGCCTGTTTCCTTGCAGATTCAAGGAACTGAAGCAAGCAAGTTCAGCTGTTGGAGATGTGGGAATTGAGATCTCCCCCTGCCCCCCCAGCGGTTTTGCCCACTCCCCCAACAATAGTGTCTTCTTGGGTCAAGCAGATTCTCTTGCCTTTGTCCGCGTTCACCGCTGCCCAAGGGTGAGAATTTGTTGACATTCCTATCCATTACGTGATGGGAACACACATCCTGGGATCTCTGTGTTTCTGGAGCCCAATGCATATGCACACTCACAACACATAACACGCATTTTGTAAAAAATGTGATGTTGGGAGCTTGCAAGGGGAGGAGGAGAAGTTAGCAGGAGAAGAGCTTTTTTTCTTGAGTCCATTGAGTGTGCAGTGAATTCCTGTAGGGTGGGATCATACGAGAGTATTATCCCGTGGGTGAGCTCATGCATGAAACATTCCAATTATTCGTGCGATTCTGGGTGATTGCTGAACACCGGTTGTAGATTCCCTAGCAGTTATGCACAGTTGTCATTTCCACGCATTCCAGGGTTAACAGCCGATCAGGTTTCTCCTTTCACAACCTCATTGAGCAGCCAGGGTAATTGCTCCCAAGACTGGCAAAGTGGAGTGAAATCACTTGGCTGCTTGCTGCCTGCCTTCTCAAAACTTTTTCCCCCAGCTTTCCCATTCCTGTTTGTTTTTTTGTTCTCCTTTCCTAACTGATTTGATCTTGCGGTGTAGCATGCTGGTAAAAAGTCTTATTTTCCCTCCACCTTGCTTTTTTCAAACATTTATTTATGAGTATAAAATGCATGATTAAAGTTGCAAGTATATCCCTTCCTTCCCTTACAATTCAGTGATGGGTTTGTCTCCTGACAGATTTAAGCCCAAAGTGATGGTGTAGCTGCGATAGTTCAGGGAATATGTTTTCAGGCACAAAATAGCCTTCTTCCCCTTCTTTTAATGGCTGTTTTTATTTCATTGTTTTATTTAGTAATTGTTTAGGCTTTATCTACTTCTCCAAACCTGAAGTAAAGAGAGGTAGCTAGCCATGTTAGTCTGAAGTCAGACCCGAAGTAGGACACTTGAGCTTGAAAGCATGTTTAATCCCACTCCCAACTGTACAGTTGTTCCAGTAAAAGTTATTACCAAACACCCTTTGCTGCTTAATCCCAAAGGACAGAAATAGTGGCTTAGAAAACGTCTTGTCACTTGGTCCTTGGGGCCCAGACTGGCAGTGACTGAAAGCCAGGATTGCTTGAGGCTCTAGGTGAAGGGATGTCTGCATAACAGTAAGATCTACTTGGCAGACTGAACTGGGCATCTCTTCCCTATGGTGATTTTTTTGGGCTTGTTAGTTGGGGCATAGTGAGGAGAGGGAGGTTTGCTGGCAGTGGCTGTTTTGTGTACAAATGAGGGACAATTACAGCTCCAGATCCTTAGAGCACGCAGACCCATGTTGGTCTCAAGATTCTGCATGGCCATTTAGGCAGCCAGAAGTAGATAGATGTCAGTGCCCTTCTTCTAACCATGTTTTTACCATCTAGTCTGTGAGGGGGGAAGGTGACTGTATAGAGTTACCTTTCATTGCCAAAGGGAATGCTCCATCTGACCCATGTTGCTGGCAAGGGAGTAGAAAGGGGCCAGAACAGATAAATGAGCCTGGAAGCTATTTCTGGGATTGTCCTTCTTTTAAGCCAGGTGTTATGTATGGGGAAAAACATCTCAGCTAGAATCAAACAAGGGAAGAAACCATACAAAGATCAAACCAGCCATCCCTGTGCACCTGTGAGAATCCCCGCTACCAACCTACCAGGTAACTGTTTCCCTCCTCTGCCGAAGCAGAACATGCCTGCTTGCTGAGCCAGGGCTTGTCCACACGGGAGCACTCAAAGTTAGGGTGAATCTCCAGAAGGCATGGAGTTTAATGTCCCTGTGTAGACACTCCCATCCTGAAGTTCAGTGGCCTTAGTTTAGTTTAATCCTGCAAAGCTCCTAAGGCCAGGAGTAGATCTAGGAATTTGAAAATGGGGGTGGAAGCAGGAAATTTGCTGCTTGGGGGGTGTGACCATTGGGTGGAGAACTCTTTGTGTATGTGCTACGCGTTCAAAGGGTAGTATGATCACACTGCCATTCCCCCTGGATTGGCCCCTGCCTAAAACTAATTTCATTCTGGATGAGAGCATCCACTCAGAAGTCTCAATGCTTCTCGGCTTTGCCCAGTCTGCCTAAGTCCCCATGCAGACAAACCCTTAGGCCTTGTCCATATTACAGAGTTTGGATGGCCGGACTCCTGTTCTGCTCACAGCACTCTGAGCATGTACACCCAAAGCTGTTCTCTAGTGGCAGAAACTCTGCACCTCCTGGCAGTTACTCTACTTCTGTTCAGTGGAGTGAAGCTTCTGCCATCATCTTGCAAATGGCCAAAAATACTTGTACACCCTCTTTCTTGTGCTGAGGTCCCTTCAGCAGCTGATGTCTTCCATGGCTACATGTTGTGGTCTGGCAGTGCAGTGGCTGAGTGGAGCTCCTTTGAGCTGTCAGAAGTATACAAGTGTGCCTGTACTCTGGCAGCTGGTTGATGGTGATTGCTGCCTCGTGGTAGAATATATACAAGTCCTTAGTAAAGTGAAAGCTGAGAGCTGGCATTTTATGAAGGCTACCTTGAATCTAGCAAGGGGTACCTTGAGCCTAAAAGGGTTGAGAACCACTGCTTTTGAAATCACCTCAGGGCTGACTGAATGGCAAGCACAGATTCATTGTCAGAGTGGGGAGAGAATGGGCTTGTTGGGAGGGGTTTTTGTATGATGAAAGTCAGTCTCCCTTTCCCAACCTGAGAGAGAGTGGCACCCTGAGGCATGGAGTGAATGGACTGTTATGGTCACATTGGACATGTTTACACGTGCTCTGGGAGATGTGGGGGTCGCTTTAATTAGCAAGCTGCACTAATTAAAATTGCCCAAGCATTATGTGTATCAGCATCCCCACAGAAAAATGGTGGCAGGGTGGTTTGAGGTAAAGCTTGTTGAATGAGTTTTAGTTCAAAGCACCCTACTGCCATTTTTCAGCATGGGGATGCTGATGCACGTGACACTAGAGTCCGCAGGAGCACATTCATTTCTGCACTCCAGCAGTCTCGAGTTTGCTCCAACACTCTGGATTTCCAGCGTGTTGGAGCAGGCTCGGTGCACATGTATAGGAGCCCCTTGTTGTTACTGTTATTGATGAGTGGGCTGGAGAGGTGTGGAGGGCATTACCCTGTACTTTAAAGCACCCATTCCTATGTTGTACTGCAGGACAGTATTACATCCTAGAGTCTGTGGGCCAATAGGACCAAGCAGCCTCTGTGTTGTTCTCTGGTCTGAAATGGGCCAAGGATAGCCTAGCAACTACAGTCTTTATATATGGCAATTGCTATCTTAACGTGCAACTCCTGAATAATTCTTCCTGGAGAAGGTGGGCACTGGCACACAGACCCCTTACTTCAGGTCAAGGTCAGTTGTGGTCTTGCAGCATGTCAGTTATTCCCTGGAAACAGCCTGTGTGCCTGCTCTTAGTCCATAATAACTGCAAAGTAGTCTGGCCCACTTCCATTGAAGAGTAAGCTACCTTGCTGCTACTCTGAGACAAGCATGCAGATCGGTATGTAGTATGTACCTTCGAGTCACCAACACACTGTGCACTTGCTCTTGCCTGTGTACCTGCACCATAACAATGGGATTGAGATTGGTAAAGTTGCTGGTGCTGTTGGGCTTCATCAGCCAGCTGGCTCAGTTAGGCCCATATAGTGTTCTGCATTTTTGGGTTTTATTTTCAAAAGAAATTCCGGGAATTTTTCAGGGTTTATCTTCCAAATTTGAAATTGGTTTGAAATTGGGATAAAAGAAAGAAAAGAAAAAAATTGGTTGAAATCAGAGAAAATAATAAATTTGGGGGGGGGGGGGGGGGAACGCACACACGCACGTGCCACCTCAGGCAGGGAAGTCAGAGGGGCAGGTGGGGTGGGCAGGGCCAGCCTTGGCAGTGCCATCAGGCCGTAGGGGATGGAGCCTCCGGGACCCCCCCGGGCCCATGCCGCCACGCGCTGCCCAGCCGAGGTGGGGCACGGGGAGTGGGTGGTGGCTCCTGCTGCTGCACAGGTCCCAGGAGGCACAGGGGGATACATGAAAAATGGGTGTAAATCAGTAAAAAATGAATAACTTCAATTAAAAAATCAGGTAATTTATTGTGAAATTCAGTAAAAAACTGAAATGCAGAACACTAGGCCCAGAGCATAGGCCTGTGCTTGTGGAAAGTTATAGTCACAGGCAATTGAGCTAGAAATATGTTCTCTTTTTTTATTAAAGAATGAAAGCCTAAATTATTCAGAAGCAGAAGGGAGACCAGAAATCCCTAGAGAAATCCTAAATCAGCTTAATGTGCAAATTACCTCTTTGTGTGCTCATTGCCAATCCCCTGAGGCCATCCAGCTTCACTCAGGGGAACATTTAAAAGAGAAATGTGGAGAGGTTTTAAGTAGCATATAGTTCATGTGAATTTCTGTGCTAAAGAAGAGCTATTTCAAGTGCGGACTCCAAGGGAGTAACATAATGCTGACGTGGCTAATGTTAAAAGAAGCAATAGCCTCCGTCACTTAGGCCAGACTGTGTGACCCTACTAGAAAGTGGTTGCTGACACAAGTGGGACTGCTTGGGTAAGTGCTTGTTAGTGTGAGCAAAGGTTGCACAAATCCAGCCCTTTCACCTTTTAAACTCACTTAACTGCATACAGCTGCTGTTATGTGCCTTAGCTTTGTGCAGACAAAGTAGCCAAAACCTGGGGTTCCAGCAGAAAAAGAGCAATCTTTGGTCCAAAGGTGTTCCATCCAAATGGTGTATGAGGAAGAAAATGTTCATAGCGCTTTCCAGGAGCTTTGCTGTACCTTTGGCTTATGCTGTGATATGGACAATTTTGCATTCCGTAATGTTTGTAACTCAGGTTCTCAAAATCCTCAGAGACACCATCAAAAGTTATATGGGGCAGGAGACTCAGAAGCTTTGTGAAGAAACAGGAGGATTTTTGGTCATCCTTTGAGGGCTTTTTTGTTGCCTTTACAAATAAAGCCAATCTTAAGGGAATGCGCATATAAAAATGTTAATAGCAAAATGAAAATAAGGTCAGAAAATACAAAAATGAAGACATTACAGTATTCTGATGGGAATAGGTGTGCCTTGGTTGATTTGTACCAAGACACACCTTGGTACAAATCCTAGGAGGAACTGGCTCTAAATTCCTAGAGCAAGGTAAAGTTGGCCTCCTTGTGCATTTTCTTTCTTCCAATGTTTCTGATTAAAGGGATAAACATATGTAGTATGATAGAACATAGCAGATACACATCTGGCTGTGCTGCAGGGTCCGTAAGAACCGTTTGCAATTTCTGATACTATTTTATTTTCCTTGTGCAATCAGTCATGAATACTGTGGTCATGAGTAAAATTTGCATCCATAGCACAGGTTAACAGAGGTTCAGAGGAGCTAAAAAACAAGGAGTTTGAGCCCTGTCAATAAGCCCTAATGTTAGAAGAGGTGGCAGAAAATTCTGTAATATCTGCCATAGCTTGTGATATAATAATAACCATCTATGTGGGGGGAAAAACTCGGTGGAACTCGGGATCAAACACATATTACTGTGTGAGCAAAACTCCACCACTTCAAAACTCCTCCTTGTTTAGCAGGAAAGAGGTTAAAGGTGTTGACATGTTAAGTGGTCATAATTAGGACTTGAAGTTAACACCTTATTAAGTTGAACAGGGGGTAGTTCACACTTCTGAGGATTATTGTTTGTCTGCAGACTCTGCCAAGACAACAGCATAAAGGCACTTCATTCCCAGCTGGTTGGGCTATAATATTATTTTTCTTTCTTAATAGGAGCCTCAGTTCTAGAAAAGGCACCACACTCTGCAGTGAAGCCATAGTGAGACAAGTTTCCTTTTCTGACATCTGGGCAGTCAGTGGAGACGTGATTTTGCTCGATCTGCCTTTTGCCAGGGCCTGGGTTTATAGGGTCATTCACTCTGATTTCAGTGCGCCCTACAGAAGTGTTGCTAAGCCCAGACACCTGCTTTGCTGGGCATACAGCACTCACAGCCCACATCAGATGGTTTCTAGTTGTGTGTGCTTTGACACAAAGGGTTCACAGAATTCTAGAATCACAGAAAATGAGGGTTGGGAGGGACCTCAAGGGGTGATCTAGTCCAACCCCCAGCTCAAAGCAGGACCATCCCCAACTAGATCATCCCAGCCAAGGCTTTCTCTAGCCAGGTCTTAAAAACCTCCAAGGATGGAGACTCCACAACCTCTATGGGTAATCTGTTCCAGTGCTTCACCATCCGCCTAGTGAGAAAGTTTTTTCTAATATGTAACCTAAACTTCCCTTGCTGCAACTTAAGACCCTTGCTCCTTGGTCTGTCATCTGCCACCACGGAGACCAGTCTAGCTCCATCCTCTTTGGAACCTCCCTTCAAGTAGTTGAAGGCTGCTAGTCAGTCCCCCTTCAGTCTTCTCTTCTGCAGTCTAAATAAGCCCAGTTCCCTCAGCCTCTGCTCGTAAGTCATGTGCCGCAGTCCCTAGCCATTTTCATTGCCTTCTGCTGAACTCTCTCCAGTTTGTTTATATCAGAGTGGCTCTAAGCCTCTTGTGTATCTGGCATCCCGCATGTCAAGTCCCTCGCTTGTTTGATGAGCTTTAGTTAAAGCACCCCTGCTGCCATTTTGAAGCACAGGGACACTTAATACATGAGCCATGGAGGCTGCTGGAGCTTGGTAATTAGCACACTCCAGCGGACTTGACTAACTGAGTCTCTTCTGACGTGAAGTAATTACAGTGCATTGGAGCAGGGTCCCAGCACGTATACAGGCACCCTACATGTTGAGGTTTATGCATATCCTTTTATTTTTCATGTGAATAGCTTGATCACCCATGTGCTAGCACCAACCTCAGGTGTCATGAGTCAAGCCACCCAAAATCATGAGACTGACTTAAAATCATGACATGTTTCAAAACGACTATACTTCTATCTTCTGGTTTGGTATCTTGGAATGCCTTGGGATCACACTTTCAACTATTCCGTGGAAATTAGGAGGTCTAGAAACTTTATTTATTTAAAAAAATTAAAGTTTAGATTCTTGCATAATTTTTATTCTTGGAATTGGGGCCAAATGCTGCAAGCCTTGTGTTTCTATGATGAGAGTTGGCATGGCAGATCTGTACTGCATAAATTAGGCATGCATTGTTAATTTGTTTAGCACTGACAATGTGCTTACCATGGTACTGCATAAAAAAACCCAAAGATACAGTTTTTCCCTGACTAGCTTTAAGGTAAAAAAGCCTTTGGCAAACCTTGGAAAAGAAGTTGTTGTATTACCAAATAGTACCTGACACTTAGTAAAATCCTACCATGAATATGGCAGTTAGTAACTTTTTGATTCTTCTTAATCCTGTAACTGCTTTGCCAATGGTAAGTTTTGGTTGAGTGTTAGCTACCATGTGATAACGTGCCCTATGTTATTTCTACTGTAGATGCATCCTTTCTGTCTACAGTCCATGTGCACAAAAGTTTTCTCTCTTGTTTCTCTTTCTGTTCACAGTAGTTGCTGCCTCCTCTTGAAGTTTTATACTTATTTCTGTGGGCTGTGAGTAGTATTTCTTTAACTCACTGCTTCAGTGTCTTAGTAATTCTTTTTAGTGGAGGAGGTCAATATCTAGTATTATAAACAAAGCAAACAGACCTTCCAAATCTACAAATTTTGTCTTTTAATGCTTTCTTTGAGGATTCATGGCTAGGCCTGGGTTTCTTTCTCATATGGCTCTATGTGGGAAAGAGAGCATCATGTGTGTATTAAACTGAGTTTTGTCACGGTGTTCTTCCTATTTCCTTGGCTTGCAGTGACCCAAATGCAAATCCCTGAGAGTCTTTCACAAGACATAATTTTATGCAAATATTTGTCTGTTTGCTTTTAGTGGCCGCATTTCTCCTATTTCCTGTCTCATCCTATTAAGGTTTGAACTTTGCTATGAGAAATTCTTGGAGCTCTCTCTTGGAATTGCTCATTTTGTTCTCATGGGCCAAGGGTAAATTCTGCCCCTCTTCCCTCAAAAAGAGGGGCACACAGCTTTCCAGGATGCAATCCTATATTGCCATTACTAGCACTTTTTGCTCCCATAGAGATATTAATTAGAACAGCACTGGAAGGCTGAAGAGATCCAGATCTCTCAACCTCCCCCATAGGTTTTTTCACGGAGGCCACTAATCATGTGAGTGGCCCTCCTCTGAACCCTCTCCAGATTCTCCGTGTCCCTCTTGAAGTGCGGTGCCCAAAACTGGACACAGTACTCTAACTGCGGCCTGACTAATGCTGCATAGGGGAGAAGCATCACCTCCCTTGATCTGTTGGCCATGCATCTGCTAATGCACGACAAGGTGTGATTGGCTTTGCTGATGGCCTCGTTACACTGCCAGCTCATGTTCATCTTGGAGTCAACTATGACTCCAAGATCTCTCAGCCTCTGAGCTGCTGAGGTCATCCCCCAACCTATAGGTGCGCTGGGGATTCCTCCATCCTAGGTGGAGTACCTTACATTTATCTTTGTTGAATTGCATCCTATTTCGTTCCACCCCTTGATCCAACCTGTCTAGGTCGGCCTGTATCTGCTCCCTGCCCTCTGGTATATTAACTTTGCCCCATAACTTGATATCGTCTGCGACCTTGGGGAGGGTGCTCTCCACACCCTCGTCCAAATCGCTGATGAAGATATTAAATAACGCTGGTCCAAGGACTGAACCCTGCTGGACTCCACTCCCTACCTCCTTCCAGTCCGAGAATGACCCGTCCACCGCCACTCTCTGGGTGTGGACCCTAAGCCAGTTGGTCACCCACCTGACTGTGTAGGCATCCACTCCACAGCCTAC
Organism: Alligator sinensis; assembly: GCF_000455745.1. NCBI lineage: Eukaryota > Metazoa > Chordata > Crocodylia > Alligatoridae > Alligator > Alligator sinensis. Next base: position 6,094,594 of record NW_005841839.1, on the reverse strand, counting down.
TAGCTTTCCTATGAGAATAGGATGCAAAACTGTGTTGAAGGCCTTTCTAAAATCCAGGTAGATGACATCAGCCTCAGCTCCTGTGTCAAGGTAGTGTATGACCTGGTCATAAAAGGCATGCTCTACCTGTGGCAAACCCATGCTGGTTTCCTTTCAGCATCATTTCCCCTGCTGGGCCTTCACAAATGTGCTTTTTGATGATTTTTCTAGTATTTTCCCAGGGATAGAGGTGAGACTGACTGGCCTAAAGTTACCTGGCTCATCCCTTCCCCCCATCTTAAAAATGGGTACCACATTAGCCCTTTTCCAGTCCTCAGGGATCTGTGTGGCCTTCAAAATGTTTTTATGCTACTAAAATATGCCATACTTTGTGAGAGTCATTGCCTCTGTATGAGAAAGCAGAATCATAGCCACTGAACTAAATTCATGCCCCGTGGGAATAATCACAATTCAGCAAAATGGGCGGGAAGGAAAAGCCAGAGTTCTAAGTGTGCACCCGGAAAAAGGCCACAAAAGAGTCAGAAGCACAACCTTAGAACCAGGACAGCCATCCGGTGACGGCAGTCCAGGAGGCATGATGGGAATCCTCTACTCTCATGAGATTTATCAAGAGGACATGAGAACAACATGTAGGCAAAGACAGTGTAGGGCCTTGGAGCCATGTTAATAAGTGAGGACAACTGTGTTCCCACTCTGGTCAGTAACTAAGTGCGGGTACATCTTCACTAGCTTCAAGCCACCCCAAGCTGCTGCCAAAAAATAAGCCTTTCCTGCCCACTTACACTTTACCTGCTCTGAACTGGAAGGACAGTAGAAGCAGGTCACGCACAGAGAGTGAGAGATGTTCCCAGAATGTCCTCACCACCACATTTCTTCTGAAAAGCAGGGATGTCCTGAGGTTCATTTAATGTTTGTAAAATGCTTGGAGAGCCCCACATAGATGCACTGCATAGAAATGCAAAATATATTTTTACTTA